>NC_051079.1:25593328-25893328 GCF_004664715.2 Peromyscus leucopus | reverse complement strand
TTCTAAGTGCACACTTCTTTTTTTACCATCCTTTAGGCAGGCCAAGAAAAAGGGGGGAGGGCAAGCTCTACAGCTTCAGGTTTTTGTTTGTGGTTTCGGGAGGTAGGGGGAGTGGAGCAGGGTCTCACTATGTAGGTCATGGCTGGTCTGTAACTCACAGAGACCCACCGGCCTTTGCCTCCTGAGTGCTGGGATGGCATGTACTACCATCAGGAAAAAATGCACTCTATATAGTGAGACCCTGTCTCAGTTGAGAGAGAGAGAAAACAAGAACGTGTCGCTGCTCTTGCAGAGGACCTGAGTTTGGTTCCTGGCACCCACATCATGCAGCTCACTACCATCTGTAGCTCCAGCTCCAGGGAATCCAACACCTTTTTTTCTAGCCCCCTTGAACACGCGCACACAAACTAATATTCTCGCCTTTCACCGTGTGGATTCCAGCTAGAGACTGAACTCGGGTCATCAGGCTTTATCCACTGAGCCATCTTGCTGACCCATAAGTGACTTTTATTTAGTTTTTAACTTATCTGTAAGTAACGCATTACTCTGGGTAATCAGAAGATTCAGTAATGGTAGTAAGAAAAAGATCACTATAGGAGGGTTGGGAATATAGCTCAGTTAGTAGAGTACCAACCTAGCATGCACAAGGTCCTGAGTTTGATTCCCAGCATCTCATCAAACAGGTATGGTTGCATTGGTTGTAATCCTAATCACTTGGAGTGGAAGGCAGGAATTAGAAGTTCAAGGTCATCTTTGACTACATAGCATGTTCAAGGCCAGCCTGGGCTACATGAGACTGTCTTTTAAAAAACCACCATATGTATAAAATGAACAGCTTGTCAAATGGGATACTTGTTAGTGTGAAGGGGTTTTTGTTTGTTTGTACTTCTTTTACTTGGTTTTTTGAGACATGGTCTCACTCCAGCCTTAAACTCAAGGGAATTCTCTTGCCCTGACCTCTCAAGTGCTGAGATCTTAGGCATGCACCACCATGCCTGGGCTAGCAACAACCATTTTTCAGGTGAAGGTGTAGATGACTGATTCATCCTTTGAGGAACTTAACCCATGTGAAGTCCAGAACTCCTGAGAAACTGCTGAACAGAAACATAGGTTCCTGTCTTTACAGTAACTAGAAACATGCTTCAAAAAGATACCAAATTGCAAAATGTAGACTAAGTCACTTCTCCCCTGTGAACCCTTGGAGAGTATACTTTGGGTCCTGCCTTTTCTGGAAGATACATTTTTCCAGTGAAAGATGAAAAGTTGTAGCAGTTCTATGGCATTTTCCCCATATGGGTACATAGTACAGGAAAAGCCAAAAGTCTAACTGAGGATGCACACCAGCAACTGTTGGAATACAGCCCAGTCTGCGTTTGGACATGCAAAACCAAACAATCAATAGACCCCTTGGAAAAGTCCAGACTTCTGCTTCTGCCTCAAGTATCCACTTTGTACCTTTCATATGTATCTTACTACAAATTAGGCAGCCACACTTGCTTTCTTTAGAAGCTCTCCTTAGTTAGTGCCATGTCCTGCTAGTCTGTAAAGTTCCCAGGTCAGTGGAAACTTGGGTTCTCGTATATAAACACTTTCTTGATGAGGGAGCCATTAGATAGTAACCCCAACACAAGAACTCACTCAATTCACAGTTTACTGTGGCCTGGCATTTAGTCGGTCTGCACTTTTGAGTCAGAAAGACTCCTGAGAATCCTCTAGGTTTCATAATCCTATCACTTTTCTTTTTAACATTTCATTTTTGAGACAGGGTCTTGCTCTGCGGCTCCAACTACAGACTGGCCTCACTTGAACTCAAAGTTTGAAGAGGTTTAGGTTTGTTTTCCTTTTTTTTCTTTTTTGAGACAGGGCCTCTTTGTATCCTTGACTGGCCTGGAACTCACTATGTAGACCAGGCTGGCCTCAAACTCACAGAGGTCTACCTGCCTCTGCCTTCCAAGTGCTGGCAGCATCAAGGTCACCATACCTGACAGTTGTTTTTGAGATAGGGGTCCCATATACCCTAGATTGGCCTCAAACTCAACATATAGCCGAGGCTGGCCTGGAACTCATGAACTTCCTGCCTCCACTAAACAAGCACCAATAATGCCGGTGTTCACAATCACACACAGCTCACACCTCTATTGTTACTGTTGCTGTTGTGTGTGGATGATGGGAGGGGGGCCCTTTGTGGTAAGTGCTTTACCCTCTGAGGCACCTTGCCTTCTCTCACATTCCCCTTTTCACTATAGCAGTGGCTGGAAGACTGGGCATTAGTGTCGGTATCTCCTGGGAAAATCTCTGAGAGAGCGTACAGGATCTTACCTGTCACATCGCTTTCTGTGAGACTTAGAAGCACTTACCAAAGCGGGGAAGGAGCAAGCCCAGGACTCCAATTGGAGGAGCAATTTTAACTTACAGGTGAGGCCTGAGTCATTCTGCAGGCTGATCTCTGCAACTCGTGTGGAGTGTTTGAACTTAACTCAGTTTGCCACACCCCTCACTCATCAAGGCAGGCTCATAAATCAGGAGACGCAGCAAGGCGTTTACCTGCAGGGCAAGGTGACAGTGCCACCTCCCAGGTGTTCTTCCTTAAAGAATGGCATGTTGTCTACTGTGGCCCCAAGAGCATGTGTACAGAAAGCCTGTTTGAGCCTTGAGTCTGCTTGAAGCTTCATGAAAGAAAAGTGGTCAGGACTCTCTCTGGAACTTTTCATCTAGAAGCCCTTTTGTTTTTTTAAGATTTATTTATTTATTACGTATACAGTGTTCTGCCTACATATATGCTTGCAGGTCAGAAGAGGGCACCAGGTCTCATTACAGATGGTTGTGAGCCACATTGTAGGTGCTGGGAATTGAACTCAGGACCTCTGGAAGAGCAGCCAGTGCTCTTAACCACTGAGCCATCTCTCCAGCCCCTAGAAGGCCTTCTCAGACCCTGTGTTGTCAGCACTAGTGGCGCCAGGGAAGAAAAACAATATTGGACTTCATCAGAGATTTAGATATAAACGTTTGCTGGTTAAAGAGAATTACTGCACTATTACACTGTCATGTAGAAAACATATCTGAGAAGTGGGCAGGCTTGTCAGTGACCTCTCGAAATCTCTGTTCATAAATCAGCATTTTTGAATCAAGATTGAGCCATACTAGAAAGTCCAAAGGACTGTCCTATACACCTAGCATTTCATGAGAATGTTAGGAATTCTGGAGAATGACAAAAGAACTCAGAAATATTTAAAACAAAACTGGTTAGACCACTACTTAGAGCCTCGTAATCTCCTGTTCAATAATTGACCTCATAAGTTCTCGTGCTTTCTCATGTGCCATGAGCACCAGAGCAGAGGGGTAGAATCTTTAGTAAGATCATCTTAGAGGTGACTTCATCTGAGTGTGTGTGCGTGCGTGCGTGCGTGCGTGCGTGCGTGTGTGTGAGAGAGAGAGAGAGAGAGAGAGAGAGAGAGAGAGAGAGAGAGAGAACACGCAGGTATGCCTATGAAAGTCAATGAAAGTCAGTTCTCTTCCTTCTATGGTGTTGATGCATGGTCCCTCTTTTTTCTGCCATTGGGATTATGGATATGTGCTACCGCATCCGGCTTATTATTATTCTTTTTAATGTGGGTTCTGGGGGTTGAACTCAGGACCTCAGGCTTACACCGTGGCTGACCCATCTCACTGGTTTATACTTAGGGGCCTTTTTTTTTTTTTTTTATTGTGTTGATGGTCTTTTTCTGTTTTGTTTGTTTGTGTTTAGATTTATTTTTATTTTATATGTCTGGGTGTTTTAACTGCATGTAAGTCTGTGTATCATGTGCATACAGTGCCCACAGAGACAAGAAGAGGGCATCAAATCCCCTGAAACAAAGTTACAGTTTCAAGCTACAGTGTGGGTGCTGGGCATCAAACCTAGATCCTCTGGAAGAACAGCCAGTGCTCTTAAACCCACCACCACCACTGAGCCATCCCTCCAGCCCCACTCCAGATTTTTTATGCATATACCTTTACTTTAGCAAGTCTATTTAATTCTGGGCATGAGTTTGCAAAAACATATGAGCCAAGGTGTGTGCATGTGTGTGTGTGTGTGTGTGTGTGTGTGTGTGTGTGTTGTACATGAATATTCATTAAAACCTTATTTGTCCATCAGTGAGGAAATGGTAAATAACTTGTTACACAGCTAAAATATTTTCTGATTCTGTATATACTTGTCTAAAAAAAAAAAAGTTAAGAAAATCTATGCTATTATCCTGGAAGGGTCTCATGTAACCCAGGCTAGACTTGAAGTTCTGATCTACCACCTCTCATTTCAGTTTTTAAAAAGACAACACTTTACTTGTATATGCACTGTTTGAATTTGTTTACAAAACATGTGGCAGTTTTGTAGTAACCCCTAAAATCACCCAGATCATCACCCTAAAATATGTAGCCCAGGGAGAGGTGGACAGTGATTAAGAGCAATGCATGCTCTTTCAAAGGACCTAAGTTTGGTTTCCTGCATCTACATCAAGCAGCTCACAACCACATGTAACACTATTTCCAGGTTATTTCCAGAGTAATTGATGCTCTCTTCTGGCCTCAAGGGGCACCTACATGTACACAGTGTACACATACAAACACACATAAATAAAAAAATAAAAATCTTAGGCTGGGTGGTAATGGTGCACACCTTTAATCCCAGCACTTGGGAGACAAAGGCAGGTGGATCTCTGTAAATTTGAGGCCAGCCTGTTCTACAGAGCTAGGTTTGAAATATCCAGGGCTACACAGAAAAACCCTGTCTCAAAAAATAAAAGGGTGTGTGTGTGTGTGTGTGTGTGTGTGTGTGTGTGTGTGTGTGTAGCTCGGGCTAGCCTGGAACTCACTATGTCACCATGGATGTCCTTGAACTCCTTATCCTCCCAACTCTAACTCAGATATCTGTTACTACTTCCCATTTGATAGGGTTCTGGGATCAAACCCAGGGCCTTGTAGATGCTAAGCAAGTACCCTATATCCCTGACCCCCTAATTTCTTGCAATATTAGAATTGAACGTATGGGCACCAAATAAACAAAGCAAGTACTGTACCACTGAACTACACTCTAAACCCAAAGAAACCACACTTTGTTGGCCAGGCTGGCCTTGAAAGTGACATCCTCTGCCTCAACCCTTAGGATAGTTGGGATTACAGGCTTGTGACACCAAGCTAGCCAACATTATTATTTTTGTTTAGTTTTGGGTTTTGTTGTTGTTGTTGTTGTTTGTTTTAGACAGGGTCTTCTGTAGCCCAAACTGGGCTTGAACTCCTGACCCTCTCACCTCTACCTCCCAAGTACTAGAACTACAGGCACATACCACCAAACACCTGATAAGAAATCCTTACTATCTCTTCTGAAGTAACTTCTATTCCACTGTTTGCTAGTTATGGGATCTCACTCTACAGTCCAGGCTATCTGGAACTCACTGTGTGACCCAGAGTAGCCTCAAGCTAGCAGCAATCCTTCTATTACCTCAGCCTTCCAAGGGCTGGCTGGGTTTATAAGCATGAGCCACATGCCCAACTCTCAAATCTACAAAATACACTTAATTTAGAGAAATGGAAACTTAGAGAAAAAATATTTGACATCTTTTAACATAAACACACAGTTTTATCACCACAATTCTCTCTCTCTCTCTCTCTCTCTCTCTCTCTCTCTCTCTCTCTCTCTTTTGGTTTTTTGAGACAGGGTTTCTCTGTGTTGCTTTGCGCCTTTCCTGGAACTCACTTGGTAGCCCAGGCTGGCCTTGAACTCACAGAGATTCACCTGGCTCTGCCTCCCAAGTGCTGGGATTAAAGGCGTGTGCCACCACCGCCCAGCCACAATTCTCAAAAGTGTGATCTGTATATGCCCAGAGGTTTGAAGACCTTTTCAGGGAGCCCCTGAAGTAACAACTGTTTTTGAGTCCAGTCATGGTTCAGCACACCTATAACCCCAACACTTGGGAAACTGAAGTAGGAGGGTCACCGTGAGTTTGAGGCTGATCTGAGCCACATATTGAAACCCTGTCACAATAAAAGGAGGAGGAGGAGGAGAAGAGACAAAATTAAAAAGTTACCTGCTTGCCAGGCAGTAGTTACACATGCCTTTAGTCCCAGCACTCAGGAGGCAGAGGCAGGTGGATCTGTGAGTTTGAGGCCAGCCTGGTCTACAGAGCGAGATCCAAGACAGCCAAAGCTACATAGGGAAACCCTGTCTTGGGGGAAAACAACTTACCTGCTGATACCTTAGCACAATTATTTGAGGCATTGGTATAAAATCTACCAACATTCAATGTATTCTTTCTCGTTAGGCACTTAAAGGAGAAAGAAAAGCAAATGTTACTAAGAAAGTCCTCAGTTTGGAGATTTAGTTCCGAACACATACTCACCATGCACAAGGCTCTGGATTCCATTCCTGGCACTGCAAAAGTAGGTATTGTGGCAGACAACTGTAATTCTACCACGGGGGAGATGTAGGTAAAGATCAGAAGTTCAAGGCCAACCTCTGCTAGGGAGTTCAAGAACATTCTGGGACACAGGATTCTCTCTCTCTGACCCTCCCTCTCCCCCCCCTTTTTTTTTTGGTGTGTGTGTGTGTGTGTGTGTGTGTGTGTGTGTGTGTGTGTGTGTGTCTTTATCTAAAAAAAAACAAAAACAAAGCCGGGCGGTGGTGTGGCACACACCTTTAATCCCAGCACTGGGAGGTAGAGCCAGGTGGATCTTTGAGTTCAAGGTCAGCCTGGGCCACCAAGTGAGTTCCAGGAAAGGCACAAAGCTACACAGAGAAACCCTGTCTCGAGAAAAAAAAAAAAAAAAAAAGGCAAAAGGAGCCAGGCATGGTAATGCACACCTTTATTCCCAGCGCTCAGGAGGCAGAGGCAGGTGGGTCTCTGTGAGGCCAGCCTGGTCTACAGAGAGAGTTCCAGGATACTCAGCACTGTTGCACAGTTGCATGGAGAAACTATGTCTAGAAAAACAAAACAAACAAAGGCAAAGAAACATTTGTTCAAAGAAGATACATAGCCAGGCTTTGGTGGCGCAAGCCTTTAATCCCAGCACTCGGGAGGCAGAGCCAGATGGACTTCTGTGAGTTCGAGACCAGCCTGGTCTCCAAAGCAAGTTCCAGGAAAGGAGCAAAGCCACACAGAGAAATTCTGTCTGAAAAAAAAAAAAAAAAAGAAGAAGATACATAAATGGCCTAGAAGCATTGAAAGATCATTATTAAGTATGGAAGTTAAAATAAATAACCACAATAAGATATCATTTAAACTCACTAACAATAACAAGAAAGATGGGTAATAGCTAGTCTAGCACTAAAGGAAGTCAGGTCTGTAACTGAAAGTGGGAACCTGGAGGCAAAAATTGAAACAAAGACCACAGAAGAGTACTGCTTACTGGCTGATCATCATGGCTTTCTCAGCCTGCTTTCTCATACATCACCGGACTGCCCAGGGATGGCACCATCCACAGTGACATCAATCATTAATCAAGGCAATACTCCCACAGACTTACCTACAGGCCAATCTTATGGAGGCATTTTTTCAATTAAGATCTCCTCTGCCAGCTGGGCAGTAATGGCCCACGCCTTTAGTTCTAGCACTCAGGAGGCAGAGCCAGATGGATCTCTGTGAGTTCAAGGCGAGCCTGGTCTACAGAGCGAGATCCAGGACAGGCACCAAAACTACACAGAGAAACCCTGTCTTAGAAAAAACAAAAAAACAGATTTCCTCTTCCAACCTGGTATGGTGGCAAACATCTTTAATCCCAGCACTTGAGAGGCAGAATCAGTCAGGTGGACCTCTGAGTTTGAGGCCAGCATGGTCTTCAGAGCAAGTTTCAGGACAGTCGGGGGTACACAAAGACACCCTGTCTCAAAAAAATTTAATAAAGTTATATATATACATACACAATATATATGTGTGTTTTATATATATACACATACATATATATGTATATATATGTATGTGTATATATATATATATATCCTCTCCCTAGATATGTCTTAAGTTTGTATCAAGTTGACAAAAATGAAACAACACGTACAAGTACACTCTCAGATCCTTTTGCAAAAAAAAAAAAAGATCTCAAGTGTTAAGAAGTATGAAGTACTAGACAAAGGGACAGAGAAACAGAAAAACATACATCAGAACCACAGAAGAGGCTGGGAATTCACATGGTAACCCTGGATTTTAATGCCCACACAAGTTTGAGAACCATTATTCCACAGGTTCAGGCTGGAGACAAGAGGTCTTAAATGGCTGATATGAAGGGTTTCCCTGGACCTTGGGAGGCCCTAATGACTCTATATACAGCTGTATGTCTTTCATCTAAAGATTTCAAACAGTGTTATAGGCATCAATTAATTTTTGCTGCACACAAGACTTAAAAATCCATAATCTTGGCCTGTTTTATTGACAGAAAATGGTAGCTTACATCTTAAGATCATTTGGCCTGGTTTGAATGGCTAAATATGATGTGGGGAGTGGAGGGAGTCCTAAGTGTGTGATGTACTAAGTGAGTGTGTGTTGTTGACATAGACCCTAGCCTCAAATGCAGAGGAAAATAGCAAAGCCTTCTACCTTTGAGGTAGAGGTGAGGCTCAGTAAATGTCAAAGCCTTCCGAGTGGGCCCAACTATACATACTGGTAATGTGCAGAAAACATCCACCATAGCTTTCTCCTCCTAGATATTTTATGGCCTGAAGACTTCTCCACTACAGAGACTGCTGCTATGGAGATTAGCTAAACCCATCTGCTTGGTCCAGCTGTATTCCATCAACATTTGCCTCCTTATCTTCTTGTTTACCTATATGTAGTAACCCTGCCTCCACGTCCAACTCCTGAGCTTCTGAGATGCTGCAGTTTCTCCATTAGGGAGCCCAGTCCACACAAACCTATTTCTTCTGTGTGTCCTGTGTCTTTGTCTGTCTTCTCTTCATTCCCTAGCTGCCCCTAATTAGATTGGTCCATCCCTGGAGCTTAGCAATGTGAAGCCAAGACTGACGTCAAATATCTTTCTCCTGAAACAGTGATGTGTGTATACATATGTGTGTACAAACACCTTAGTATATGTGTGGTTTTTTGAGACAGAGTTTCACATTTTACTCCTTACTGGCCTTGAACTCGTACTAGTCTTCAGTTGAGAGTTTGAGACCAGTTTAGGCTATAACAATGTGCCCTTGTCTTTTTTTTTTTCTCAGCAGGGTTTCTCTGTGTAATGGCCCTGGCTGTCTTGGAACTTGGCTTTGTAGACGAAGCTGGCCTCAAACTAATAGAGATCCCCCTTTCCTCTGCCTCCTCAATGCTGAGACTAAAGCACCACATCCAGCTTGTGACCTTGTCTTTGTGTGTGTGTATGTGTTTGTGTGTGTGTGTGTGTGTGTGTGTGTGTGTGTGTGGTCTAAGGACATAGCTCAGTGGTAGAGTGTTTGCCTAACATTCAAGTCTCAGTTCTGTAAATCTGCCTATATCCGTGTGATTAGTGCTTAGTTTTTTTTTTTTTTTCACTAAGAAACAAAGAAGGGGGGGGGACCGGCTGGAGAGTTGGCTCAGAGGTTAAGAGCATTGACTGTTCTTCCAGAGGTCCTGAGTTCAATTCCCAGCAACCACATGGTGGCTCACAACCATCTACAATGAGATATGGTGTCCTCTTCTGGCCTGCAGGCTGAACACTCACTGTATTACATGATAAATAAAATCTTAAAAAGAAAGAGAGAGAGAGAGAGAAAGAAACAAAAAAACAAAGAAGCAAACAAATACCTTCCAGAGGCTGGAGAAGTGGCTCAGTAGTTGAGTGCACTCACTTTCGGAGCTTCCAGAGGACCCTAAGTCTATTTCCAGCACCCACATTGTTGGCTCACAACTGTCTGTAACTCCAGCTCCAGGGATTCTAACACCCTTTTCTGGCCTCTGCAGGCACCACACACATGTGCCACATGGACACACGTGGACATAAAGAAATTTTTTTAAAGATGAAAGAAAAATATTAAATTTACATTTATTTGGGGATAGGTGGGTACATGTGTTACACAGCAGGTATTTGGAAGTCAGAAGACATCCGGGTGGTGGTGGCGCACGCCTTTAATCCCAACACTCTGGGAGGCAGAGCCAGGCGGATCTCTGTGAGTTCAAGGCCAGCCTGGGCTACCAAGTGAGTTCCAGGAAAGGCACAAAGCTACACAGAGAAACCCTGTTTCGAAAAACCAAAAAAAAAAAAAAAAAGTCAGAGGACAAATTTGGGGCATTGGTATTTTCTTTCCACCTTATGGGTTGGAGGGATCAACTGCTCAGTGGTAAGCACAATTACCTGCTTAGCTCACAGCAGGGGTTTTGTTTGGGTTTGGGTTTTTAATGTGTAAGGTGCTTTGCCTGCACGTATGTCTGCACCACTGTGCCTGGTAACCTCGAAGGCCAGAAGAAGAGTGTCACATTCCCTGGTTCTGGAATTACAGATCTTTCTAAGCTGCTAGGTAGGTTCTGGGAATCCTACCCTGGACCTCTGGAAGAGCAACCAGTGGGCTTCCTTTTTTTTTTTTTTTTTTTTTTTTTCTTGTTACATTTAGTGTGTGTGTGTGTGTGTGTGTGTGTGTGTGTGTGTGTGTGTGTGTGCATGTATATGCCACAACATCAATGTGGATGTCAAAGAACTTGATCTCATTTTACCATGTAGGTCCAGTGGATTAAATTTGGGTGTGGCAAGCATCTTGCTAGCCATTTTGAGGGTTTTGTTTGTTTGTTTGGTTTTTTGTATTGTTTTGTTTTTTTATTATTTATTTATTTTTGGTTTTTTGAGACACGCTCTATCTGTTTAGTCCTGGCTGTCCTAGAGCTTGCTATGTAGACCAGGCTGGCCTTGAACTCACAAAAATCCTCCTGCCTCTGCCTCCCAAGTGCTGGCATAAAAGGCTTACACCACCACAGCAGCAAAGATAAATCTCTTCACCACCTGATAGAGAATATCACCTGTGCCTCCGGGGGAGGCCATACTCATCCCTGTGGCGGCAGTCTCCCCTATCTTACTGCAGGAGGATCTGATTCTTGGGAATTATCTACCCAACCATCGTTGTTTCCACAAAAGAAAGCCAAGACTCAGAGACAAGGCCCTTCATCAAGGACTCCCGAGAACTTTGTGACATCACCAGGATGAGAACCAGGTCCTTGAACTCCAGGGTGCGCATCCAGGGCTGCTCCTACACACAGCATGCCTTCCCCTGGCCCTGTCTAGGATTCCAGAGGCTGACCTGGTTTCCTAGGCAACTCCTTCACCAATCTGCCCAGCTCTGAGCACCCAGGCTCAGAGGTTGAAATGAGGCTAGGGAAGAGGTTTGGTGGCCCTTTGTTGTTGTTTGTTTTGGTTTAGTTTCGTTTGGTTTTTGAAACACAGACTTATACAGCCCAAGCTAGTCTTAAACTCTCCATGTAGTTGAACTCAGAATTCTCCTGCCACTGCCTTCTGAGTTCTGGAATTACAGATGTGTACCTATGACCCAGTTTAAAATATCTTATTTTTAACCTAAAGGTGTTCTCTCTGTTGCTACTGTCTTTGAGAAGGGCAGGAGTATCTGGGGGTCATATGTTCTCGAAGCAAGCGCTCTGCCATTGAGCCAGTCCCCATCCCCTTCCTTGTTACGAGTTGCTCTTCTTTGTCTTTCCTGTTTTGAGACAGTCTTGTTATGTAGCCAAGGCTGACCATGAACCTACCCTGTGGCCTAGGCTTTCCTCAAACTTGAAATCCTCCTACTTCAGCATCTCCAGTGCTAGGATTTCAGGTGTACATTACCACATCTGGCTCATTCTTCTTTTTTTGAATTATCCACAAAGTATTTTTAAGGATTTATTTATTTTTATTTTATGTGTATCTTGCTGGCATGTATTTAAGGGCACTTTGTGCATGCCTGGTGCTCAAGAAGGCTAGAAGAGGGTGCTAGATTTCCTGGAACTGGAGTTAGAGATGGTTATAAGATGCCATATGGATGCTGGTCATCATACTCAGGTCCTCTGGAGGAGCTGCAAGTGCTCTTAATCGCTGAGCCATCTCTCCAGTCCCTTAAAAAAAACAAAAAAAACCCCAAAACTATATATATATATATATATATATATATATATATATATATATATATACTTTAAATTCTCAAGTTTATATACAAATGGTGGTTTTTGTTGTGGTGGCAGGTTTTTTTTTGTTTTTTGTTTTTTTGTTTTTTGTTTGTTTGTTTGTTTTTCGAGATAGGGTTTCTCTGTGTAGCTTTGCGCTTTCCTGAACTCACTTTGGAGACCAGGCTGGCTCGAACTCTCAGAGATCCTCTGCTCTGCTCCAAGTGCTGGGATTAAAGGTGTGCGCCACCACCGCCCGGCTTTTTTTTGTTTTTTTGAGACAGGGTTTCTCTGTGTAGCTATGGAGCCTGTCCTGGAACTCACTCTGTAGACCAGGCTGGCCTCAAACTCAGAGAGATCCACTGCCCTGCTCCTGAATGCTGGGATTAAAGACGAGCGCTACCACTGGCAAATGATGAGCTTTATTATGGCATTTTCATACTCCTTATTATTCTTTAATTCCACTCCTAGGTATTTACACTATGAAAATTCTTGTACTTGCAGAAGACATTTTGTATACTCTTTACTATCTTTTTCAACTTATAAAGTTATTCATTATATAGAGATATGGTGGTTTGAACGCGAATAGCCCATGGGCTCATATGTTTGAATAATTGGTCCCCAGTTGGTGGAGCTGTTTGGGAAGGATTAGGAGGTATGGTCTTGTTGGAGGAGGTGTGTCACTGGAGATGGGCCTTGAGGTTTCAAGACGCTGGACCACTTCTGAACCCCGCCCTCCACTGTGGTTGTGCCGGGTCTGCCTGCTGACACACCCCCACTGTGACAGTTATGAACTCTGACTCTCTGAAACTGGAAGCCCCACATTAGATTTTTCTTTTACAAGTTGCTCTGGTCATGGTATTTTATCATAACAATAAAAAGCAACTAAGACAATAGACAGTAAAAAGAATGAGATAGATATATATGTAGAGAAACTATCCAATGAATATTAAGTAGCAGGTATGTTAGGAAACCCCATAGTATGATTCAATTTAATAAACAAATTGTTCAGCCAGACGATGGTGGTGCACACCTTTAATCCCAGCACTGACAGGCAGAGGCAGTTGGATCTCTGAGTTTCAGGATCCCAGCCTGGTCTACAGAGTGAGTTCCAGGACAGCCAAAGCTACACAGAGAAACCCTGTCTAGAAAAACCCCAAACCAAAAACAACAAAATTAACATATATTGTTCATTGAAATAAATCTTTTTGTTTGGCTGGTTTTGGGTTTTTTGTTGTTGTTTTCAAGACAGGGTTTCTCTGTGTAACAGCTTTGGATGCCTGGAACTCAACTCTGTAGGCCAGGCTGGCCTCAAACTCACAGAGATCCACCTGCTTCTGCCTCCAGAGTGCTGGGATCAAAGGCTTGTGCCACCACTGTCCAGCCATTGAAATAAATCTTAACATCGAACACGAAAATATGGGCAGTGGTTATTTTCAGTAAATTTTAATTTCAAAATTATAGAAATTGAAAAAAATTTAATTTCTGTAATGTTTTAGTACTTTCTAGTAACCTTATTTACTTTTGTGATCAATAAAGCAATAAAGCTTATTTTATGTGCATAAAAAAAGTATCAGGTGGAGAATACCTATTCTGGAAAAAAGGACCATTTCTTTTTATAGACAGGGTCTTTCTATATTGGCTGTCCTAGAACTTGCCATGTAGACCAGGCTGGCCTTGAACTCATAGCAATCCATTTACCCCTGCTCCCAAGTGCTGGGATCAAAGGCATGTGCCTGTCTCTCCACTCCACCCCACCCTTTTTTTTTTTGAGACAAAGTCTCACACTGTGTACTGAACTGGCCTCAAATCTGTGCAGTCTTCCTGCCTCTGTCTACCAAATGCTGATATTACAGATGTGAACCACACATCTGTCCTCCCCCCCCCCCTTTATAAGTAGAAAAGGTGATCCCTACAAGCTATTGTGAGGACTTAAAAATAGAAGGACTTCTTAGCTGGGCAGTGGTGGTGTACACCTTTATTCCCAGCATTAGGGAGAGAGAGGCAAACGGATCTCTGAGTTCCAGGCCAGCCTGGTCTACAGAGTAGTACAGCCAGGATCACACAGAGAAACCCTATCTCAAATAAATGAATGAATGAATGAATGAATGAATAAATAAATAAATAAATAAATAAATAAATAAATAAAAGGGCTGTGTTCAGGTCCCTTTACTGTATAAAGACTGAGTGACTGGCACCTGCTTTGGTTCCTCTCGCTTGTCTGTCTTTCCTAAGCAGCAACAAACCAGCCGCTCCTGCTACTTCCCACCCCCAGACCCCAGCTCCAAAGGTAGCTTAGTCTTTGCCAGCTGCCCTTCAATCCTGCGTCACTATTCAGGTCCCTAGCCAACAACATCTGGCAGTGAAGCCAAAGGCCACCAATGCTGACTTCCTGAATAAAACACCTGTGAACTGAGAGAGGACACAGTGATCAAGGCAGTGCACAGGGACACACAGCGGGGATAGGGACACGGAGAGCCTGGGAGATGTTGTTCTGGCTTAGCCAGTGACTGACTTGTCCTCTTGCTCTTTAGCCCGTCCCACACATGTCCCCAAACACGCAGAACCAGACATGGCGGCCTACACTTGTAATCTCAACACTCGGGATGTAGCAGAAGGGTCACCAGTTAGAGGGCAGCCTAGGTTATGTAACAATACCCTCTAGATTAAAAAGAAAGAAAAAAGCCAGGCGGTGGTGGCACATGCCTTTAATCCCAGCACTCGGGAGGCAGAGCCAGGTGGATCTCTATGAGTTCGAAGGCCAGCCTGGTCTACAAAGCGAGTTCCAGGACAGGCTCCAAAGCTACACAGAGAAACCCTGTCTCAAAAAAAAACAAAAAGAAAAAAAAAAGAGAGAAAAAGAAGAAAGAAAGAAAGAAAAAGTTCATTTCAAGTGATGGAGGTTCTTAGACAGGTAGAGGTATGGAGAGATGTACTGTTGTCCACAAGGAAAGTTCAACTTCTCAGCTCATGCATATGGTGTGGCTTCTGCATAGAATATTCCCCTCCATCTTACCTGGCCCACTTCTGTTCTACTCCTAAACCCTTTCTTCTTCCTACCCCACCTCCATGCAAGGGTCCTCTGCTCTTCTCATGGCTTGTGCTTCTTTCCTTATCCAGCGCTCTCCCACTAAAAATCGTCCATGTTTCTGTCTCCCCCACTCCAGTTTCAGCTTCCTGAGATCAGGGGCTGTGATTGTTCTGTCTATCCTATGTTGATATAAATCACAAGTGCTACATGGGTGAATAAAATGAAGGGTTTGTCTGGAGCGAGCATGGTTCCTGCCAACCTCGGGGAGGGGACTCCTGGGCAGAAGAAGGGAGCATCGGCTTTATTCCTCCCACCTCCCTTCCCAGTCTTCCCTCCTGGGCCACTCACCCCTTCCCCTCCTCCGCACCTCCATCTCCTGGGATCTGTTTGTAATAAGCTTGACCTCCCTCTACCGGCAAAAATCCAGAACTGCCCTGGGAATTCATTCTTCCCTCTGGGAAGTTCCTTCTACTTCCTCCACAATCCCAGAGTTCACAAGGGACCGGAATATGGGCAGAAAACCAGGATATCCATCCAGCAAACAGGAGGTCCCAAGGTCTGATCCCACACCTTTCCTCCCTCCACCCCAGGAGCGCTTTGCCCCACACCCTCACCTTGTGTCTGGTTCCTGGTGTCTCCACACTCTTACTGCAGCTAATTCACAGAGATGTTGATTTCTGGAGCCTTTGGCTGATACATCAGTTCTGACTGTGGAAGAGATATCCAAGGACAGTTTGGGAACAGACAAAAAGAAAAAGAAAGAAGCATTTAAAAAAAAAAAAAAGGGACTCAGGAACTAGATAGGAATTTACATTAAAAACAAAACAAAGGTCAGGGTAGAGAAGCTAGCTCACAGAGCTGTGTGATAGCTCTCTCTGTCTCCATGGACTCATAAACCAGAACTCTGCCTGTGGAGGAAGGTTTCCCTAAGCCCTCCGCTCTGCCTGCAGTAATACAGAGACAACAGGAATGCCTATGTTGATCAGGTCTTCAGGTTGAATGAAGATCTCAGACTTTAGGGACAGCTCTGGACAACAGCCTCTCAACCCCTCCCCACTCCCTCAGAAGGACTCAGCCTGGAACTTACATCTTCACTGTCATTTCTACTGAACAAGTGCTCTGGCTCCAGTCCGTTCTCAGGGATGTTCTTCTCCTCCTCTGGCATGAGCTCATCCAGCCAGAGGAGTTCCTGTGGTGAAAAGACCCACTCCAGTGCTTTTCGGATTCCCACCAGGCCCAGTAACTGCAGAGACAGAAACAAGCCCCAGGCTCTCAGCAACAGCAGCTGGGACAAGCAGTCCTAGGCCTCCTCTTATTTCACTGAGTGCTGACACATTTCTATGAAGTAGACCCTTTTTTTGTTTGTTTGCTATTGCTTTGTTTTTAGGTAAGGTTTTATGTAGCTTAGGCTGGCCTTGAATTTGCCATGTAGCTAAGGATGACCTTGAGCTCTTGATCCTCAACCTCTCAAGTTTACAAGTGTGTACCATCATGCCTAGTTTTTTGTGTTTGTTTGTTGGTTGGTTGGTTGGTTGGCTGGTTGTTTTTTTTTTTTTTTTTTTGGTTTTTCGAGACAGGGTTTCTCTGTGTAGCTTTGCGCCTTTCCTGAAGCTCACTTGGTAGCCCAGGCTGGCCTCGAACTCACAGAGATTCGCCTGGCTCTGCCTCCCGAGTGCTGGGATTAAAGGTGTGCGCCACCACCGCCCGGCTAACATGTTCTCACTGTGCAGCTCAGTGTGTACCTCTGGCTGGCCTGGAACTCGCTATGTAGACTAGGCTGGCCTTGAACTTGTGGTTATCCCCCTGCCTCTGCCTCCTGAGTGCTGGAATTACAGGTGTTTACCACCACATCCACTTTTTGTTTTGATTTTTTTTTTTTTTTTGTTTTTGTTTTTGTTTTTCGAGACAGGGTTTCTCTGTGTAGCTTTGCGCCTTTTCCTGGAACTCACTTGGTAGCCCAGGCTGGCCTCGAACTCACAGAGATCCGCCTGCCTCTGCCTCCCGAGTGCTGGGATTAAAGGCGTGCGCCACCACCGCCCGGCTTTTTGTTTTGATCTTTAAGATTGGATCTCACCTTGAGGTCCAAGCTGACCTCAAACACAATGTGATCCTTCTGCCTCAGCCTCCCAAGCACTGGGGTTACAAGCAAAAAACATTGTACCCAGTTTGTAGTTTACTCACATTGTACATAAAAGGCAACTGAAGCCCTGAAAGATTAGTAACTTCCCTGAGGTCACACACCTGGCATGTGTAACTAGATTGGTCCTATTGCAAAGCCAATGGTTTGTAACTTTCTCTTCTGTTAAGCCTTACTGAGTAACAAAAGTGTCAGCATTGTCCTTACAGGAGCTCAGTTATTTGGGGGGTTTGTGGACAAACCCAAATTAGTTAGGAAACTTGGCGAATCAAGTATCCTGAGACTAATTCATCTGTAAGCATCCCCCAGCCAGCTTTCTTGGTCTTAGGATTTCCAACCAGAAAGAGCCAGGGAAAGTAAGAGAGAGGAGTGTTCTTCAGCCACCACCCCAAGCTCAGAGTCTCCCAGAACTGCTCAACACCCCCCATCCAAGTTACCATAAGTGGGAAGATAATGGCTGCAGGGGTAGACTTGATTATCCAAAGCAGACCCAAGCAGGCAAGCTGGATGGCTGTGAACAGGTGGACTCTGCTCAGAGGCACATGCCGCAAGAGCAGCGTGTCTGGCTGATGTTTTGTTGGCATCAACAATAGCTGCACTCTTTTCATGAACTGGGATAATGGGAGGAAAAGAAAGCGGGATGATGAGGTAATTTGGAGGATGTCACTGTTAGCTACACGCACTGCAAGGGGAAGGGCAGAGAGCTCCCTTGGCCTCCTCCCATCTAGAGCATGGCAGCAGAGTTCCTAGGCCCAGGAGAAGCAGGATAATGGATCTGAGGGAGATCGGCAAATGTGGGGAGGAGGAGTGGGGTTGCTAGGTGATTGTAATGAGCTCACCTGGATGCTGCTGAGTGCTGCTACTCCCATGTACAGGAAGATGCCGTAGAGCACAGGCATTGGGATGAACTAGTAGTAGAGAGATAGCAAAGGAACTTACCTTCCAGCCTCCCATGTGCCCCACCCACTTAGACCTCCAAACTGGAGCCTGCCAGGCCTTGCTTTTCCTTTCACATCTCGTATGCCTGATTTCATTGAGTCTTTTCATGCCAATCACATGAGGTAGATTATTATTATTGTCTGCATTTTACAGATGAGGAATAGAGAGACAAAGTAACTTGCCTCTCCAATCTTTTTATTTCATCACAGTATTGCTGACCTAGAACTCTACATCCTCTTGCCCTAACCTCCTGATTGCTGGGATTACATTGTGCCACCGTACGCAGCTTCCTCTTGTATTATCTTCACATTGCCCTCTGCTCTACATGCTCCCATATACTGTCCACTTTCCATTCGTATGCTGGCATTTGTTCCTTACCCTTTTAAAGCCTTTTGCTTTGCTATTCTTTCCTCCTAAAATGTCCCTCATGCCTGGGCATCGTGACACACACCTGTGATCCAGCACTTGGGAGGCAGAGACAGGAAGATGTATATAAATTCAAAGCCACCTTGTTCTATGTAGCAAGTTCCAGGATAGCCAGGGCTACATAGTGAAACCCTGTCTCAACCAACCAACCAACTAATCAATCAAATACTCCTCTCTTGTACTTTATATCCACTCATGCTTCATCTCATCTTCATTCTGGAAAGGTCTTCTCTGACTGCTCAATCTGAAGTAGCCCTGGCACTGTTTGTAAAATTTAAAAATATTTGTTTACTACTGTTATTATATGTGTTCCACAGCTTGCGTACGGAGGTCAACGATCAACTTGGGGGAGTGGGTTTCTCCTCCCACCATGGGTTCTAGGGACTGCACTCAGGTCAGTCGTCCGTCTTGCATGCCAGAGACTTTGCCCACTGAACCATCTTGCCAGGCCAGCCCTAGCACTCTTAATCACCTTATCCGCTTTTGTTTTTTTCACAGAAGTTATCATCTGAAGTTATCCCATTGTTCTAACTTTTAAAAATCTGTCCTCTATCTCCAGACTCCAAGGAGGATAGAGATGTGTGTTATCACCACTGTATACCTCCAGTTCCTGGCACAGTGGCTGGCACATCATTTAGGAGAGTCACCCTACTTAGCAAGTGGTTAATCCAGTCCATCTGGCTCTCCTACTGCGTCACTCTCACCCAGCCTCCATGACCTTGGCCCTGCCTAACCTCCTGCTCCTGTCCTCCTGCCAATGACTCTTGTCTGACATTTCCACACCCTCCTTGACTGCTTGGCTTGTTGACCTTTTCTTCTATAGCTAGGCTGTGTGTGTGTGTGTGTGTGTGCAAGCATGGAGATTAGAGAATATATTGTTAGAATCAGTCCTTTCCTTCCATCTTGTAGACCCAGGCCCAATATCAAATTCAGGCTTGTTAGCAAATACCTTTATTCACTGAGCCATCACACACACACACACACACACACACACACACACACACACACACACACACCACTTTTTTGTTTTTTCTGAGACAGGGTCTCATACTATAGCCTAAGCTGGCCTGCAACTTATTGTGTATGCAGGCTGGCCTCAAAGTTGAAGTAAGCCTCCTGCCTCAACCTCCTGGCTCTGAGATTACAGGTAAAATCCACCATGCTCTGGAAATCTGGGTTTTTTTAATCTGAGAAATTGGCAGGCACTTACAAATTACATCTTTAACCATCAGGTTTCTCGTTTGTAGAGTATATGTGTCTCTCAGGATTAGTTAGATGAGGATTATTGAAACAGTGTGAGAAGAAAATGCAGTTCTTGGAACACTAGTAAGAATTCAACCAGAGTCAATTCTATTGCTCTTGCTGCACTGGCCCTGACTCTGGCCAAACGTGTACCTTGAGCACAGGTGCCAGGAAGATGGAGACGCCTGTAAGGATGAACACCACCAAACCCGTCAGCCGCTGCTCCCTGTGGGGAGAAGGAGGAATTACCTGGCTCTGTGTGTGCTCCTGGAGCACCCAGGCTAGACCCCTTAACCAGGCCTAGTACAGACCTGGCATCCAGAGAGAAGAGGGATTCCCTCAATAGGTTACCTGGCGAAGGCCCCTTGCCTGCTGTAAAAAACTGAAAGGAAAGGCAAAGCACTCCAGCATAGGCCCAGGCCCCTCATCAGTTCAGGTTCATTGTTCTGTTTTGTTTGGGATTTTTTTTTTTTTTAAAGATTTATTATGTATACAGTGTTCTGCCTGCATGCCAGAAGAGGGCGCCAGAATCTCATTACAGATGGCTGTGAGCCACCATGTGGTTGCTGGGAATTGAACTCAGGACCTCTGGAAGAACAACCAGTCCTCTTAACCGCTGAGCCATCTCTCCAGCCCTTGTTTGGGTTTTTTAAAATGTTTTATTACATTGTACTGACTTATACTGTGTATGTGCACGCATGTGTATAAGTATGTGCCTGTCTTAGTGTGCATGTGATGGTCAGAGGACAACTTGCAGGAGTCAGTTCTTTCCTTTTACCACCCAGGTCCCAGGAAGTCATGAGATGTGGCCAGAAGTGCCTTTACCCACTGAACCACCTCACCAGCCCGCTGGGTTTTTTTTTTTTTTTTTTTTTTTTGTTTGTTTTAGTGGTTCTAGGAATCGAACCTAGGGCCTCATATGTACTAGGTCAGCACTACCACTGAATTCCATCCCCAGTTCCATAAGTTGTTTTTTTATTTTGGTGGAAAATTAGCAATTTCCACTGCCATAAAGACTTAATATTTCATAATTTACAAAGTTAGTCAATGTCATGTATTTTAGGTAGACTCTGTTTCTAACAGCTACAAAATTGTTTTTCTCATGGATTCCTTTGCAACGTCCATGGTATGCTTCTACATTGAGTGGGGACTGTAAGGTGGCATCTCACCCTCCACTTTATCCCTGGCTACCTTCACCCTTACATTTATAATGCTCTTCTTTTTGTGGGGAATGGGGGGTTGTTGTTTGGTTGGTTGTTTTGGTCTTTTGTTTGGTTTGGTTTTTTGAGACAGGGTTTCTCTGTGTAGTCCTGGCTGTCCTGGAATTCGCTCTGTAGATCAGGCTGGCCTTGAACTCAGAGAGATCTGCCTGGCTCTGCCTCTGAAGCGCTGGGATTAAAGATGTGCACCACCACCTGTATAACACTCTTTTGAGGCCCCTCACCCATCTCAAAGTGCATCTACTTTCCCCATGGCAGTTCTTAAAGGGCATAAGCACAGAATTCAAGCTGCCCGAATAACTCACACATCCCATAACTCTTTGGCCACACCTTTCTCACTCCAGCCTACTGATTATATGCTTTACCTGATGCCCAGGAAGTGGGGGGCTTCGCCAGGGACACAGGCTTTGCTTTCTCTCCGAAGACTATCCATGTGGGCCAGAGAGATGACAGTGGCTGAGACATACCAGGGCAGCCCAAGTGCCGATGTGAGCAGCAGCAAAATAGCTACACAGAAGAGGTCCAGGTGGAAGCCAGCTCCCTTCTGCAGGAAATGGGGTCGTTTTGAAGCTAGAAGTGCCGTCTGGAGCCCGCTCTGGGGTTTCTGTCTCTTATCTCAGCCCTTACCTAGCAGCCTTACCTGCAGTCTGTATTCTGCACGGTTGAGGATGACTGCTGTGATCTGCTGGTCCATGAAGATAAGGATAGACAGCAGCAGGGCAGGCAAGGCAGCTGCCACACTCAGCCACCAGGGGTTCGCTCCAAAAGGAGACACCAGCCAGCCACGCCCAGGGAGTGTAGGCTGAGGGGACATTCCATGGACAGGTTAGAAAGTGTCTCCCAAGAACACCTCACCTGCACACCCCTACCTCCCATCTTGACACTCTCCCACAATCTACCTCCTGCTCCCAAGTCCTTAGATTCTAGATGATGGTAGCACTGTCACACATACACACACACACACACACACACACACACACACACACACACACACACACCTCTCCGTGTATCCCAGTGCCTTAAAGGGGAACAGAAAGAAGGGACTAGTTTGGATGGAGCCAAGGGCTCTGGACTTTAGTTTCCAGGGTCGGTCTGTCTCTCTCTCTCTCTCTCTGTCTCTCTCTCTCTCTCTCTCTCTCTCTCAGAGTTGGAGAATATAAGCTGCACACACTGCTTTGTTCTTATTCACAGCCTTCCTCCTTAGGCTCACACCCCACCCCACCATCCAGAACGGGCAGCTCAGGTTCAGACCTGCCTCGGTCTGGGGCAGAGGTGGGGCGGGGTTAGGTGTGTCTGCGTCTGCTCTGATTATAAGCGTCTGTGGTGGGGAGGGGGCCCAGGTGATTGGCTGAGGCTCTGAGCCCTAAAACCACCCCCATTAGAGCCCCCTTGCTGTCCTGCCCTGGCGGGGTCTGTGGGGGAAGGTTTCCTATTGTCCAGGCAAAGTCTGGTACTGTATCCTGTTATGCCCTACAGAAGGAGCCCCAGCTCTACTGAATCAGAGTTGGCAGTGAGGGGTGTAAAGAGGAGTAGAGTGTGGGGAAGTGGGTAGGGCCATGCCGGTGGTGGGGAGAAGCCGTAACAGCAGCATTTACTCAGTATGTGGTATGCGCCGAGCACTGTAGTAACTATTTAGACTATGATATGTAAACCCGAAAACAACCTATGAGAGGCGGCTATCGATTATCCCATTTTTATAGACTAAAATTCTCAGGGGAGGCATGGTGGTGCATGCCTGTAATCACAGCACATGGAGGGAGATCAAGAGTTCAAGGCCGAGCCTTGGCTACATAGGGAGTTTGAGGTAAATCTGAACTACAGGAGACTCTGTCTCCAAAAAAACATAGATGCCTAGAGCCAGCTAGGAAGAGGCAGAATTGGAATTCAAACCCAAGCCTGCTGCCCAGAGCCCATCCTCCAACACCTACCCTATAATAATAGCTACTGTGTACAGCATTCTTCATTCCTTATGTGTCTGTTGAGCTACCTCATTTTATCACTCAATGACTCTGTGAGGCCATTGTTTTTGCTCTATCATGAGTGAAGGGAAAGACTCGGAAGAAGAGAAGTACGGAATCTATGCAGCTTATTACTCCAGAGTTGCTGGCTCCGCTGTCCCCATCCTCCTCCCTCATTCTGTCCAGCTCTCACCTTGAATTCTGTGGGCACCAAGAGCTTCGGTGTGGCTAGGCCAAGAAAGGCGTCCAGGCCACAGCCCAGCAGGATGGCCAGGACTGAGGAAAAGTCGCTCAACACCTTGCGCACCTGGCCATATAGTGGACGGTTTAGTCTGGGCCCGCCTTTCCGTTTCTTTTTCCACCTTTCCCATGTGCAGACAGGACCCAGGGCTAAAACCAGAGCTTTTACACGGAAAGAAAAATGGAACTTACAACAGAGGGGAAGAGGCGGCTGTTCTTGACATGCTTGAGGGCCACGGCACAAAGGAAGGAAGTAGAGAAGAGGAGAAGGGAGAAGAAGGCAACATCTGGCACCGTGTAACAGCTGGGACCGTGCGGGTAGCCGCCCTGCCGGATGCACTCGGGTGGAGACAGCAAGGATGCGTTGACCAGCCCTAGGTGCTGAGAGAGGGGTGCTAAGGCATTGGACAGTGGGCAGCAGAGGACCCACCTCAAAGGAAGGGAACCCACAGAGGCATCAGGGACCCAGGATTGGCCATAGGCTAAATTGAAGTAATCAGTGAAGCTTTCTTTCCTCTCTGGGTGGGAAGAACCGAAGACCTCTAACTCTTTTCTTTCTCAGACCTTTCTTGGCGCAGGCTCTCACCACGCTTAAGACATCTGTGTCTTTGTGCTTTGTACTTGTCCACTCAGATGCATTTCCTGGGAAGCAGAGAATTCTGGCTTAGTTAAGCCCTCCTTCCTTGAGAAACTTTTCTCCACAGGAGTCGACTTTGTTGCTCCACCTGAACTAGAAAGGTCCTGATTCTGATCATCCTGCTGATTGGGTGTGTTTGCAAGTTGCTACTGTGTACACTCACGCCCTCGGATTCCCTGCCCTCTGTGTCTCTGGCGCTGAGCACAGAACTGAGCCACCACACTTGCTCATCAAACATTGACCAAATGCATGCACTCACAGATCTGTGTCTACCAGAGCAAGAAGTGGGCTCATTCAGGACTAGTAGAATCAGACACAGATTAGAAAAGATACGTTTTACCTAGGCAATTGATGGCTCACACTTATGCTCTGAGCAGTTGGAGATGGGAGTAGGGGGATCAGGTGTTCAAGGTCATCACTGATTACATAGTGAGTTGGAGACCATACTAGACTACATGAGACCCTATCTCCCCCTGGGCCGCCCCCTCTCCACCAAGGACACCTTCCCCCATTTCTGCTGCCATCTTCCATGTGGAGGGATCTATGTAAGCGTAACACTCCAAACCCCTCCACCTGGTTTTCCGCTTTCACTCAGGAGCTGTGATTTGTTGGACTGGGGACTTCAGGCAGTGGAGGCAGGCATGCCTGGTCCTGCCCTTTCCTCTCTTCTCTCGAGAGTAAGCTGCCTGGTTGGCGTACTTTGCTCTGCTCCTCTGGTGTAACACAGTCCCCCATCCAGTGCTGCCATTCTGAGATGGGTAAGTCTGATTTTGGCGTCACTCTTAGGAAGCCCATTAACCCATATGTAGATCCCATACTCCTCTATCAGGGCTGTCAGAAATAAACACAATCCTGGGATTTCCGTACATTTCTTTTGTACCTGATCCTGAACCCAAAAGGAGAGTTCTGGCTACTGGATAAGTACTCAGCATTTTCCTGAACTTAGCAGCCCAGTTCCCACCTCTTTCCTCAGCTGGCCAAGGTATCAGTTTCCCTCACCTACCTCCTGGACCTGGGTATTGACAGAAGCAACCATAGGCAGGAGATCCTGGCCTTTGGATTGGATAGGCATGGATCAAGTTCAGCATTTTCCCCACGGCATCATAAATGAAGATGAGGCTGATGAGAGCGCAGAACCCTTCCTCTGTGAATCGGGTGAAGTAGCGCACCAGCAAGCTGGCCTCTGTAGCCACCAGCACCAGGCAAAACGTGGCCACCCAGATGCCTACCCACAGGCGGAAGGGCAGGTAGTCCAGGTTGTGATCTCTGTAGGAGTGAGGACAGTCAGGGCTGGCTGCTCCCCGCCTAACCCAGGGCAGGTGCCCCTCAAGCCAGAGAAAGCCCCACCCTCTCCTCTTCACCCACCAACGGCTGGAGAGGTGAGAGAGGTCTCCTACCTGCTAAAAGAAAAGAGCAGGCGCTCAAACACCAGCACTGGTCCTGTGCTGCTAAGGATGGTGAGGGGCTGGCCTGCCATCAGGCAGAAGGCAGCGCCAGCCACCGCTGTGCCCAGAAAACTCTCCAGCACTCCCTGGAAGTGGACATAGCTTTCATAGGACCCTGGCCTCCCAACACAGGAGCCCTAGCTCCCGTGGAGTCTCAGCCCCACTCACAGTCCCAAGAGGTCAGGCAGGTGGGACACCAAAGTTTATGCTGATCCCATCATACAAACCCACGCACCTGGGCACCTTCAGTGGCATCTCCCAGCAGACCCCCAAAAGTGATGGCGTTTGTGACTGTGGCCAGGTAAATGTAGAGCACAGCTGAGAAACACTGGGGGTGTAGGGCGTCCAAGAAATCACTGGGGTACCAGCATGCCTTCCGGCGCACGTCCTGGACAAGACCCCCAAACAGCCTCCCACCCGTGGGTCGTCAGTGATCCAGATTTCCATACCCCACGCCTGCATCCTGCTTTTCTCTGTATCCAGGGGAGCCCCTCCCACATTGCCTGCACATTTTGATGCCCCTGTGACTCTTCCATAAGATCCCAGCCCTTGTTCCCATCCAGCTCCCCTCACCTGCCGGTCCTTTGCAATTCTGGGCTGGGTGTGTGCCAGTCCTCTGCCTGGGACGCACTCCGGCCAGTGACTTCCTGCAGTTCCGAGTGGAGTCTGAGCAGAAAGGGAACCCCAGATGGGCTGACATCTTCAGCCAACCTGACATCTGACTCCAGAGTCCGTGACACCCCGCCCCCTGGAGGCTACTGTGGTGGCTGCAAAGGGCAGCTCTCAAACTGTCGGGGAGAAGTTAGATCCAGGTCATAGTCCCACTGTGTGAATGCCAAACTTAGACAGGGAGCACGGTAGACCCATAACCAAAGGGAAGATCTGTGTGGAATTGTGGTCCCAGGTACCTTTTGTGCTGAGAGGGTAGGCATTTGGGCGGGGGAATCCGGGCTGTTGGGTCCCACCGCCCTGGGGGTACAGTTGTCACCTCCTGTAGGAAGGCATCCAGGGCTGCCAGAAGGTCATGAAGATCGCTTGCCCGGCGAACTGACCACTGGAATTGCTGCATTTAAGGTCACAGAGTGGACAGTAAATGCACTATTTGGACAAGTGCTTTCACTTGTATTTTCTCAAAACCACACTCACACAAACTACAAGCAGTCAAATTTATAATTTACACACAAATGCATACATTCGTTCATTCATTCATTCATTCATACTGTGCCTATTGCAATCCGGCTACATTGGTAGTTATGGAAATGTCAGCCCCCAGGTTACAAACACAAAGCCACACTCTGCCTCACTGTTATTTCTGATCAGAGTCTGTATGCATGCTCCATACACACACGCAAATATGCACAGAGGAACACACCTGCTCTACTCACCGGGTCACTGAGGAGGACAGCTGCTGCCCGACCCATCTCTCGGTAGCTCCCTTCCAGGGTGGGAGGACCCAAAAGGAGGCAGAAAAACCTGAAGAAGGAATGGGGCCTCCAAGCTGCCTCTCTTAGAGAGAGCAGCCTCCGACACTTAGCGCTGACCCCGCTGCTGCTCAGGTACACACCAGCTCTGCAGACTCACCCCTGGGTAGCATTTCCTAGACACTCTCAGGGAACTGGATCCAAAGACCCCACCCTCCTCCGTAAAGGCCCTCCTATGCCCAAGAGCCCTCCCTGACTCTCAGTCACCTCACCTGCTAGGCAAGATCACCTCCGTAAGAGGCTCCAGCACCACTGGAGTCCGCAGTCTTACGAAGACCCCTAGTGGCTGAGCCAGGAAACCCAGCTCTCCTGCCAACACTGCTGCTGCCTCAGCTCCCGGAGGCAGCTTCTGTCTCAAGGGGTTCTGATGCTGGGTGGCAGAGTATGAGAGATTATTTAGAGAGGGAGATGCTGGCAGAAACTCAACTGAGGAGCCAGGTGGAAGGTGGGTCTCTCAGTTCCCGATCTTCCTCCCAGCCTTGCCCAAGGAAGGGCCACAAACCTTCAGGGGGCTGTCCTCGTCATGAGAAGCATTTCTGAAAGCTCTAGACCCTGCAAAACAGGAATGCATAGTAGTGAAGAGCACAAGCTTTAGGGGAAGGCCTACTGGGGGACAGCTGTGGTAGACGTCTCCACGGTAACTGAAGTTTAAATGAGCAGATACTGCATGTAAAGCTCCTGGCACAGGACCTGCCAAGTGCAACCCTTTGGAGAGCCCTGGCTGTTATGGCCCCGGTGCCCACTCTTCTGCCTTCACCATTACCACCAGGTTCCTCTTGCCCATGAATCTTGCTTGGCCTGAGGACTGAGCCAAGTCACGACCACTCCTGGCTCAAGAAAACAGAAGGTACCTGGGCTCCTCCTATGCCAGAGTCTCGATCCTAGGCCCAAGGAGGCATCTCTCACCTCTGCAGGGCCTGATGCCTGGGGTCTGGATGTGGTGCTGGGGTCTCTGCAGCAGCAAGGCTTGGAGCTGTCCTCTCAGTTCTGGGCTCAGGGACTCCCCACTGATTACCTGCTCTGCAGAACAGATGTGACATTCAAACCCCCTCCTGAGAGCTCTCTGTCCTACCACTGGCTCCCTTCTGTGCTTCTCATTCCTTGAGTTTTTCCTCCTCAGGAAATGCATGGGCTAATGAACTCCCATGCAAGATGTTGTTTTGAGACGCATCTCACTACATAAACGGGGCTGCCTAATTTTCAGTGGTCCTCCTGTCCTCTGCCTGCCAAGTACTGACATTACAGACATGTGTCACCACCCCCAGCTGCGTTTCCATCACTATCTCTGTGACAGAAATGGGCAGTCCCTGGGGTAGGATGGGGGAGGGAGAGGCTCTGGAAGAGATTGGGGGAAGTTCCCAGGGAATAGAATGTCTCCCAAGCCTACCCACAAGCTCCAGGAGGTTCTGAGCTTGACAGTCCAGCAGTACAATGCCCTCGGCCAACAGGCTTCGAAGCTTCTGGAGGCTGGGTAAGGCCAGGGTAGGCACATGGGGGGCACTCCACCGGCCTGCGCCTACTTCCAGCTTTTCTTCGAACAGCACCCACCTGTGACGAAGGGATAGACAGTGTTGTCAGGAGGCTCTCCCACGTCTAGGATGTAGAGGGCAGTGCGGCTGCCTTTGATCCATTTGTGCGGAGTATCTCTCCCTGAGCAGTCACCCGTCACTGGGTCTCAGAGAACTCAGAACCACGTAGAGGAAGCTGAGTATCATGGAAAGAATACAAGGGACAAACCCTAATTTGAGGTGGGAAGGATGCTGTAGAGCTAGCCAGGTCCTACTCACCTGCCTGTCTCCCTCCACTCCAGTGCATGGGGCCAGCCCAACAGCTCATTTAGTTGAATGAAGAGCAGAGGGTCCTGGGATACCCCTGACTCCCCATTGTCTGTGTCTGAGGGATCACCAGGGCCGGGACCAGGGCCAAGGCCACTGTCCAGTTCCTCTGCAAGGACATTTTCATGAGCACTAGAATGTCCAAAGTCCTCTTGGCCTGGCAGCTTCATCTTGGAGAGGCTCGCACACAATCTGGGGAGCTGTGCTGTGCTGGGGCCCTCTGGCTGGCTGCATTTATACTGCACCCCTCACGACAGCTCAGCACAAGCCAAGCCAAGCCTGTTGGCTCCAGAAAATACCGGTCATCTCCTCTACTTGTTCTCAGAGCCCTGCTGGTCTAAGTGTCTGTAAGACTAATTAGCCATTCCAGACCCTTCAGAAGTGCCCAACCTGTGTATGTGCACCGCATCTGACCTCACTGTATTTTGTGTAAATAGATAGGAGTCACTGCTACCCAGCCCAGATTCTGTTGCCCCTAGCCATCCTGTATCAAATATTGACACCACAAATCCAGGACTGTTTGGGTGTCAACAGTATAGCATGGGGGCCACAGACACACATTTGGACCAAGAAGGAACTAATAAATAACTGGGCTTGTGGAAGCTAGGCAGGGCAAGGGAGACAGAAAGTAAAGAGCTCTTAAATGGGCTAACTTTGGAAAGTGGAGACAGGTCATGGAGAACATAATGCCTATATCTTAAATTCTTCTGTCCAATGTCTGGAAACCTGATTTAGTTACGTGCCCCTTTTAACTCAAACCCTCACTAAAGATGGTAGAGATTCTGTGTGTGTGTGTGTGTGTGTGTGTGTGTGTGTGTGTGTGTGTGTGTGTGTGTACGTGTGTGGAGCCAAAGTTACAAAAAACAATGTGGTCCTTTATCAAATTCTATTGATTCTACCTTTCAAATGTACTGAGAATCCAACCACATTCCCCAACTCCAACACTACTACTCTGATCCAAGCCACTATCATTTCTCACCTGAATTATTTCAGTAGCCCACTAGACTTTTGCAATAACCTCTTTGGCTTTGGCTTTTCCTCACTTTCCAAAGTCCATCTTCCATACAGCAGCCATAAGGATTTTATTTGTTTGTTTGAGACAGGGTCTCACTATGTATCCTATGTATCCCTGGCTGGCCTGGAATTTGTTACAGAGACTGAGTTGGTCTTGAACTCTCAGAGATCTGCCTACCTCTGCCCCCTGACTGCTGGGCTTAAAAGCATGTGCCACCACTCCTAGCTAAGGGTTCTTTTAAAAATATTTTTAGAGATGCCTTTAATCTCAGCACTCGGGCGAGGAGCCATCCCCGTGGGACGGAACCAGCACGGATCCGAACACTCTGAGGCCACCCAGGCCCAGCTGCCGATCCTACGAAACATAACAACTTGGAGGTGTTGGTGAGATTTCCCTACTAAACAACCTTCTCAGCTGAGATCCATTCGGGAGAGGTTTCAGAATCCTACAGTCTGCAGTCTGAGGAAACAAGATCCAGCTGAGGAGTTGATGAATGAGCAAAACGTGACCTGAGAACACAAAAGAAGGCGCTACCCAGCCACCAAACCAGATCACCAGAACCATAAGCCTACACTACACCAACTGGGAACAGGTAAGCCCCCATCTCCGGACCGGCAGATCAGGTCTCTAACCCCTAGGCCCTACCCATCGGAGTCCCAGGGACCAGACAGCTACCTTTCCCTGCTCCCCCACAAAAAAACAAAACAAAACAAAAAAAAAAAAAAAAAAACCTACGAACCTACCGACCACTGAAACCATAAGCACACCTTGCACCAACTGGGAACAACTGCTCCCTGAGACAGAACCCACTAACATTGATTGGACTAAGCTGCTCCCGAAGAAACAGAGCCCAACAGCATCGATTTAACCAAGAACTCTTAGTGGACCAAGACTAACAATTAGAACAAGAGAGGCACCTTCAGACACAGACACCGCCTACACCGAGCAGAGGAAAGATGAGTAGACGCCAGTGCAAAAATACAGGCAACAACATAAAGACCTATATGACAATATCAGAACCTAGTGATTCTACACCTACAAGACCTGAACATACCAAGGCAGAAGAAGCAGAAGAAATCAACCCTAAAAAATGACTTTAAGAAGATGATAGAGGCCCTTAAAGAGGAAATGAAAAACTCCTTAAAGAAATGGAAGACAAAACAACAAAAAATTGGAAGAAATCAAAGAAAAAGCCAAGAAAAGGTAATTAAACAGATGAAGGAAACAATTCAAGATTGAAAATTGAAAATCGAGACAATAAAAGAAACACAAACAGGAATGCTGGAAATAGAAATCCTGACTAAGCCGGGTGGTGGTGTGGTGCACACTTTTAATCCAGCACTGGAGCAGACAGGCAGATCTCTGTGAGTTGGAGGCAGCCTGGACTACCAAGTGAGTTCCAGGAAAAGCTCAAAGCTACACAGAGAAACCCTGTCTCAAAAAAACAAAAAAAAAAAAAAAAAATAAATAAAAAAAAAAAAAATAAAAAAAATCGCTAAACGAACAGAACTACAGAAGCAGCATAAACTAATGAGAAAATAGATTTGTCAGTCAAAGAAAACACTGAAGACAAAAAAGTCGTAACACAAAACATCCAAGAAATTTGGGACACCATGAAAAGACCAAACCTAAGAATAATAGGGATAGAAGAAGGAAAAGAATACCAACTCAAAGCACAGAAAATATATTCAACAAAATCATAGAAGAAAAGTTTCCTGACCCAAAAAAAGAAATACCTATGAAGATTCAAGAAGCTTACAGAACACTGAATAGGCTGGATCCAAAAAAAAAAAAAAAAAAAAGTTCCCTCGCCACATAATAATCAAAACACTAAACATACAGAACAAAGGAAAAATATTAAGAGCTACAAAGGAAAAAGACCAAGTAACATAAAAAGGCATACCCACCAGAACAACACCAGACTTCTCAATAGAGACTATGAAAGCTAGAAGGTCCTGGACAAATGTTATGCAGACACTAAGAGACCACGGTTGCCAACCCAGACTATTATACCCAGCAAAATTCTCAATCACCATAGACGGAGTAAACAAAATATTCCATGATAAAACCAGATTTAAACAATATCTATCCACAAATCCAGCCCTACAGAAAGCACTAGAAGGAAAAATCCAACCTAAAGATACTAAACACACCCATGAAAACTCAGGCAATAGATAATCCCACACCAACATACACCAAAGAAGGACAACACAACACTACCACAAAAAAAAAAAAAAAAAAAACAAACAGGAATTAACAATCACTGGTCATTAATATCCATCAACTCACCTATAAAAAGACACAGACTAACAGAATGGATAAGAAAACAGAATCCATCCTTTTGCTGCATACAAGAAACACACCTTAACTTCAAAGACAGACAGCTACCTTTCCCTACTCCCTCACAGTAAAGGACTGGGAAAAGACTTATCAATCAAATGGACCTAAGAAGCAAGCTGGTGTAGCTATCCTAATATCTAATAAAATAGACTTCAAACTAAAATTAATCAAAAGAGATCAAGAAGGACATTACATATTTATCACAGGAAAAATCCACTAAGATGAAGTCTTGATTCTGAACATTTATGCCCCAAATACAAAGGCACCTACATTCATAAAAGAAACATTACTAAAGATTAAATCGCACATCAAACCCCACACAGTAGTAGTGGGAGATTTCAACACACCACTCTCACCAAAAGACAGATCTGCCAGACTGAAACTTAACAAAGAAATAAAGGACCTAACAGATGTTATGACTCAAATGGGCTTAATAAATATCTACAGAACATTCCATCCTAACACAAAAGAATATACCTTCTTCTTAGCACCCCATGGAACCTTTTCTAAAATTGACCACATGTTTGCTCACAAAGCAAATCTCAACAGATCCAAAAACATTGGAATAACCTCCTGTATCTTATCGGACCACCATGCCTTAAAGTTAGACTTCAACAACAACAAAAATTATAGAAAGCCTACAATCTCATGGAAACTGAATAATGCCCACCTAAAACACCAATGGGTCAAGGAAGAAATAAAGAAAGAAATTAAAGATTTCCTAGAATTCAATGAAAATGAAAGTACAACATACCCAAACTTATGGGACACTATGAAAGCAGTGCTAAGAGGAAAATTCATAGCTCTAAATGCATACATAAAGAAGATGGAGCAATCCCATACCAACGACTTAACAGCACAACTGAAAGCTCTAGAACAAAAAGAAACAAACTCATCCAGGAGAAATAGATGCCAGGATAATCAAATTGAGGGCTGAAATCAACGAAATAGAAAACAAGAGAACAATACAAAAAATCAATAAAACAAAGAGTTGGTTCTTTGAAAAAATCAACAAGATAGACAAACCCCTAGCCAAATTAACCAAAAGGCAAAGAGAGAGCACCCAAATTAACAAAATCAGAAATGAAAAGGGAGACATAACAACAGACAACAAGGAAATCCAGAGAATCATCAGGTCATACTTCGAAAACCTATATTCCACAAATTGGAAAATCTGGAAGAAATGGACACTTTTCTGAATAGATACCACATACCAAAGTTAAATCAAGACCAGATAAACTATTTAAATAGACCAATAACCCCTAAAGAAATAGAAACAGTCATCAAAAGTCTCCCAACCAAAAAAAGCCCAGGACCAGATGGTTTCAGTGCAGAATTCTACCTGATTTTCAAAGAAGAACTAATTCTAATACTCTTCAAATTGTTCCACACAATAGAAACAGAAGGAACACTACCAAACTCTTTTTATGAGGCTACAATTACCCTGATACCCAAGCCACACAAAGATGCAACTAAGAAAGATAATTACAGCCGGGCGATGGTGGCGCATGACTTTAATCCCAGCACTCGGGAGGCAGAGGCAAGTGGATCTCTGTAAGTTCAAGGCCAGCCTGGTCTCCAAAGCAAGTTCAGGAAAGGCACAAAACTACACAGAGAAACCCTGTCTCGGAAAAAAAAAAAAAAAAAAAAAAAAGAAAGAAAGAAAAGAAAGAAAGAGAATTACAGACCAAACTCCCTCATGAACATTGATGCAAAAATACTCGACAAAATATTAGCAAACCGAATCCAAGAACACATCAAAAAAATTATCCACCATGACCAAGTAGGTTTCATCTCAGGGATGCAAGGATGGTTCAACATATGAAAATCAGAGAGATGGCTCAAAGGTTAAGAACACTGCTTACTCTTCCAAAGGTCCTGAGCTCAATTCCCAGCAACCATGTGGTGGCTCACAACCATCTGTAATAAAATCTGGTGCCCTTTTCTAGCCTGCAGGGATACGTGCAGACAGAACACTGTATACATAATAAATAAATAGGTTTTTGGTTTTTTTTTACAAAGCCAAGGTAACATTTTTATTTAATTCATTAACAAATAGAGCAGTATGGATTTCTTGCACTCTAAGGAAGTGGTAGCTATAGCAAAGGTGGTAATAATAGCTGTCAAGGCAGATATGCCTAAAATTAATGTAGCAACAGTTTTTTATAGTAGTAATGAGTATAGTGATGCACAAAATTAAAGCAGCAGTAAATCTTTTAGTCTATTGAGAACATTAGTAATTTTTTGATAGCATATGTTAAATAGACTTTTCAGCATATATCCCAGGTTAGTAAATCAATATTCCAGTCTTTTGTAAATAAATGAATGACTTCCTGCTGAAATTTGGGGTGTATCTGGGGACCCAAAAGGCTGGAATATTGACCAAGTCCAGGAAGAGTAGACTGCTTCATCTGTTGTCCAGGTGATGTAGGACCATCTGAGACTAGGGACGTGCAGGCAGCAGTTTGAGTAGTCTGTAACCTTTAAGTGATTAGAAATCTGTTGGAACAAATATATATTAATGGGCAGAACATGAAGTTAAGAAATTTTGAAGAGGAAGTTTTTCTCTTAGGTGTTTATTTGGAAATTTTAATGCATGGTTTTGGCAGATGAGAAAGGGGAGTTTCAATATTCAGAGAGAGAGAAAAAAAAGATGTGTCCCTTAAGGAAATAGGCAGTTGGGGAAACAAACCATAGATTGATAGTATTTTTTTGAAGTCTGTTTTCGCCTGTGGGCATTGGTGGGTTTAGATCTCTTGAAGCCTGTAAGAACCTTCTTAAAGAGACAAAAATTCCAAATGGTATTTAGTTAGAGCAAAATTATGAAACTTTGGAGTCTCAATATAACAGCAGAATAGCAAGAGAAAGAAGTCTGAAACATGTTTTTTTAATACATCTCAAGTCATTTTTAAATCATTATTTAAGCCTTTTTATCCTTAGCCCTTTATAACTTGTTTTTACAAATTCCAATAGATGAATAAATCTTTTTAAAAAAGCGAGCTTCTCTTTCCGCTCTCTCTCCTTCCGTCTGTTCTCTCTCTCTCTCTCTCTCTCTCTCTCTCTCTCTCCTCCCAATAAAGCTCTAAAAAGGTTTAAAAAAAGAAAAGAAAAGAAAGAAAAGAAAATCAAATTAAATGGAGAGAAACTCAAAGCAATTTCACTAAAATCAGGAACAAGACAAGGCTGTCCACTCTCCCCATATTTATTCAATATAGTACTAGAAGTTCTAGCAAGAGCAATAAGACAACAAAAGGAGATCAAAGGGATACAAATTGGCAAGGAAGAAGTCAAACTTTCACTATTTGCAGATGATATGATAGTATACATAAGTGACCCCAAAAATTCTACCAGGGAATGACTACAGCTGATAAACTCCTTCAGTAAAGTGGCAGGATACAAGATCAACTCAAAAAAATCAGTAGCCCTCCTATACACAAATGATAAAAGGGTCGAGAAAGAAGTCAGAGAAACATCACCCTTTACAATAGCCACAAATAATATAAAATACCTTGGGATAACACTAACTAAACAAGTGAAGGACTTTTTTAATAAGAACTTTAAATCTCTAAAGAAAGAAATTGAAGAAGATATCAGAAAATGGAAGATCTCCCATGCTCATGGATAGGTAGGATTAACATAGTAAAAATGGCAATCTTACCAAAAGCAATCTACAGATTCAATGCAAGCCCCATCAAAATCCCAACACAATTCTTCACAGACTTGGAAAGAAAAAATACTCAACTTCATATGGAAAAACAAAAGACCCAGGATAGCTAAAAGAATCCTGTATAATAAAAATATTTTTAGGACTAGAGAGATGGCTCAGTGATTAAGAACATTTGCTGCTCTTCTAGAGGACCCTGGTTTGATAAAGCTCACAACAGTCTGTAACTCCAATTCCATGGAATATGGCACCGCCTCTTCTGGCCTCAGGCACAAGGCACACAGATGATGGGCAGACATATATGCAGGCAAAACACACACACACCCAACACTCCCAACTCTCCCTTCAGGCTTTCTAACCTGGACCTGGTAGCACAGGCCTGTAATCCCAGCTGCTTAGGAGACTGGAGCTCTACGTGAGCACACACACACACACACACACACACACACACACACACACACACACACACACACAATGAGCTATGCCTTGAGTTCAATCCCCTTCTGACTTATATATAAGTAAGGGCACTCCTTTCTCCAGCTGCAAGCCTACATAATGTACCTTTTTTGTTTTGGTTTGTTTTGGTTTGGTTTTTCAAGACAAGGTTTCTCCATGTAGCCCTGGCTGTCCTGGAACTCACTCTGTAGACCAGGCTAGCCTCAAACTCACAGAGATCTGCCTGCCTCTGCCTCCCAAGTGCTGGGATTAAAGGTACGTGCCACCACCGCTGGCTACGGAATGTACCTTTAAAAAGGTCTCCTCCTCCAAGACGAAAGTCCGTGGATGAGATAAAGAAAGGCATCAGCACATCCTCTCCCTGAATAGAGCCCCTGAGTATCTGAGGGGAGCGCTTCAGGCTGCCTAGCTGGCAGCCTCAAGTTGTGTCTCTCGCTGCTGCTGGTGACCGCACCACCCCACCCTCCTGAACACATCTTTTGCTGCGGTCTTGCTCACCTCCTACCCTCCAGCCCCTTTCTGGGGGAATGAAAAGCCTGCTCCTGCCCAAGGGACTTTGCTGTTCTCCGCAAGGAATATCTTCTCCCTGGGTCCTCACATGCCTGGACCCTTGCGCCTCGGGTCTCATCTCAAAGATGACTTACTCAAGGAACCTTCCCTCTGGAATCATTCTATGACATTTCTGTTTTGTTTTTCTTACTTAGTAGTTACTACTAGTAACCTTGTTTACTGTTTGGGGTTTATTGCCTGCCTCTCTACACACACGCATACAGCTGTACAGCCCGTGAAGCGGTATCTTACTTGACTTGGCCCCGGAGCCTTGAGCAGCCTGGCACATAGTGGCCCTCAATAAATATTTGTTCGATGAACGCATAGAAAGGAAGGGTTGGGCCAAGAACTGCGCTTTTTCTGGGGGCCACACGAGGGCGCTGCCCTCCATGGCCTGAGTCGTGGGAGCCGCTCCCTAAGAGCAAGCGGTTGTGTTTTTGTTTTTCTGCCAAGGCTCGGAAATGGCAAGATGGCAGGGAGGAGTATTTGAATCTCTGCCTAGTCCTGGCCCAACGCAGCCTGGCCCCGAGGGATGGCATGTGGAGGTGCATCTCAGGACGGGGAGGGGAAAGACAGTCAGGCTCGTTTGAATGAGAACCAAAGCCCTCATTGGAAATGGGATTCAGATGTCTCGGTCCCTCAACCTCCTCAATAGTTCAGGAGGTTGGTCCAAGGCAGAAGAAGGAGTCACTAAGTCACTGAGGTGGATCAGTCCCCAGAGGAGCCGAAACTGGCCTAGGGGCTGAAAAGGCAGGGGAACCCCTGTGACCATCCCTTCAAGAATGTGTCCCAACCTTAAGGGGCAAGTGACTCAAGAAAGCTTGAGGGGTTAGACACGAATAACCCCAAACACATACACACTCCCCACCATAGCTCCTGCTAAAGTTTGGGAAGCCTGTCCTTGCCTATCTCTGTGGCCCAGCACCAAGAGTTCCTTATAACCTCTGGTGCCACCAAACCTCCTCCCCAGCCTCATTTCAACCTCTGAGCCTGGGTGCTCAGAGCTGGCAGATTGGTGAAGGAGTTGCCTAGGAAACCAGGTCAGCCTCTGGAATCCTAGACAGGGCCAGGGGAAGGCATGCTGTGTGTAGGAGCAGCCCTGGATGTGCACCCTGGAGTTCAAGGACCTGGTTCTCATCCTGGTGAAGTCACAGAGTTCTCGGGAGTCCTTCATGAAGGGCCTTGTCTCTGAGTCTCGGCTTTCTTTTGTGGAAACAAAGATGGTTGGGTAGATAATTCCCAAGAATCAAATCCCCCTGCAGTAAGATAGGGGAGACTGCCGCCACAGGGATGAGTGTACCCCGACTCCCTGCACGCTCCTCCCCAGGTGAAGGCGACATTCTAGCAAAGTAGTAAAGAAATTAACAAAATAGAGCCTGATGTGGTGGCACACACACACACACACACACACACACACATACACACACATACACACACACATACACACACATACACACACACACACAGACACACACACACACATACACACACACACACACAAACATACACATACACACACACATACACACACATACACACACACATACACACACATACACAAACACATACACACACACATACACACACACACATACACACACACATACACACACACATATACACACATACACGCACACACACATACACATACACACACACATACATACACACACACACATACACACACACATACACACACACACATACACACACATACACATACACACACACACACACACACACACACACACACACATTTATTCCAGCTCTCCGGAGGCAGAGGCAGGTGGACCTCTGAGTTTGAAAGACCAACCTGGTCTACACAGAGAGTTCCAGGACAACCAGGGCTACACAGTGAGGCCTTGTATCAAAAAATCAACCAAAAAACCCCAACAACAACCAAGTAGCTGGGCGGCGGCGCGGCACACACCTTTAATCACAGCACTCAAGAAGCAGAGGCAGGCAGATCTCTGAGTTTGAGGCCAGCCTGGTCTACAGAGCATATTCCAGGACATCCAGGGCTACACAGAGAAACCCTGTCTTGAAAACAAACAAAAAACCAAACAACAAAGCAGATAACAACAAACACACACACAAACAAAAACAGGAACTGCAAGAATTTGTACAAGAGACTTCATCAATAAGCACACCTAGAATAACACTTTACCAAAGGATACAAGCGAGCTCTTTTGGTGTGTATAAAAAAAAAGTGGGGGTTGGGGATTTAGCTCAGTGGTAGAGCGCTTGCCTAGCAAGTGCAAGGGCCTGGGTTCAGTCTTCAGCTCCGGGGGGGGGGGGCAGTGTGGGGGGAGGAAGGGAGAGGAAGAGAGTCTGTGTGGGGGGGTTGAAGGACAACTATCAGAATTCTGTTCTCTCCTACCTGTAAGACTCAGGGATTGGACTCAGCTCCTCAGACTCAGTGGCAAGCACCCTTACCCACTGAGCCATCTCACTGGCTCTCATGCCTGTCTTTTAATGTCAGTGGTTTTCACCTCCCTTAAAATCTGGACTGGGGTGGAGTCGAGTTGGTAGACTCCTTTCCTAGCATGTGTGAAAGCCTGGGGTGCACTCCTTACCACAGAATAAACTGGATGCAGTGGTGCATGCCTGCAGTCCCAGCCCTTGGGAGATGGAGATGGAGGCAGGAATTAGAAGTTCAGAATCATTCTCGGAGGCCAGCTTATGAAACATGAGACCCTGTCTCAAAAAAAGGGAAGTTTCTTCTTTTCATACTTCACTTTTATAACCCGGGCTGTTACCAGAACTCTGTTCAAAGGTAATACCCTATCTGCACACTTAGTCTTAAAATCAGTACCTGGAGGCAGGCAAATGAAGCATCTTTAGCTCCAGCTGCTCAGAAGTAGAGGCAGAGGAAATGCTTGAGCCCAAGAGTTCAAGGTCAGCCTGGACATAATAGCAAGATACAACCCCCCCCCCATCTCAAAACAAAGTCATTCAATATGTAACTCTTCCGTCAAGACTGTTCTAGAAATGACATTACAGATGTCGACACAGGCTTACCAGGAATATGACAGCTATAGATACTGACTGATTCAGATACCACCAAAATGAGCATTCCATTCTAACATCCTTCCCGGAAAAGCTCAAGGAAAACCCCTCTATATATTTTATATCAATTAGAAATGGGTTTAAGCGCAAGGTTTTTAGCCAGGAAGGCAGCAGGCCGCTCAAAAGAAGTATGAAATGTACGGCAATTTGTTTGTTTTCCATTCTGTGTATTTTTAGGTTTATTTTACGGATATGGGTGTCCCCTCCAGCCCACACATGTGTGTTAAGTCTACTGTGTTCATGCAGTGCCCTTGAAGGCCAGAAGATAGCGTCAGATCCCCTGGTTCTGGAACTATAGACAGTTGGAGCTGTGGGATCTGGGACTTGAACCCAGGTCCTCTGGAGGAGCAGCCATCTCTCTAGCCCCTCCTTTTTGGTCTTTTGGGTTTTTGTTGTTGTTTTTATGTTCTTTTGGTAGTTTTTTAATCAAGTCTTTGAGAATTTCATACAGTGTATTTTGATCCTATTTACTCCCCTCTCCCACCCCCCACCTCCCCCCAGATCCTCTGAACCTCCCCACCTCCTCAACTTCTTGTTCCTCCTCTCTGGTTTTGAACTCATCACGTCCGCTTGTGTGGACTGATTCCTCTGGGCACGGGCTCCGCCTTGAATATGCCAGGTGCCACACCGTTAGGGAACCGACTTTCCCCTTCTCAGGACCAGCCAAACACCAAACACTAGGGGCAGGACTTGGTGTCCACCTCCTCTCCTCCATGCTGTTTTTCCCCCCCCTGGCTTGAAATGATGCAGGTTTCATGTGTACTGTCGCAATCACTGAGTTCATATATCTAACTGTCCTGTTATGTCTAGAAAACACTGCTGCCTTAAAGTCATTTACCACCTCTGGCCTTATAAATAGTTCTGCCCCCTTTTCTGCATAGGTCCCTGAGCCTTGAGGGAGGAACATGCTCTAGACATGCCAGTCAGGGCCGAGGTCTCTCATTTTTTTGTTTTTTTTTGTTTGTTTAGACAGGGTTTCACTATGTACTCTTGCCTGGCCTGGCCTTCACTGTGTAGACCAGGCTGGCTTTGAACTCAACAAAGATCAGCCTGCCTCTGCCTTCCATGTGCTGGAATTACAGTACAGATGTGCATCACCACAGCTGGCTGGGCACAATCCTTAGCTATGTAGCCCCGACCACTTTTTTTCTCAGTCACATTAAGAATTACCTGGTAACAAAAAACTCTCCCACAAATTCCTCAAGTGTCCTTTAGGGGGCAGTATCTCCTCCTTCCTAAACCATTGTCTTAGACCAGCCCTCGCTGTAGATGGTTGTTAAACTGTTAAATTTCTGCCCTGTAACTCCATACCAATGAGGAACTGAACATGCTTGTTTCCGGTACAGAGTATGGTGTGACTGCATTCCAAGGTTAAGCACTGGAAAAATTAACAAGAGTACTAACTTACTCACATGGAGCTCTGCATTTTCCTAAGCACCTCAGAGACTATCCTTCAATTGTCCCAAGAGCACCATAAGTAGATGCTTTTTTTTTTTGTTTCCTTTTGTTTTTTTGAGGCAGTATTTCTTTATGTAGCCCTGGCTGTCCTGGAATTCCCTCTGAAGACCACATTGGCCTCAAACTCAAGAGATCCATCTGCCTCTGCCTCCTGATGAAAGGCATGTACCACCATCACCTGGCCTTACAAGCAAAGAGACTGAGTCACAGGCAAAAGCTATCATGCCTGTAGATCAGCCACTACAGAGTCTGGAGATTGTCTCAGCCTTTGACAGCAGCATGACAGGAAATAACACATAATGGACTCCACGGCCAGTGCCTGGACATGGCATGACTGCTCCAACCCCTCTATTTTTTTTCATGTAAGGAATCTAAGCCTTGAAGAGGGAGGTGGGTTGTTTGAGGAAGGAGGAATTCTTTTGCTCCCTTCCTGCCAGCAGAAAGCCATCTGTGATAGGGAATGGCCGAAGCGTAAAGTCACAGAAATGCAGTTGGAAATGGAAATAAATGAGAGAATGGGGACATCATAAATGTCCTTTCCTGGCTGAGTGTCCTGGATTTCTAGACGTTTCTACCAAAGCTTCTTCCTACCACATCCACTCCTGTTCTTTATACTGTTCAAATCCTGGCCCCACTCAGGTGTCAGAGCATGGCCATCCCCATTCCCTACCTGACGCCTCAGGCCAACATAAAGGGGTGCAGGGGACCCCAAAGACAGGCCATAAATCAACATTCTAAAATTGCTGGATGAACTGACTCAGCTAGGCTAAGAGAAACCAGCCAGAGACGGAATAGTGACCGTACATCCTGACCGTCTGAGTTTGGGTGGCTCTAGCCTCATGACTACCTGTTGCTAAAGCATCCCCCAGTAGAGTGCTCTCTTTAATCGCTCTCCCCCAACCCAACAGAGCTCTGGGGCTGCTGAGGACACCACCAAATCCTCTGCACACAAGCTTCTGTATGAACTCTGAGCAAGAATTGCTGTTCTTGGTATGACGTTTCCACACTTGTAATTTTCTACCTCATTACTATGCATAGCCATATCTGGCACTTCATCTCCGAGGAAGGTTGGCCCGGGATAAAGAGTATTTTAGATTAGCTACTCTAGATCATCGCAGAACTGTCTTAGCAAGCCTTTTGACAGCAGCATGACAAGGGAAAAAAATTAAAAAGCATGATGGACCTCCCTGGCCCTAGCCACCACATAATTGCTTAACCCCTCATTTCATTTTTTTTCTCCCTTTTTTTTATTTTGGTTTTTGGAGACAGGGTTTCTCTGTATAACAGTCCTGGTTGTCTTGGAACTCGCTCTGTAGACCAGGCTGGCCTCAAGCTCACAGAGATCTGACTGCCTCTGCCTTCCAAGTTCTGGGATTAAAGGTGTGAGCCACCACAGCCTGGAAACTCATATTTTTAAGTGAGGAATCTAAGGCTTGAAGCAAGGCACAGGACGTGTTGAGTGCATGGATATATCTCAAATCCCCACTTGGGAAGAAAAAAAGGAGAGAGAGAGAGAGAGAGAGAGAGAGAGAGAGAGAGAGAATTTGTTCATAATAACAACTGTCATTAACCATCTACCACCTTCTGTATGTCAGACACCATATTCTATTTCTTTCTTTCTTTTCTTTTTTCTTTTCTTTTTGTTTTTTGTTTTTTTGTTTTTTTTTGTTTTTTGTTTTTTCAAGACAGGGTTTCTCTGTGTAGCTTTGCGCCTTTCCTGGAACTCACTTGGTAGCCCAGGCTGGCCTTGAACTCACAGAGATCCGCCTGGCTCTGCCTCCCGAGTGCTGGGATTAAAGGCGTGCGCCACCACTGCCCGGCCATATTCTATTTCATATACACGATCTGATATATTCATCACAAGAGCCCTATGATCCTCACTATCATTGCCCTCAGTTCGAGATGTATAAACTGCATATAAGAAGACACTTATGACTTGTTACAGGTTAGAAAGCTGAACGAAGAGGCTGGAGAGATGGTTCAGCAGGTGAGGGCATTGGATGCCAAGCCCGGTGGCCTGCCTGAGTGTGAGGTCTGGGACCCGCACGGTAAAGGAGAGGAATGGCTCCAGCAAGCATTTCACAACCAATGCTAAAGCAAATAAATGTCCAACAAGCTGGAAAAAAAAAAACAAAAAGACACTAAAATCAGCGCCACAATTCAAACTCAGAGTTGTGTGATTGCTAAGAGCGTATCCACCTCACCAGCTGCTGTTGCTCTCATTCAACCCACCTTTCCGCCCAGTTAGGCAGTGACTGTGGTCAGCACTCCCCAGGACTCCCTCGGTAAAGCTGACGATGGTATTGTCTGCACGGGCAGAGGGGAAGCTGCTGCCTTCTCATCACTGGCTCGGATGCCGTTAAACTGAAGCTGGAAGCCCAAATCAAAGAGAGGGCTGCACATTGGTCAGCCATAGCAATTCTAGCTGGGTGACCTTAGGCTGTTACATACATCTTTGAGCTCTAATCCTGTCCAATGGGGGTGACGTTTCTAGCATATCTGATATTGGAGGATCAATAAGAGAACACAAGCTAAGCACTGAGCACATGGATGTGTCTCTCTACTCAAATTTCCTCTGCCCCTGCCTCAGAGGTTCCAGTTCCAATCTTGATATTGCTGTCTTGGCCTCAAGTGCTGAGATTATAGGTATGAACCACCATGTCTGGTTTTACATAACCTTTCGTTTGTTTTGTTTGTTTAGTTGGTTGTTTTCATAGTGCAGGGCCTTGTACGCGTTAGGCATGTGTTCGTCCAATGAGCTACATCCCCAACCCTGAGTCTAGGCCTTCTTTGTTTCGTTTTGTTTTTCAAGACAGGGTTTTTCTGTGTAGCTCTGGCTGTCTTGGAATTCGCTCTGTAGACCAGGCTGGCCACGAACTCAGATCCACCTGCCTCTGCCTCCCAAGTGTTGGGACTAAAGGTGTGCGCCACCACTGCTGGCTGGGCCTTTTCATCTTGAGTATAGTCCCTGGTGATTCTGATGCACAGTCAGGTTTAAGGGAACCCACCTACAAGATATATGTACCAGCCGCAGAGGGGAAGGGATCATGAGTGGTCCCTCTCCAAGAGCACCCCTCATGCCGCCCCACTCCAGTGTCTTGTGGCTCCTTTTCTCCCAGCTCCTCCACACTGGCAAGCAAGGGTACTCAGATCAAGAACTCAGTGCTTTAGCAGTGAGTCAGCAGCACTCAGAGTCCCAGGGAGCCTGCCTTTCTGGCTGCCTGGGAACCTAGCCTGGGCTGGGAAACAGGATGCCATGGGTTCTGCTCTAGACTAGTTCCCTATTGACTCATTAGTAGCAAAAGGCTGGTCAGTCCCCAAGCCTCAGTTTGCTCCTGCTCAATAGAGAGAGTTCAAGAAAGCAGACTTTTCCATCAGACTCTGGCCCTTGACCACCAAAGCAGGGGGAGGGACCTGCAGGAGGCAAAAAGAACATGGAACATTCTTGCATAACTCTGCTTTTCCATTCCCATCTCACTGGATTCTCACAATGATGGGGAATAAAACTCACTGTCTACCCTGACATCTTCACGTCCTCCGTTCTCTGCCCTAGCCTTTGTCCCACTGGGATTTCACATCACCACCTTTCTGGTCTGCATGCTCCTCTCTGAATGCTTCAAGCTTGTTTCTACATCCTGTTCTTTGCACTATTGATGAGACTTGGAATGTTCGGTCACCAATGATCACATGTCTGTTTTCTTCTCCTCACCCAAGGCCTCAGTTTACCCGTCGTCTTTTCAGATAAGGCTTTATTAATCCATCATCAAACCTAAGGTGTGAGTGCAGGCACCAGAACGCATCCTCTTCTAGCACATCATTTGAACTCCCATCTCAGGATCTCCCTGGCATCTGAAAAGTGTTTTGTGAATGCTTCTGGAATAAGCCAGCTAATGAGGCTAACCCAGGACGAATTATGATTGAGATGTTTTGGTTTTGAGACTAATCCTCATGTAGTCCAGATGGGACTAAAAGTCAATGTATAGAGGAGGATGACCTTGAACTCCTGATCCTCTTCCCTCCATCTTACAGGAGCTCGGATCACAGGTGTGAGTCACCATGCCCAGGGTTTTGCTTTTGGTGGTGGTGGTGGTGGTGGTGGTGGTGGTGGTGGCGGCGGCGGCGGCGGCAGTGGTTTTTCTTTTTTGAGCACTTTTGAGGAGCTGAAGATCAAACCCAGCGCTTTGCACGTGCTAGACAAACCCTCCGTCACCGAGTTGCATTCCCATCCTGTCATTTTGTTTTATTTTGCTCAGTGTTTTGGTCCCAGACTATGTGCAGTTCTGGGAAGGGAAGTGACTATCCCAAGTCCAGTTCAAGTTTTTCGTCTTCTTTTCTCCAGGCCCTTCCTCATAAAACCTGACACACAGACCTGGATAGGGTGAGGCTCCTGGGTGTGATGAAAGCCTGGAGTTGCCCCAGTGAAGCTGGGCTGACGTGGGGGTGAGGCGGAAGGACCTAGCAGAGGAAGGAAGAAGCAGGCTAGGACAGGAGAGCAGGGCGTGAATGGGGGGGGGGGAGTGATTTGGCCATGTGTCAGGAAGTATCTCCCTCCACCCTGCCCTGGGGAGAACCCTGACCCCTAGATGGCTTGGTTTTAAGAAGGTGATCAAACACCTGCTGGTGCAGATGAAGGTGTGGCTGGGGTGGTGGCCATTTCTGAGGTCCTAGGCCCGATATTGCGTACCCAGACCAGCACCCAAGGTGGCTTTGGGCCAAATAGGTGACAAGTTAGCTTCCGTCCGAAACCCATTTGTCTGCACATGGATCCTGACACCTGGCCAGACTGGGTGTCCGGGGAAGGAAGGGAAAGGGCTCTAAGGAAAAGGAGTAACCAAGGTTGACTGTCTGGTGATAACAACAGCAATAATAATAATAATAGGTCACATTTATCAAGAACTTATACCCATCACTATGCTTTCTGCTTTATATTTGTCCCCTCATTCGATCCTCAAAAAACTCTCTGCAAAGTAGATGTCGTTAATATTACTACTGTTATTCCTACTCGGGATATGTAGAAACTGAGGCTCAGTAAGTCAGTTATCTTAGGGTCTAGAGACACGGCCAGCAGTTAAGAACACTGGCTGTTCCTCCAGAGAACCCAGGTTTGATTCCCTATGTCCACACAGGGGTTCACAACCACCTGTAACTCTAGTCCTGGGGAATCTGATGCCCTCGTCTGACCTCTGTGGGGACCAGGCAGGCATGTTGTACACAGACATATATGCAGGCAAACACCCACACACAGAAAATAAAACAAATTAGCCTCCTTCCAAAAATATAAAAATCAGTTGTCTTGTCCAAGGTCGCTACAGTAAGTAGCAGTCTGAGTCTGTAGACACGGCAGTGCACTGTGGGAACCTAGGCCCGGGACTGTATGGAGGAGAATTAAGAGGGGGCGAGCCAGGTTGACCCCTGCAGTGTGGGGGTGGGGCGGGGAGAAAGAGTGGGGTAGACAGTGTATAAATAGCAGGCCTGTTTTTATCCCTACACATGGCTGAATCAGGCAAGTGCTCTGTCTGGCACAATTGGGGACTGTGAATGCCAACCCAGCCCTGTGTCAAACTCCCTACCCAGCACGTCCCCGGGAGCCGAAATACTTACTGAGGGAGTCATTATTTGAGTCAGGACATTGACTCCAGGCGACCCCTTCCCCGTAAAAATACACCAGCTGGGAGAGAAACATCAGTCTGGCACGGGTCACACATTCTCATCTAGGTTAGCTGGTTGGGTCCTTTGAGAGGAGAGCTCATGTTTGAGAGGGTGGTCTTAGTACCCAAGGAAGAATATGAGGCCTGTCCCATACTCTGTGTCTCTCTGATTGCAAACGCCTGGGAATTATGTTGCACAGCTCAGAAATCCTAAAGCAGACTATGTCCCCCGGGGGAAGCAGTGGAGGCCACTCCTAACTTCCTTTGCTGTTGTTGGACTGGCATAAAAAAAAAAAAAAAAAAAAAAGACTGCAACTTCAGGTCGTGATCACTCTGCCCTCAGGAGACGAGCTGGCATTCGTGTATCTAATTTTTAAACGATAAACGAAATATTATTTACTGCTTGCCGTGTCGGTAGGCTTCTGAGTGCAGATACCTAGTATGGAACGGGGACTTGTCAAAGATGCAGAGGGACGCAGGCCTGGAACAGCTCTCAGCTCAGCTTTCACTAGGCTGCCGCGGGACCGGCGTTGGAGGAAAGGTAGGATCCGGTCTTCACCACCTGCTGGTCATTCGCTCTACACCCACACTCCGGCCACGGTTGCTCTGGCCTGGTCCCAAAAATGTGAGCGCCTCCGGGTCCTCCCTCGGCGACCGACTGCCTCCTAGTCCGGGGCAGCGCTGCCGGCGCCTCCCCGGGCGGGCTTCCCGGCGCGGGAGGGGGAGGGGAGGGGGCGGCGCCGGGCGGGGCGGGGCTCCCACTCCTTTCCAGGAGCCTTATTCCCGGCCGCGCGCTGCGAGCGAGCGCTCAGTCGGCCCGGGGAGCTGCATGCCACACGCTGCTGGTCGGTCGGCCTGACGGACGCGCAGGGGCTGGGCGGATGCACTGACCGACTCCGAACAGACAGACGTACCGCGGCCGCAGAGCTCCTCGGCAGGATCGCACCCAGAAACGGGCAGCAGACCTCGCCTGGTGGAATCTCGCTGCCCTCCGCCGCCTGGCCCCGGTGCAGGCGTCCAGCGGCCGCTGCATTCAAAGTGATCACTGCCTCGCCGTCTCCGCCAGCCTCGGGACCATGAAGCTGCTGCCGTCGGTGGTGCTGAAGCTCTTTCTGGCCGCAGGTAAGAGGGCAGCTGATGTCTCCGAGGTCGGGGGTGGGGTGGGGGCGCCGTGCAGGGGACACGTGGGAAAATCGATGCGGTGCCTCCCCCCACCCCCGGAGCGGGCCACTTGGTGGGGCCAGTGCGCCCTAGAGGGCGGGCGTGGACCCCGATGGCGTGGTGGCGTGGGGTCTAGGCGATGGGTCTGATGTGGCCTCCTCTCTTGCCCAGTGTTGTCCGCGTTGGTGACCGGTGAGAGTCTGGAGCGGCTTCGGAGAGGTCTGGCGGCAGCAACCAGAAACCTTGACTCTCCCACTGGATCCACAAACCAGCTGCTACCCACGGGAGATGGTCGTACTCAGGAAGTCCAGGACTTGGAAGAGACAGATCCTAACCTTTTCAGAGGTGGGTAAGGGGGACGCCTAACCTTAGATGCTGTTCGAAGCTGAGGAATACACAGGCCTGAGATTTATGCTGTTGCCCCCCACCCCATCCCCTGAGGGGATGTTTATGGAAGACTTCAAGGAAAAGCTGATGGCCTGATTGTAGTTGGGGGATTCTGCAAATAATGCTATCATTCTTATCTTTGGTCTCACCTGGTGTGGGTTCTTCTGTATACTTTGGAGCAAACCGAAAGAGGCAGATTGTCCTCTAAGGCAAGCTAGATTATAGGAAAGCATGGCTGAGATGCTTTCTCTAGAGTTGTGTGTTTTTTTTTGCGGGGGGGGGGGGTTAAGACAGGGTTTCTCCGTGTAGCCCTGGCTGCCCTGGAACCCCTCTGTAGACCAGGCTGACCTCAGACTCACAGAGATCTGCCTGCCTCTGCCTCCTGAGTGCTGGGATTAAGGACGTGCGCCGCCACCACCGCCCAGGGCTTTCTCTAGAGTATCTGCATAGGGCGGGGGTGGGGGGGTGGGGAGCTGCTGTCCTATCTGGTGTATGTTTGTATGCGTGGTGATTACATATAAAGAGAGGTGACAGATGGGAGCATCGAAAGTGCAGTGTTAGTCTCCTTCGGGGGCGGTGAGGAACGCTTGGCTTTGGTAGATGAGGTTAGCGCCGCTGCAGCTGGCCATGGATGGTGAGTGCTGGGTCTCTGGGAGGCTCTGAAAGGCTCTGAAAGGCTGTGCATCTGAAACTTGTAGACTTTCTGCCCTAAGGAGACTCCTAGAGGAAAGAGTTACGTGTGTGTGATCCTGCAACCTGTCTCTGTGGCTGAGCGCAGGGACTGGGCAGAGTCCAGAACCTGATGGCCTCCCTGCCTCTAGCCACTTGCAGTGATTCTCAGAGGTGGAGCCAGCACTAAGCCCCATGACCCCGGAATGACTATATTTGGTTGGAAGGAGGCACACCTGTTCAGCCCCACCTGCTGCTCAGCCTGCCTGCTCCCTCCTCACCCAAGGCTTTCCTGAGGTGCTTGTTCTGCTTTGCATAAGTCAAGAGTCTGCTCCAAAACTGAGGCTGGGGTCCCACACTTTTCCCTCTCTACAGTGGACCCTTGGGGTCACCCATGTTCTGAACAGTCTGGATTCTCCTGGCTCTCTCTTAGGCTGGGTAGGGCTGGGCTGGGAAGTGACTCACCCCCCACCCACATGGCTGCTCCTCATACCTCTGCCAACCTGACTCACTGCTCCCTCTCCTCAGCAGGAGCCTAACCTGTCAATCTTCTTATTCTCTCTCTCTGATCACTTTGGTCCTCCCCTGCTTCCTCTGGCCCACCTGCATCACCTGAACTCTGAAGAAGCCAGGAGGAACAGGACCAGAGACCACAGTTCTAATCCCAATCCTGCACGGCCCTGGGGCAGGTCCCTCCCTGCCTTTTGGGGATCCTACGGTTTTCATCTTGAGAGTGCCTTGGCCTTGTTGAAGTCTCATTTGTCTTGAGGATTCTATGTCCCTAGTCTAACCTATCATTTTCACCTTTCTGCCAGACACAGGCTGTAGCTATGGACAGTAAGCACCTTTTAAACTATTGCGTTCAGGGATGAGAGAGGCTGGCATCAGACTCCTGGGCTAATGGCCAGTCCCAGGTGGATGTGAAGTTGTTCTCTCCCCCCCCCCCCCCCCCCCCAGTATCTGCAGCCTGCAAAGAAGAGGGGAGATGTCATAGTCTAGTTCCTTCTGGATAGTTCCTTGTATGTATTGTAACACCCTCCCTATTCCAGGTGTGAATAGGATGTTTGAGGATAAATCTGAATGGCTATTTGAAAAAGTGCGTACATTGTTAAAGGGCATGGGGTGGGGCAGATACTTTGTACAAACTCAAAAAAGTAAGGTCTTTAAAATCAGGGATAGCCCATTTGCTGTTTCAGAGCTAGGTTCTGCACCAAACATGTTCCCTGATACCAATGGGTACTCCAGAGGAGGTCCTAAAGCTATAGACACTCTTATTTTAGAAGCTTCCCACCCTAAAACAGCCAAGTTCTTTCTCCCAAAGCAATTTTTGTCTGTGACACTATCTTCCTGCAAGTGGGTCACTGAGAACGGTATCAGGAAATGAGGCTGACTGAAGGCTAAAATAGAATCACGTCGACGTGGGGGAGTCACAGATGGGGGTAGAAAGTGGGCAGAACTCGAGGGCAAGGCTGGTAGCTTTGCTCAGTGGGCTGTAGTTTCTCTGGCTTTCTTAGAATGAGGCTCTTCTTCCTTGGAACCCAACCAACTTCTATTTCCTCCTAAAGCTTCCTCTTTCTGGTAGTTCTTGAAGAGCTTTCCCAGGCCTCTGACTCCAGGTGGGGGTCAAAGAGTGTGGGCATCCTCATCTCAGCTGTGGGGCACCCACCTAGAATTCCATGTTTTAGACACTGGGGTGGGTGGAATGGGGAGTTTGAGATCAGCCTGACTGAGATCTGCAGATATTTTCTCCAAAAGACAGAGTCTTAACTGGGTACCTTTTTTTCCTGCAGTTGCTTTCTCCACCAAACCACAAGCTCTGGCCACGCCAAGCAAAGAAAAGAATGGGAAAAAAAAGAAGAAAGGCAAGGGATTAGGAAAGAAGAGAGACCCGTGTCTTAGGAGGTATAAGGACTACTGCATCCATGGGGAATGTCAATACCTGAAGGATTTCCGGGCTCCATCATGCAAGTAAGTGGCCCATCCCAGAAAGGATCCCATTATCACACTCTCAGCCACATGTTCTTTGTCACTGTTCCTTGAATTCATAATTTCACCCAGTTTCTTTTCAACCTCCGGGAGGAAGTTCAAAGGAAGGGACATATTTTTAGTCAGCGGAAGTCCCCCGCCGCCACCACCACCAAAGAGGATGCAATTTCCTGTGGCATGGGTTTGTGACGCTCCTTAATCCTTCAGAACATTTCCTTCTGCATACCCATAAATGAGCATGTATCTAGGAAGGCTGACACTTGTGAAGGAGGTCTTTCATTCTGGCCTTGGACACTTCTCTGGAAAGAAACGCTGATGGGAAACGTGGCGGAGTGGGCTCCGGGAGGAGAGCAGCTGATGTAAGGTGCCTGAAGTCACATGCTGGGCAGGTGTGCTCAAGTGCGTGCGTGTGAGTGAGTGAGCAGACGTGGATTGATTCTGAGGCACAGAAGGAAGGGCTGTACAGAGAGGAACCATCCTGTGGAAGGAGTTGAAACTCCTCCTCTTTACTTTTTCACCCAGGCAAGGGACAGAAGGACATGGGAGGCATAGAGGATATTGACCTTGTATGGAATAGGGGGTTGGAGAACAGTTTTCTTTGTGCAGGATTAACAGTGGAACCTAACTCAGCCTGCAGCATCACTATTCCCTGTCAGGAGTGTGGGTTTATTATGCTTTCATAGGCCAAACCCAGCAAGTGGCCACTGTGGCAACCCCTCAGAGATGACGGTGGTGATATGCTCACTGGCAGGTATAATGTAACCACTATGCCTGAGGCCAACACACCACATCAGGCTACAAACATCCGCTCTCTTCTCTGCCCAGAGAGGCAGGCTCTTGGAGCCCTATGGCCCTTCCTAGGAGACCCTGGACAGTCCAGGATGTTATTGTGTGTACACTGCCTCCCATCCTGTCAAAAAAATCTGTCTGTATGGCATCTTTTCCACCTGTGACTGACATGGGTCCTTTGGCTTTTAAAAGCATCCTTGTCCTGTCTGATCATACACAGCAGCTCTGTCCTGTATCTAGCAGCTGGCAGACAGACCCATTGCTTCCCACTGTCACAGTCAGTGTGTCCCTTCCTGTAACACCCTGGGCAGGAGCTTGGTGTGTTGGAGAGACTTGTTTAAGAATGGAAGGATCTCTGTCTGCTCCTTCCCCGTGTCCTGGGGCAGGACAGGAAATGTTTGTCTTAAATGTGTAAATGGCATCATTAGCTCAGGGAGGAGAAAGTGACTCTGAGCATAGTCAGGATGGACGAGAGCCAGGAGTCTGTCTAGCCACACTGGCTCAGGGTGTTTCGGCAAATGGATGTGCAGCTCTTTCATTGATCAGCCGAGAAGCAGGACTCCCCTGACCTCCTAAACTCAGAGAACCCAAGAAGTGTGCGTAAGATATTATCACTATCTGGGAATAGTGATAACAATCATATTGGTATTATTTCTTCAAGATCTGAATTGTTTACATTTAAATCAAGTTCAGCCCAGCAGGCATGATGAGTATTTATTGGTGCAGTACACTGTCTAAAGGGATGAAAAGAAATGGTCTTTTGGGATTTCCAAAAGCCCTCTGCTGGGAGGGAACGCAGAACTTTCTCTCTCTACTTGAAAAATGAGGAAACCACAGAGAGTGAGTAGGAAGTTATTTGCATGAGATCAACAGCTAAATAAATTCATGGGAAGAGGACAGGGTCTCACTCCTATCCCAGCATGCTTTTCATGCTCCCAGGCACCACTGGGTGTTGCCTTTCCTCCTCTATCCCTGTCCTTACAGCGTTGAGCAGGATTTTATGGAGGGCAGCTGTAGTCCTAGAACTCTCGTTAGGATTTTACTAGTCTAAGAGCATAGAGAGTGACCAGAAGACTTTCTGTCACCTTCCTAGGCACACTTCCCAGGCTGGGTTCTCTGACACAGAGGTCCTGGTTTGGGGCAATGTGACATCTGTGCACCTACATCTGTGTCCCTTTTTGTGGCTTCTCCTCTACTTTAGACCCAGAAACTGCCAGTTGAGGGTGTGTCCTGGCTGCTGTGGTGGACTCGAGGCTAGCTGGCTTCCTAAATCAGCCTTTGACAGCCACCAGAAACAGGAAAATCCTTGTGTCACCCGCCAAAAGTTTCCCTCAAAGAGCAATTTTCTTGGGCTTCCGACTGGCTGCTGACCCAGAAATTGGCTGCAAAGTTTCCCGTGGCTAGAGGAAACCTAGGGGTAGTTGGATCGGGAAGGACTGAACTAGAAGAGAGACAGGCCTGGAACCTCACTGTCCACACTGCTCACATGCAGAGGCTCCCTTCTCTTGACCCCATCTGGCTTGAGCATCTCATTCCTTGAGATACAGGCTTTGCCCTCTGGTTTGATGGTATAATAACTCACACAATTTCGGCCGGGCTTTTAGTGATGCTCCACTGAGGTAGGCTTTTATTACCTCTGATCACCTGGCTAGAAATAACAGAACCGGTCCGGAACTCATTTAGACTGATCTCCTCTATCAAATGATGCTTCCTCCGACCTCTGGAGTAGATATGGAACTATATGAGATCGTGTAGACAATATCTCTGGACTCGAGAAGGAACTCCTGTTGTCGTGCAAGTTCTGAAGTGGGTCACAGACAAGGGGAGGAGAATCGTGTCCTAGTTTGATGGATGTGTGTGTTGGCTTGGGGCAAGACACATGATCTTGCCCTGCATCCAGGGATGTGTGGAATGTACGCAGCCCCCCTCCTTCCCTAGGGAAGCCAGGCTTTGAAGGGAGGGCTGAGTGGGTAATATTAGCACATTTACATTATTATCCTTTTGACTCAGGACAGAGGTGTTAGAGGGATTATGTAACTGAATTGCAGGACTCTGAGGCCAAGTTTTATTTCTATCATCTGAGTAACTACCTGTAGGGTTTCAATGATGATGGTTTGGAAGTGCAGAGCAGAACCAGTTTCTGCTTCCCTCCCCTGGAATAGTATAGTTGCTGAACTCATCCAGACTGCTGGTTAAATCCAGGCTCTGCTACTCACTAACTCTGTAGCTTTGGCATGTTATTTAGCAGAGGTTAAGCCTTGGTTTCGTCAGCTTCAAAATGGGGATGATAACTTCTACTTGACAGGTGGTTTGACCTTAAATGTTCAATGAATCAAAGGCCCTGAGTTCAGGCCCCAGCACCAAAGATCAAATAAAATAATCCTTGCGAAGCAGTTAATGCAGAATGCTTGGTCATGGTAGGCCTTGATTGCTTGCTATTTATAACTCAAGCTGTGTATAATAGACAATAACAACAATATGGTCAGGACCTCACAGATAGGTTTTCTTCAGTTACCCTCATTGCTCGGGGTGGACAGAATTGTAGTGGCTTCTGATCTTGGCCTTGCTGCTTCCTAGTTATGAGACCTAACCGATTACTTACTCACTTGGACCCCTTATCTCTGTGCACACATGATTTTCCAGGGAAACTCCCAGGAGCTTCCTTTGGGTCCTGGCAGGGTAGGGATGTATTTTTCCCCCGACTCTGACTCAAGAGTTAGACACAAAGCTGAAGAGGCTAGGTAAGGTAGCTATTCTGTCCTTTGTGGACCTGACCTGTCTTTATGCTGCTCCGTACCCAGGAATAGGTACAGGTAGTCCTAAACAGGGACAGGGATGCAGTGCTACCCAGCCCCACCCCTCTGCCACTGCCAGAGCGGACATCTCTGCTCCTTGCAGCCTCCCAGGCCCCTACCGTCGGGAAGGAGGGATATGTCCAGGCTCTGAGGCTCCAGGTGCACAACCTCCTCCAAAGAAGATGCGGTTCAGAGTAGAGGGCCACTGGGTTCTTGGTGCCTCCTTCAGCAGCTACTGACCTAACTAACATCCCCAAGCTGGCAAGCCTACCCCCTGCCCCAGCTGGCGGATGAGCAGTTGTGGAGTGAGTGGACAAAGTTAGAGTCCGTGCCCATGCTGCTGCCCTGCAGCGTGGCCTTGGGAGGCCCTGCCACCTTTCTGTAGCATGGGGCTCCCACCTACATCAAAGGAAGGGATGTGAATGTGTTTCTTCAGCAGCCTTCCTAAGAGCTTCAAGGAAATGCTTTGTGTTCGGAAGAGGCAGTTGTCACGTGACTTGTTTCTTGAGGGAGAAGAGCCAAGGGATTGTTTCTAACATTCTTTCATGCTCTGACTGACTGACGGGGTGGCTGGGCAGGAAGATGTTATCTCGGTTTGTTTGTTTTGTCCTGTGCTGAAGGAGGCCTGAGAGCCCAGCATTCGGAGGCCAAAGGCTGGAGTTTAGCTCCCAGGTTGGGAGCTAGGAGTTAAGTGAAGGAAATGGGAAAAAAACGATTCCTGGCACCGGGACAGGGCCTATTAATAGGCTGAGCAGCCGTGGGGAGGGACTGCGTGCTGGATGCATTGATGGGCAAGGCTGGGTTTATTTCTGGGTCAGAATGTAGAAGGGCCTCTCTAGAGGGAGTGATACTGAATCCCCTCAGCTCCATCCTTCAGCCTGATGCTCAAGTCCTCTTCGGTGGCTGAAGCAAAACACCTTAGCACAGATGAAATCGATTAGACCCATGTGGAACACATCTAAACTGAGACCTTCAGCTCCTCCCTCGCTGTTTCCCTGCCTGAAGCAGACTCTGGGGTAGGGGTGAGGAAGGGAGACAGGGTGCTTCCACCATTAACTCTACCTTCTTCTGGTTATTCTAGATGCCACCCAGGTTACCATGGAGAGAGGTGTCACGGGCTGACCCTACCGGTGGAGAATCCCTTATATACGTATGACCACACTACCGTCCTGGCTGTGGTGGCTGTGGTATTGTCATCTGTCTGTCTACTTGTCATAGTGGGACTTCTCATGTTTAGGTGAGTGTTTGGAGCCTTTGAAGGCCGGTTCTGCAAATTGCTCACTTCTTTCTCCTCCTAGGACTTAGGAACAGAGCCTTTTCTCCTACCCCTGGGCTTGTTACTGTATATTTTCAAAAAACTATTTTGTCTGACACAGCATGGAGCCAGTGTAGAGCCCAGAGTACCTATTGCCAGGCCATTCAGGTTCTGTTCCTCTGTTCCTCATGGGGTTCACTTCCTATCCCTGTGGCCTGTGTGACTCACCCATGGAGACACTCTTAAACATTTCTCTCCTGGCATTGTTGTGTAGTTCGGGAGTAAAGGCATGGATAATATTATTGATGATAATCTTTCAGGGATTGTATTCTCTAAGGATGTTTTGAGGACCAAATAACATTAAAATAAATAAAGTCAGGCAAGACGGGTGTGTACCTGCTATGAGGCCAGCCTGGGCTACATAGAAAATGCTAGACCAGTCTGGGTTATGAGGTGCTGTGTCTAAAAACATATATATATATATACACATACATACATACAGATGTAAATACTGTGCTGGTAGAGACAGGAATCCCTTTGGGGAAGCTGGATTTGGGCCAAAGACTAGTGAGTTGCCATACCCTCCAGGCTTTTCCAAGAACCAGAGTCATGGGAGTCCTTGCAAGGACTGGCTGTGGGACCTGGACTTTGTCATCTCCTCACAACCCTTTATCTTCCTCAGGTACCATAGGCGAGGAGGTTATGACGTGGAAAATGAAGAGAAAGTGAAGCTAGGCATGACTAATTCCCACTGAGAAGGACCTGTGCTCAAGGTAATGGTCCATTCTTTGCCCTGGGCAGCAGAGAGAGGTCAAGGCACGGGTGGGTCTTGGGTAGGTTTCAGTGAGTGCTGAATTCCTTTACCAGGGGTTGCAGGGGTCAGGTTACTACTGGGGAGTCAGTTCCCATGCCAAATTGTCTTCAGAGACTTGATGAGGCATCTCCAGTCAGATTTCAAGGTTGCAGTATCCTTAGCCCCCTTCCGAATGTTCTTTGTCTTTCCTAAGATTGGACCCAGCTTTCAATGCCTCCCTCTTGTGCTCCAGGAACCTTCAGAGGACGGCTACCTCTGAGACCATGGTTCATTACAAGTTCTACAGAAGGGAAAGACTTCGCAAGCAGCCATGAAGACTTCTTCATTCCCAGTTGCTACCCTGACTGGGCCTCCCGTAATTGCTCTGAAAAAGTATCAGAGCCTCTAAGTGCCAAACAGACATGCCCACTGGGATCCAGATCACAACACAGTGGAAGCAGAAGAGCCCTCCAGGCCTTTCTGGTCCCCTCCACACCGAGCCCACCGGTTTGTTTAAACACTTAGCTTCTGGATTGAAGTGCCAGCTAGATCCCATATGCTCCAGGACTTTTGACTGAAAAAAAAAAAGGGAGGAAGGAAGAATGATTTATGGATTGGAAGAAAGCAACAGAGTTGAGAAGCTGTGTGTTCAAGTAGCCACAAGGGATCTGCTGTTTGGACCCTCCAGGACGCTGGATTTGATGAGCTAACTGTGAAGTACCACAAGCCCAAGAACTCTGAATTTTGGGACTTCTACCCACAGGGGAAAGAAAATAACAACTATTTTTTTTTTTGTTATTTGTTTGTAAAATGCCTCTTAAATTATATATTTATTTTATTCTATGTATGTTAATTTATTTAGTTTTTAACAATCTAACAATAATATTTCAAGTGCCTAGACTGTTACTTTGGCAATATCCTGGCCCACCTCTTTGCAGCTCTACCCTCTGGCTCAGTGCCACCCTCCCACGTGCTCTGTAACCCATCTGCAGTAATTTATTGTCTGTCTACATTTCAGAAGAGACCCCAGAAGCAGAGTACCCGGGGGGAGTTGCGTGTGGTCAGAGCGTAGGGATTGATGTGGGCAGAGCCACTCTGTGAGTTGGACCTGCAGTCTTGCCTAGGTGATTTTTGTCTACTGTCTGTGTTCTGAAAGCCCAAGGTGCTGATGTCCGTGTGTAATAGATACTGGTGTTTACCTGTGTCCTCTCCCTGCCAAATCTCAGAAGACATTGGGCGTCCATGCCTGCAGCTGCCCGGCCCCTTTTCTGCCGTCAGCCTTTCCCAGTCTCCCTGTGACAAGACATCTCCCTTACTCCTGCCGTTCCTGTGTGGTGCTACTCCATGCCGAGGTTGGTAGAGCAGAGGACACTTTGGAGAAGGTATTGGTAAAGAGAAAGGCCGAGGAGGAGCAGGGAACGTGGGAGTTGACTATCCTTGGCAATTGATTACCTATCAATTGCTACAGAGAAGGTTGGTGGTAGGGAAGGTTTGGGGTAAGAAAACTATACCGTCTCACCAAAACTGTAATGCTGTTATGGTCCCATGGAAGTTTCTGGTACCATTTATGAACTGTTACAACCTATATTTCCAAAACCTGGTTCATATTTATACTTTGTGATCCAAATAAAGATAACACTTACTCCATGGTCTGCTTAGTTTTGTTTGTTTGTTTGTGGTGGTGGTGGTTTTGAACAGGGTATCACTATGGAGCCCTGGCTGTCTACCCTGGGACTCTATGTAGACCAAGCTGGCCTTGAACTCAGACCTGTCTGTCTTTGCCTCCTGAGTGCTAGGGGTAAAGGCTTACACCACCACACCTGGCTTGTTGGTTTTGTTTCTGTGTGTGTGAAGGTCAGAGGTTGACTTTAGGTATCTTTCATGACTGCTCTCCTTTATTATTTATTAATTCCTCCCCCCCTTTTTTTTTCAGACAAAGCCTCACTACATAGCCCTAGCCAGCTTAGAACTCAGAAATCTACCTGTCTCTGCCTCCTTAATGATTGACATTAAAGGCGTGTAAGCCTTTAATGCCTAGCTTGCTCACCTTGCTTTTTGAGACAAGTCTCTCATTGGGCCCGGAGCTCATCAATTCAGTTCGGCTAGGCTAGCGGACCAAGGAGCTTCAGGAATTCTGTATCTTCCTCTGCTACCAAGGGTCTGGGATTACAGACACATGCCAGTGTGTTGGCTTGTATATGGGCACTGGGCAGACAAACTAAGGCTCTTGTGTTTGCAAATTAAGCACTTTACTGACTAAGCCATTTCCCCAGCCTTGGTCTGCCTGTTGTAACTGGGAATTTGTTTAACACAGGAATTCTAAGTTCTCTGTCTCCGTGTCAGGAATATTTATGAACACTGCCCTCACTATCTACAACTCCAGGATGGGGGTACTATTGCTATCTCATTTTCCTAAAAGAGGAAACTGAGTCTCAGGTTGTATAACTTGCCTGAGAATACACCATGAGCTAGGACTAGTTCTTTTGTTTTAATGCTTACTACTTCTCACACAAGAAAGATTAGAACTTTGGTATAGGAAGTTTGGGGGGCTGGACTTCTGTGTGTTCAATTGTCGGGTCCTAGACTCAGGGTTTAATTGTGTACGGTGCATGCAAGCTGCCATTGCTCCTGGAAAGAACAAGATGGTTTTTACCTTTGCTCTCACGTTCTAAGGCCAATCCATCGACAACTCGTCTGCTATACCTTTTGAGTGTATATGTGCAACCACCATCACTGTCATCACCCAGTCCCCCACACACACCATCCTCTCAGACCTGGACTCTGAGATGGCCTCCTGCCTTCCTAGTTCCACCTTGCCTCTTAGCCGGAATGATCTTTTATTCAAAACAAAGCTCAGGGCGGGAGTGGTGGTTCTGTGGTAGAACACGTGCTTTGCAGACAAGAAGTCCGAGGTTGAGCCCCCACATCTGACGCACACATGGACAGATCTTGTCTTACTCTGCAGTCCTTCTCTGATAGCCCTGTTATACCCAGGGCATTCTTCAACATGCCATCCTCTCCTGGGAGGGATTTGTGCTCCCTCCGTCGTTCCCAAGTACTCCTGACACATTCCTATTCGTTCGTTGTCCATCTGCTCCTACTAGAACGTTAGCCCCGTGATGTGTTTACTGTCCGAATAAAGCTGAGGTGGAAGCGTGGTGTTTGTTACACTCATGCATTGTTGTAAGAAAACTAAACTCCAATCCGAGGCCATCAAGTGGGCAGAGTCAATCTAGTGTTGCCCTGAAAGTGGTTGGGTCTAGAGGGGTGCAGTCAAGGGAGGGTGGCTTGGACAACGGGGTAAACGTGAAATTAAGGGCCTGTCATGATGCACGGTGTCCTGGGTGAGTCGGGGGGGGGGGGGCAAGGAAGGCCCTCGCTAAGTGCCTTGCTTGTCTCTCCTTTTTCCTGTCTCTCCCTGGAGAGAAATGATTTGCTGGAGTTTCTCTGGCAGCCCAAATAGAGATGTTTTTCTTTCCTTCCTTGTAATCCTTTTTTTTTTTTTTTTTTTTTTTTTTTTTTTTTTTTTTTTTTTTTTTTGAAGCCAAGATGGCCAGCAGACTAAACTAGCTTCTGTACTGGTCAGCTCTTGCTAAAGGACACATGACCACAAAATCAGCAGCTCACTGTTTATTTATTGTTATCAGGGAGGTATATACACACGGATGTCAGAGGACAGCCTGTGGGGGTCAGTTCTCTGTTTCCACCCTGGGGGGCCCAGGGACGGAACTCAGGTCATCAGGCTTGGCAGCAAGTACCTTCACCTGAACCAGCTTGCTTCTTTTTGCTTTTCTTTCTCTTCTTTCCTCCTCTGCTCCTCTTCTGCTTCTTCCTTTTTCTCTTTGACAAGGTCTTGAGGTGTAGCCCAGGCTTGTCCCGAACCCTGGATCTTCCTGCCCCAGACTTCTGAGTGCTAGGGTGACAGGTGGGCGCCACTGTACTTGGCCCACACAGAGATCTCATATGTAATTTGAATATCTTTTTTTGAACTCTAGTCACCAAGCAGGGTGATGGTTTATATTGACTGTCAACTGGGCAAATTCAAAAATCACCGAAGGAGACACCTAGGTGTGTCTATGAGGGACTTCTAGACTAGGTTAACTGAGGTAGGAAGACACACCCTAACTGAGCAGCACCATTCTCCAGGCTAGTTCACATGGAACAGTAAAAGGAAAGAAACCAGGCCCCATCACTTATCTCTCTGCTTCTTGACTGAGGATGCAATGTCTCGAGCTGCTTCGAGTTCTTGCTGCCCTGATTTCACTGCCATGAAATGCTGTGTAAACTCTGAACCAAAATAAACCTTTCCTTAAGTTGCTGTGTCAGAGATTTTAGCCCAGCAGTGAGACAAGTAGCTAATACAACCAGTAACTCCCAAAGCTGTATGATTACTCTATCACCCAAGAATTTTACTCTTAGGTGTTTATGCAACAGAAAGAAGTACCAGTGTTTATCAAGACTTAAAACAATGATCTTTTTAAATCATTACTTAAATCATCGAAAACTAGAAACCAGTAGGATGTGGGATACTGCCACAATCTTAGTACTAAAGAGATAGAGGCAGGAGAGTTGCTAGTTTGAGATTAGCCCAGGCTGCTTGGTGGTGGTGGTGGTGGTGGCGGCGGCGGCGGCGGCGCACGTCTTTAATCCCAGCACTCAGGAGGCAGAGGCAGATAGGTCTCTGTGAGTTCAAGGCCAGCCTGGTCTAGAGAGCAAGTTCCAGGACAGCCAGGGCTACACAGAGAAACCCTGTCTGGGGGAGGAGGGAGAGTAGCCTGGTCTACATAACACTGTCTCAAAACAGAAGAAAACAAACAAAAAACAAACAAGCAAATAAACAAGAAAAACAGATCTGGGGGGTGTCTGTAGCTCAGGGATAAAGTGCTTTCCTGGCATGCACAAGATTTGATCTCCAGCACAATACCCAAACAGAATCCCACAAAACAACCCTTCTAATATTTGATGATGAAATGAATAAGCAAACTGGCAAATTTTGACAATAATGTACCAAACGGTGATGCGGATAAATCTTACAACATTTGTGACAGAAGAGCCAGACCTAAGTGAGGACATTGTGTGTGGGTCCAGTTTCATACAAAGTAAAAAACTGGGTCAGTGAGATGGCTGAGACAATAAGCCTGATGGCCTGAGTCTGGTCCCCGAGACACACAGAACTGACTCCCCAAGTTGGTCGTCTGACAGCACAATGGTATGAGCCTTGCTCCCTCATGGTAATAACGTGATATTAAAAATAAAACTAACCTATAGTGAAAGAAATCAGGAAAGAGATGCTGGTTGGGATCAACAGTGACTGGAAAGAGTCACAGGGAGAATCTAGTGATCCGATAAAGTTGTTCTACGATCTACTCCTGGATTCCCAGGTCTATTCGAGGTGAGAAAATTCACTGAATATGACTTGCACATTTTTCTCTGTGTTATACTTCACTAGAGAGATTAGTTTTTAGTGCATTATTATTTGTGTGGGGTGAATGCACATGTATGAAGGTCAGGGGACAACTCCATAGAGTCAGTTCTCTCTGATCTTTACGTGAGTTCAAGGGATCACACTCAGGTCCCCAAGCTTGGTCCAAGCACTTGGAAATAGTCATGAGGATCAGAAGTTTATGGTAGTACTTAGCTCCAAAGAAAGTTGAGGTCATCCTGGGTTACACGAATACCTATTACAAACAAATAAAAACAAAACATAAATACCAAGCTTGGATCAAGGCTGCTTGATCTTGCCTTCCATCCAGTTCTGTGAAGGACCAACGCCTGATTCTGGTAAACACGGAGAATAACAAAGATGGCAGAAATAACTGGAGAGCTGGTTTCTTTGGCTCCCTTTGGGGCTCTTTTTCCTGGCTCCAAGTTTCCCGACTCAAGCCCTTCCAACGGCCAGGGCTGGGCTTTCTGAGCACACTTTGTGCCTCAGCTGGTGTTTCCTGAAGGCTTCATGCCTCTCTGTTGTCCTCTCCTCATGCCCCTGTTGCTGACAGTAGTTTTCCTTGGTGGTCTTATGGCCTTCTCCGTGATTGATGTCATGGTCCTGGGAGGTGCTGAACTTGCAGCCACTTCTCAGCATCAGCCATCATAGGAAACTGGCACCCTGAGCCTTAAAGAATATCCCTTTTTCTCAACAGATTTCTTCAGGTGCCTTTGAGAATTTTTTGTTTGCTTGTTTGGGACAGGCTTTCTTTATATAGACCAGGCTGGCCTTGAACCCAGAGATCTGCCTGCCTCTGCCTCCCAAGTGCTGGGATTAAATGCGTGCACCACCATCATTGATAGGTTAATAATATCTAGGTCCATTGAGTGCTCTCTACATATGTGCACTGGCTGAACACTCTATGGGCACTGGCTGACCTAAGACTCACCACAACCTGGGACATAGGTGTTCTTTTTGGCAGAGGTAAGAAAATTGAGGCTGAGAGAAGTTAGATGATATACTTATAATTAAGGGACAAAGTCAGGATACTGAGAAACTTAATTCTCAAACCTGAGTTCTAACTTCTAAGTGACATTCCTGAATTCTTCAGTTGGACTCTCTCTCTCTCTCTCTTCTCTCTCTCTCTCTCTCTCTCTCTCTCTCTCTCTCTCTGTCTCTCTCAAAGACAGGGTCTCTCTATGTAGACCAGGCTGGCTTCAAACTCACAGAGATCCTCCTGTCTCTGCCTCCTGAGTGCTGGGATCAAAGGCATGTGCCACCACACCCAGTCTTGGTTTTCTCTTATATCCAGAAACTATGTAGCAAAGAAATCATTGGAAAAAGATTCAGAGGTGGGCCTGGTGATGCATGCCTGTAATTCCAGCAATTGGGAGATAGAATCAAGAGGATCAAGAATTCAAGAGCATCTCAGCTACATAATGAATTTTCTTTATTTGAGACAGGGTCCTGTAGCTCACTATGTAGCTCAGGCTGGCCTCAAATTCTTTGACCTGTCCAAGGTACTAATTCATGACACATTTAGAGTTGAAACTCAGGCCTCTGCTAGTCCTCTGCTCTTTCCTTAAAAGCAAATGATGCTTTTCAGTTTCTGTCTCACACTTAATGTCAAAGGGACCCTCATAAGTATTGGGGGATTTAAGCAGCCATGGGACAGCAATTCTGTCCAAATATGTCATTTCAACTCGACTGGTTTGAAATTCTTCCCTTTGTCAACAAGGTCTGCAAGCCAGGCTCCTGCTGGAGAATGCTAATTCCTGTGACTAGCTGGGCCTTCCCAGGGTGGCATTCTTTGCTGGTGTAATTCACTCTAGCTCTGTTCATTCAGCAATTATTTGCAGAGGCCTCCCTAACACTTTCCAAATGAGATCTCTACTCCGAAGGAGAAGGCATCTTGATACAGTGGTGGGAGGGTGCATTTTGGAGCAAGGATATTCATCTATTCATAAAAGGGGGGGCATTTAAAGAATGTCAAGCTCTGTTTTTGTCCCTGGAGAATCAATCAGGGGCCGGCAATATGTGCACAAAGAAATAGAATCATTTCAGAAATCGGTGGTTTTGGAATAAGTTATACTCCTGGCGTTAGTGGGGACAAAATTCATTTATGTGGGGTGGAGCTCAAGAAGGTCCTCTGAGAAGACAACATCTGGCCCGAGACAAGCGGTGAGCAGTTATGTGACGGTCTTGAGTTAAAAACAGACCTAGGGAAAAACACGGATTTTGTATATGCAAGAGGCAGAAAGGGGTGCATGCAGCTGTGGCCGTCATCACAATTTAAGGGTGAGGCAAGTCAGCGTGGAGCCTCCCTTATAGGCTGCCGTAAACAGCTTGGAAGCCAAGGAGTACTTTACCCAGGGGATGATGTGCTTTGATTTATGTTTTAGAAACACGACTGTTAGGCAGGGAATGGGCTCTATGGACACAAGTGTTAAAAACAGGAGTTAGAAGTTAGTTAACAGTTAGTAAGTTAGTAGGAAATAAGAAGTTAGGAGACTGCTCTACCAGACTGGACAAAAGACAGTGATGGCCGGGGTCGGCATGGTAACTGAGGAGGCGGTGAGGAATTCTCAGATGCAGATACAATTTGGAGAAGCACCGCTAAGCTGTGCTGATGGACTAGGGTAGATTTGGGGCCCGGGACTCTTGATCCTCCTGCTACCACCTCCCAAGTTCAAGGATTACAGGTGTCTGTCACTACACCCAGCTCAAACTCTGGTCTTTGTATGGTGTTTTCTCTATAGGATTTTATTTGATCCTCACACGAACCAGGGAAGTGGGAGTAGTTTTAACCCCAGAGTAATGACTGACAGCCCTGGGTTTTGGAGGGGTGAAGTAATCACACTTGATTGCTATTAGCTAATGTAATTTTGCCCAGTGCTGACCTTGTGCAGGGGGCCCAGCCTCTTCAAGGACCATGACTCATCCTGGCCACTAGTCTCCAGAGGGAAGAGGACAAGACTCTACCATTTCCTCTTTGGTGTGGTGAGGTGCCTGACCCAGGCCAAGCCTCTAGAAAATGGGGATAGTTGCTTGCAGGCCAACCTCATCCAAGGGCAGAAGAACCACCCCGTCCCATGATTGGTCTTCCGATCGTCAGGCCACCACCAAATTAATACAGTTTGGTGGTTGGTTGCTTGCCAGTTGGTTTTGCTTTTTGTGCTTTTTAGAATTGCACACTTTTTTTCTTGATTACCGCTTTGACTGATGGATTAGCTCATTGACACCCACACAGCAGTGAAGGAGGCCAACTGCCCTCTCCTTTTCAAAGGCTCTCCCCTCCTCTCTCCTTCCTCCCCTCCCTTTCTCTCTTTATTTTTCCCTCCCAGCATTTTGCCCATTACTAACCAGCAGGGAATCTCAGGAAAAGGTCTCCTTTCAGGGCTGGAGAGCTGTAGTTGGTGGGTCAGAGTCTGTGTGGGAGGTTGCCCAAAGACATATATTGTGGGTGTAGGAACCAGACAGACAGGAGGAATGAACTCACCCTTTCCCCAGCCCTTACTTCTTCACTCAACCTATAAGTCACTGCATTGGTTTATTTGTAATGTGGGTCTAGTTTCATTTTAACTATCGCCCAATTTTGACAGCGAGCAGGCTTTCCTGGGTATGTGACAGAAGGGAAAATCCACCAGCCCGTTTTTCTTTGGGGCCTCTAGTACGGAGCTCCTTACAGCTACATAAACTATGTAGTTGTTCAAGGTGAAGCAAACAGGCAGGGGATAGTTTAGGAACTGGGACAGGATGGCACTTGGTTTGGGTTATGCACACTCCCTCTTCTGATAATGCATTTGGCAACCTAACTCCTCTGCCTGCACCATAAGCACATATATCCCTCTGTGAACAGTGCACCTAGCAACCCCAAGCCTCCACCTGCATTAAACTATGTATACACAAGCTACTCTCTGAACAATGGGATAAAGTTTCCCTCCCCTTAATGACCATGGGACTTTGACAGTTTCTATTCAAATGTATTCCTGATACACCCCGGTACAGGGGAGGGGGAGCCCATCCGCCCTGAATTGGTTTTGGGTGCATGCTCATGATGCGAAACTGTTACTCAAGTGAGCTTTCAGGAAGAACCTCCTATTTAGCATCTTATGCCTATGCATGACGGGGCGTGTAGACAATTAAAACCAGGCGAGTTAAAGGAAGGTATGTGTACAGTAGGAAAATAATTATATGAGCCAATTGATCAAAACAGAGAGCCACCCTCGCTACACCCTTTATAACTGCTCTAGTTAGCTTTCTATGCTGTGATAGAGACCGTGACCAAAAGCACCGTGTGGAAGAAAGGGTTTACTTGACTTATATCTCCAAGTCACAATCTGTTGAGGGAAGCCAAGGCAGGAACTCAAGGCAGAACTTGAGGCAGGACTCAAGGCAGGAACTCAAGACAGGGACTCAAGGTGGGAACTCAAGGCAGGGACTCAAGGCAGGGACTCAAGGCAGGGACTCAAGGCAGGACTCAAGGCAGGAACTCAAGGCGGGAACTCAAGACAGGAACTCAAGGCAGGACTCAAGGCAGGAACTGGATCAGAGCCCAGGAGGAGTGCTGCTTCCTGGCTTGCTCTTCATGGCTTGCTCGTCCTACTTCCTTACACAACTCAGGACCATGGGCCCAGATGTGGCGTTGCCCACGATGGTGTTCCCTCCCACATCCATTATTAATCAAGAAAATTCCCTACACACTTGCTACAGTCCAGTTTGATGGAGGCATTTTCTCAACTGAAGTTCCTCTCCCCAGGTCCTAGCTTGTTTCAAGTTGACAAAAACTAATCATGACAGTAACCAAACTCACCCTCCTCTTGAACCCTATTAAAGAAAGCCCTAAGCCGAGCATTGGTGGCGCACGCCTTTAATCCCAGCACTCGGGAGACAGAGGTAGGAGGATCTCTGTGAGTTCGAGGCCAGCCTGGTGTACAGAGAGAGATCCAGGACAGGCACCAAAACTACTCAGAGAAACCCTGTCTCGAAAAACAAACAAACAAAGCCCCAAACAATAGTTAGAGTCCTTGAATCTCTTCTCTTATGTGGTCTGCTGTGCACTTGCAGTGTGTTCTCACCTTTTTTATAAGACTTATTTATTTTATGTGTACACATGAGTGTCTGCATACTTGTATGAGCATCGTGTGCATCCCTGTGTTCACAAAGGCCAGAAAAAAATGTTAGATCCCCTGGAATGGGAGTTACAGGTGGTTGCGAGGTACTGTGTGGGTGCTGGGAACTGAATCTGAGTCTCCTGTAAGAGCAGCCAGATTCAGCTCTGAGTTTTTTTCTTTGTTTGTTTGGTTAGTTGGTTTTGGTTTTTTTGAGACAGGGTTTCTTTGTGTAGTTTTGGTGCCTGTCCTGGAACTCGCTCTGTAGACCAGGCTGACCTCGAACTCACAGAGATCTGCCTGCCTCTGCCTCCCGAGTGCTGGGATTAAAGGTGTGCACCACCGTCACCCAGCTTGTATTCCACTGTTTTCTAATGCTTTGCTTTACATAAAGTTCCTTTGCTGCTGTTTGCAAATCTGTATGGGTTTTTATTTCAATCCCTGAGTAAGAAGCCAAGAGCCTAGAAACACCTCATCCTGACCCTGACCACCCACTGGTAATAAAGGCCGACTTCTTTCTGTTTTCTGAGTGGGTGGAATGGGAGAGAAAGAACTAGAAGCGGTATACTCAAAAAACAGGAGGGGCCTAATCAAGTCAGTTCAGGGGTATGTGCTGCTGGTATAAGAAGTCTGACCCAAATTCAACACTGTAGACAGACTTCTCTTCCAGGTGTGTGTCTGGACACATGGAGCAAGTATGCCACCCACAGCTGAGCTGGTCACTCTTCCATTTGTTCCCATGTCAGGATGAAAAACTGGTCCTCTTCCCACAGTAGCTTCGCTGTTCCCCTTGCATGCCTCTCATCCCACTGTGCCCTGTCAGTCCCTGTTTGCTCATTCATTTCTCCCACTGTAAACCCTGGGAGGCCATGCTGGTGAGATCTATGTTAACTTGACACAAGCTAGAGCCGTCTGAGAGGGGGGAACCTCAACTGAGAAAAAGGCCCGTAGATCCGTAGATCAGGCTGCCGGCAAGTCTGTAAGGCATTTTCTTAATCACTAATTGATGGGGGAGGGCCCAGCCCGTTATGGGTGAGGCCACCCTGGGAAGGTGATCTTGGGTTCTATTTAAAAAAACAAAAATAAAAACAAAACAGGCTGAATAAACCATGAAGAGCAAGCCAGTAAGCAGCACCCCTCCATGGCCTCTGCATCAGCTCCTGCCTCCAGGTTCCTGCCCTGCTTGAGTTCCTGTCCTGACTTCCTTCAGTGATGAACAGGGATATGGACGCGTAAGTCAAATAAACCCTTTTCTTGCCACGGTTGCTTTGGCTGTGTGTGTTATCACAGTTTAGAGACCCTAACTAAGACAGAGGTCACGGAGTCTGTCCTTTTGCAGGTCTCCAGCACTCAGTCCAGTCTGTAGCACATCGCAGACACTCACTAAACTTTGGATTTATACACAAGTGAGTGGACAATTGAATGAATAAATGAATTAGTGAGGATAAAGTAGAACTCCGGTTCTAGCTGGGTGTACCGTGATGTTCATACTGGAACAGCTAATATAGGATTGCTACCAGTTCAAGCCAGTCTGGGCTGCAGGGAGTTAGAGGTCAGCCTGGGCTATAGAGAGAGACACTATCTCAACAATTAAAAATAAGATGGCTCAGTAGGTAAAAGCACTTGCAAAATGCCCGAGGATGTGAGTTCAATCCCCAGGACCCACACAGTGGAAGGAGAGAATAAACTCTTAAAAGTCTACTAACTTCTACAGCACACCAGCACCCACACCCAGACACAATGATGAATGTAATATTTATACATTATACAAGATAGATGATAGATGATAGATAGATAGAAAGATAGATAGATAGATAGATAGATAGATAGATAGATAGATAGATAGATAGATAGATAAAGATGAGAGTCCAGGTTCTGGGTGAGATAAACTGGGGTTAAAATTGAGATCATGCTATTTACTAGTTGTATGTAATCTTAGGCATGTTATATGACCTCCTAGCTTTAGCTTTCTTTTTCTCTTCTTATTTTTTGAGACAGGTTCTCACTGTGTATGGCTTCCAGCTCACTCTGTAGCCCAGGCTGGCCTCAAACTCAGATCTGCCTGCCTCTGCCTTCGGGGTGCTGGGATTAAAGGCGTGTGCTGTCACCATGCTGCTGTTCTCAGTAGGGTTTCCGAGAGATTCCGGTGCACGTGAAGTGTTTGTCACAGCATCTGGATGGACTAAGGAAGTGCTCACACATGACAGCCATTTCTATCCTTTGTCATTTTCACCCTTGAGTTGGGTCTTGTTTGCACCTTCCTCCTCTGGATTCACGGCCCAGCGGAGGTCTTTCCAGACTCAAGGCTAGGCCTAAAGGGCGGCTCCAGCAGGTGCAAGTTGGGGTCAGGCCATGCAAGCGCGGACACAGCCTGGGCTGTGCTGAGGAGAAACTGACAGCAGCTTCCTTGGTGCCAGGCAAGCAGGTCAGCCGCCGCCCCCATTGTTTCCGGCCTTGTCTGCTGGCCGTGTCCTTAGGAAAACAGAAACAGTGCTGCATTTAAGGTGCCCGGATGACAGCCACATCAACTATGTGACCTTTTCCTAGGAAGCCTGGTTTCCATGGTGATCGAGGCCTCACTCTTTCTCAAGTCATGCTCTATGGCTCTTAGGCTGCCATGGAATGTGATGGCAGTGGCCCCGGCAGCTGGGTGGGGACATCTGCCCAGTGGCTGCCCCCTTCATCAACATCTCCGGGGTGGAGGAGGGGCAGAGCTACCCCGGGCCTGTCTGATACCCATAGTAGCCTTTCAGCTGGGAAGGACTTGCACTCTAGTCCTGACACCCCCTTTAACCCCATCCTGTGTACACACACTGAGTGGCTCATGGCCAACTGGATGTCAGGCTGAGCAGAAAGAAGGGGTCTCTTTCTGTGCTCCCCCAGGCCAGGCAAGAGGCGTTGACCCCGTCTATCTCATCTTGGCAGACTGGGCTGAAAGAGTGCCTGCCTCCAGGGCCTTGGCAGAGAGCGTGTTCAACCAGCCTCTGCAGCTGCCAGAACGGGAGCTGAATGTCCAGGGCGGTGCATCTGCCAAAGCTTGCTAACTTCTTTCTTTCTTCGAGCTATGCAAACGGAGGCGCTGAGGAATGCTGCAGCAGCTAACTTCCCAGCCTCTGCAGGGTGTGTGTGTGTGTGTGTGTGTGTGTGTGTGTGTGTGTGTGTTCCTCCCCCCTCCCCCCCACCTCGTCCCGCCCCACTCCTCCCAGGGCCTATGTTCCCCCAACCCCCAGGCTGGAGTCACATCAGAAAAATGTAGGGGAAGAAAGAAATCCCCCAATGTGTCATGACATTACATTTCCGCCTGGTGCCCAGAAACAAGAAAAGTAGGTGGAGGACCAGGATGTCATGTGGCCTAGTCAGCCAGAGGTGACTGGTTTACCTCACTGCTTCCTGGGGCAAATCACCTGTGCTCCTTTGGAGCTTTCTTCATGAATATGTGGGCATGAGCCAGGCACGGTGATACAGGCCTATATGCCCAACACTCAGGAGGTGGAGGCAGGAGATGGAGTTCAAAGTTATCTCTGATATGTAACAGGCTTGAGTTCCCCTGAGCTATATAAGACTTAAAAAAAAAAAAGGGGGGGGGCAAGTCACCTTGACTCAGATAACAGAGAAACTGAGAATTTACCTACCATTCACTGTCACCAAGAACACGATATTCCCAAGAGGCACTCGTGTGGCAACTTTATTTTTATTTAGGGTTTGTTTTGTCCTGTTTTCTTTGTTTGTTTGTTTTTAGTTACAGTCACACTGTGTATCCCTGGCTGGCCTCAAACTCACAATGTAGATGAGGCTGGCCTCAAACTCAGAGAGATCTACCTGCTTCTGCCTTTTAAGTGCTAGAATTAAGGCATCATCTCCATGCCTGGCTATTACAGCAACTTTAAACTGTTGGATGCTGTTCTAGTCCATTGTTTCCAAGTAGTTATCTAATAGGCAGTCTCTGTTGGTGTTTTTGTTTGTTTTGTTTGTTTTGGTTTGGTTGGTTTGGTGTTTTGAGACAGGGTTTCTCTGTGTGGCCCTGCCTGTCCTGGATCTCTGCTCTGTAGCCCAGGCTGGCCTCAAACTCACAGCGATCCGCCTGGCTCTGCTTCCCAAGTGCTGGGATCAAAGGCGTGCTCCACCACTAGGCAGTCTCTGATTCCTGCTTTGCCTAGAGACTAAGATCACAAGCCACATCTAGCATCCAGACTCTCTGTCTTTTAACCGGAAAGACAGTCAAATGAATCACAGCAACCAAGAGAGTTGGAACGATCGGGGGGTCAGAGGGCACTGCTCTGAGAAAATGAAACTAAAGCTGAGACTCAAAGGGGCTGTGATCGAGATAAGAGGAAGGTTGAGTGTTCTAGGCAGAGGACATGAACGAGGCACTGAGAGAACTCAGTGACTCACGCCGATAGATGGGTCAGGGTCGGAAGAACTGCAGGAGGAGGCAGGATAGTGCAGGGCCGTCAAGGCTGTGCCAGAGAGCCTGGATGGATTGACAGGGTGATGGGAGCTGGCCTAGGGTGTTCAAGGGGGTGTGGGAAGGCCTTGGTGTGAGCAGATCCTCTCTGGGGAAGATGATTCAGGCCGCGGTGCTGGAAAAGAGAAGCGTATGAGCTTAAGATACATGGAGGACGAGAGACGGGGAAGGAGAGTCAAGAATGACCTTCAGTTTGAGGCTTGAATTCGTGGGTGGGAAGTAGTGCCATCTACTGAGCTACAGCGGGGAGGAGGCTGAGGGTGGTGCATGTTTCAATGAGCTACGAAGCAATCCCAGCTTTGGCCACTTTAAGTCAGATGTGGTGACTACCTTGTAGGTTGGGATGTCCAGTGCACAGCTGTCAGGGTGTGAATGCTAAGTCCAGAGCCTGGGGGGAGGCTTCTGGGCTGGCAAGGGCTTATTAGCCTCCAGAACAAGGTAAGGGTAATTCAGATAATACCAGCAGTTCTCAGAGAACACCCAGCTGCAGAGGCTCATCACAAAACTTTCTCAGTTAGGTAATGTCTAAAAAAGGTGTTTCTGCCAGGTGTGGGGATGCACACCTTTAATCCCAGCACTCAGGAGCCAGAGGCAGGTGGATCTCTGTGAGTTAGAGGTCAGCCAAGTCTACAGAGCAAGATCCAGGATAATCAGAGCCCCATAGTAGAAAGAGCTTGTCTCAAAACAAAACAAAACCCAATAAAATAAGATTTAAAAGTTCATGGCAAATTGGATGCTCTTTTCCAAGGAGAGGTTCAGGGACCCAGGTCCTTCCACTTGGTGTCTCTGCCATTTCTGTCTCCACAACTTGAAGTGTTGCCAGATAGGGAAAGAGTGTGAATAATGCACCAAGAGTCACACCTTCGTACAAAAGAAGAGACTGCAGTTATCTGGGTGGCCCTGAGAAAGAGGACATGGCTTTGCCAGCTCCTTCCCTCTGGCACAGGAAGGCACAGGGATACATGAGCTCTGGCTTGTGCCTACTCATTTCCATACAGAGCAGAAAGAAGTAAAAGCAAATCCCTCTTCTCCTTCCTCTTTCTCCTGCCTGCTTGAAGTCTAAGAAGGTCCCAAAGCGTTGTAATGCCCTCTGTAAGTGGAGCAGCCGCCACGATGGAATGACTTCACGGAGCGGGTTGGGTTGACTGTGTCATTGGCCAGCCTTTGCTCTTCTGCGCCTGCCTGCCATGCTGCTCACACACTTTCCTCCGTCCCATCTAGTATCTGCTATGTATTGGGCAATAGAAATGCAGTAATATGCGGAGCAGTGGTGGTGCACACCTCTAATCCTAGCACTCGGGAGACAGGGGCAAGTGAATCTCTCTGAGTTTGAGGGTAGCCTGGTCTACAGAGCGAGATCCAGGACAGCCAGGACTATATAGAGAAACCCTGTCTTGAAAAACCAAAAAAGCAAAAACAAAAGGAAAAGAATAGAAATGTAGCAACAGACTGAACCATCCCTATACTGACTAATTTATTTATTGTTTGCCTATCTCACTAGGATATAAGTTTCAAAAGTATAGTCTAGAGGCTGTGAGTATGGCTCAGTGATAGAGTGCTGGCCTAGCACGCCCAGGGCCCTGGGATTGATTCCCAGAACTGAAAGAAAAGAAGTTTGGAAGGATTTGGAACTGGGAATGTAGCTCAGTTGGTAGAGGGCTCACCTAGTACACAGGAAGCCTATCTAGGTTCCATCCCAAGCAACACTAAAAGCCAGATGTCGCCGGGCAGTGGTGGTGCACATCTTTAATCCCAGCACTCAGGAGGCAGAGACAAGTGGATCTCTGTGAGTTTGAGGCCAGCCTGGTCTACAGAGTGAGTTCTAGGACAGCTAGAGCTGTTACATAGAGAAACCCTTTCTCGAAAACAAACAAACAAACAAACAAACAAAGCCAGATGTGCTGGGACCAGTGAAATGGCTCAGCATGTAAAGGCACTTGTCACCCAGTGAGTTTGATACCCAGAACCCACATGGTGGAAGGAAAACTTATTCCCACAGGTTGTATTCAGATCCCATGTGTGTCGCATGGTGTGCCCCCTTCCCCCAAAAGCACTAGCACTTGGGAGGTGAAGAAGGCAGGAGAAGCCAAACTTGAAGGTCATTTTTGGCTACACAGTAAGTTCAAGACTAGCCTGGGATACAGGAAACGGTCTCAAATAGAAGTAGAATCCATGTCTTATCTTACCTATGACTGTTTCCCTAACACCCAGATCAGTGCCCACCATGCTGGAGGAATTTTAGAATAAGGTAGTCAGATAAATAAACGGTTGAATGAGGGCCATTGTGGGTGTTGGCACCTGTAATGAGCGCTGTTTAAGGGGAAGAACAGTACAAGGAGTGTGACTGGCCGGTACAGTGATTTCAGGAGGCCAGTGATGTCTTCTCAGGGTAGGGACTTAGGGTTCCAGGTGACAGGGAAATGGAAGGGCACAGTCAAAGGCCACTCACAAACGAATACAAGGTGAGGTGGGTGTGGGGGCACAGGTCTGCAACCCCGGCACTGGGGGCGGCTGAGGGGAGATGACTGTGAACTTGAGCCTTCCTGGGCTACACAGAGAGACCTTTTCTTTAAAGAAAGGACAAGAACAAAGAAAGTTCAGAGTGCCGGTGCTTAGAAAGGTGGTGGCACATGCCTGTAATCCCAGCACTCGGGAGGCAGAGCCAGGCGGATCTCTGTGAGTTCAAGGCCAGCCTAGTCTACAGAGCTAGTCTAGGACAGGCTCCAAAGCTACAGAGAAACCCTGTCTCGAAAAACCAAAAAAAATAAAAAAAATTAAAAAGAAGGCCTGGAGGGAGCCCTGCTATTCCACATCTGTCTTGTTCACTAGCTTCTTCCACACATGGCCAGTATATTTTAGGTCATTGTTCAAGAGGAAAAACTTGACTCTGTTAATGAGTCTCAGCTCACTATGTCAGTGACGCCTGAACTGGGACCAGAATGACAGATTCTGTCTAGCTGATTCGAGTTTCTACGGAGAGACCTTTTCCTTTCTTTTCTTTTCTTTCTTTCTTTCTTTCCTTCTTTCTTTCTTCCTTCCTTCCTTCCTTTCTTTCTTTCTCTTCCTTCCTTCCTTCCTTCCTTCCTTCCTTCCTTCCTTCCTTCCTTCCTTCCTTCCTTTCTTTCTTTCTTTCTTTTTTCTTGCGTTTTTGTAAAACAGGTACTAAAGCTTCACATGGCTCATGCCTACAATCCCAACCTTTGAGACATTGAGGCCAGCCTGGGCCGCAGTGTGAGAGTGTGTCAAAAACAAGCAAGCCAGTGAAATGGGGGACCGTGGAGACGGTCCAGTTACCTTGCAAGTGTGAAAAGCTAACTTCCAAACTCCAGAACAAGTGAAAATTCTGCTTTAGTTCCAGCACCCCTGTTGTGTGGCTCACAGGTTCCTGAGGATTAGATAACCTCTTCTGGTCTCCATGCTGGGCAGTCAAATGATAGTCACACAAATAAAATAGAAAATAAGCCTTTTGCTTTGTTTTTCAAGACAGGATCTCTCTGTGTAACAGCTGTGGCTGTTCCAGAACTCACTTTGTAGACCAGGCTGGCCTCGAACTCACAGAGATCTGCCTGCCTCTGCCTCCCAAGTGCTGGGAATAAAGGCGTGTGCCACCACCACCTGGTAATAAAATAAATCTTTAAGGATGGGCACAGTGGAGCACACCTTTAATTATAGTACTTGAGAGGCAAAAGCAGGTGGTCTCTGAGTTTAATGCTAGCCTGGTCTATACAATGAGTTCCAGGAGAGCCAGGGCTACATGGTGAGACCTTTATATAAATGTGTGTGTGTGTGTGTGTGTGTGTGTGTGTGTGTGTGTGTGTGTGTACGAGAGAGAGAGAGAGAGAGAGAGACAGAGACAGAGAGAGAGACAGAGAGAGAGAGACAGAGAGAGAGAGACAGAGAGACACAGAGAGACAGAGAGACAGAGAGAGAAGGAAAACAGGCAGGTGTGGCGGTGCACACCTGTAAATCCCAGCACGGGAGCTAGAGACAGGAAGACCCGTGGGCTCAGCAGCCGGTCAACTTAGACTAATTGGCGAGCTCCAGGCCATGAAGAGATAGGGTGTCAGGTGGTGCTGAGGACGACACCTGAGGTTGTCTTCAAACGTCCACGTGCACAGCAAAGGAAAAGAGTAGGGCGCAGGGGCACACACCTGCACACCCGGCACTGGGGGGGCGGAGCTGAAGAACAGCCTCTGCTGCACAGGTGAGATGGGATGGCTGGGTAGGTAAAGGTGCTTGCCACAGAAGCCTCCAACACAAGCTCGACCCTCAGAACCACACAAATGTGTGTGTGTGTTGGGGGGGGCTGACCCACAGAGCTGGCGCTGGCCTCCGCCTCCGCATGTTATACAGTCACACACACAGTAATAAAAAGAGCATCCCCAGTTACACAGCAAGTTCAGGGTCAGCCTGAGTCACTTGAGACCCTGTCTCAAAAGAGCAAACAGGGCCTGGGGAGATGGCAGTTAAGATCCCTGGTTGCTCTTCCAGAGGTTCCGGGTTCGATTCCCAGATCCCACATGGCCCTTAACAACCGCCTTGAACTCTAGTCCCAGGGGGATCGGACGCCCTCTTCTGGCCATTATGGGAACTGCATGCAAGTGGTACACTGACACGTGCTGGCTATAACACTCAAAAGACCTAAGACAAAAAAAATCCGAATAATTTTTCTTGTATTTTGAAACATGGCTTCTCTGTGTAGTCCTGGCTGTCCTGGAACTTTCTCTGTAGACCAGACCGGCCTCAAACTCAGAGAGTAGCCTGCTTCTGCCTCTTGAGTGTTGGGACTAAAGACATGCATCACCATGCTTGGCAACATATATTTACATAGTAAGGCTTTTTTTTTTTTTTTTTTTTTTTTTTTTTTCTGAGACAAGGTCTCTCTGTGTAGCCTTGGCTGTTCTGGAACTCTTTAGAGCAAACTGGCCTCCCACTCACAGAGAAAAATAATTGAAAACAACAACAGAGGGGTGGGGGGGAAAACGCTGAGTCAGTTTTTCTAAGACTTCATTACAAGCAAGGAAATCAAACGCTAAAAGAAACGAGAATGAGCCGGGCGGTGGTGGCGCATGCCTTTAATCCCAGCACTCGGGAGGCAGAGCCAGGCGGATCTCTGTGAGTTCGAGGCCAGCCTGGGCTACCAAGTGAGCTCCAGGAAAGGCGCAAAGCTACACAGAGAAACCTTGTCTCGAAAAAACCAACAAGAAAGGAAGGAAGGAAGGAAGGAAGAAAGGAAGGAAGGAAGGAAGGAAGGAAGGAAGGAAGAAGGAAAGAAAGAAAGAAAGAAAGAAAGAAAGAAAGGAAAATGAGAAGTGCGGCCCCCACAGGCGCAAATTTTTGAATGCTTCGTCTTTGGGAGTGGCACTACTTGAGAGCGATTAGGAGGCGTGGCCTTGTTGGAGTAGGTGTGGCCTTGTTGGAGGAGGTGTGTCACTGGGGCTGGCTTTGAGGTTTCAAAAGCCCATGGCATGCCTAGTCTCTCTGTCTCTGCCTCCCGCCTTCAGATGAGCGTGAGCTTTGAGCTGCTTATCCAGCACTGTGTGCCTGCCTGCCTGCTGCCACGCTCCCCGCCATGATGATGACAGTGGACTAAACCTCTGAAACTGTAAGCCAGCCCCCCAGTGAAATGCTTTCTTTTAAAGATCGCCGTGATCCTGATGTCTCTTCACAGCAATAGAACAGTAACTAAGACAAGAAATAAGGCTGAAGGCACGCTTCAGTCAGGCTGAGGGCCTTTCTATACAAGAGGTTCTGAGGGAAATGCTAGTCTTTGCTGGGACCATAACCACTCTGAGCTGCGCAGGAGAGGCTGCAAACCGGCAGGGTTTGAGAAGAGAATTGCAAAGAAGCCAATGGCCAGATGGATAGGCAGTTAGGACGCGCTCGTGGGGGACTTCTGGGCTGCTCAGCACGGAATTATAGAAGAGTAAGACACACGATCTGGTGGCAGGAGACACGTGGACCCAGAACTGTAGTGTCACCGTGAAGTGAGAAGTTGTCACAGCAGGATGAAGTGAGAGTTGCAGAGTTCAGGACCCCGAGTCAAGCTGCCATGTGGGGTGCTCAGTGGGGCACGGAAGATCCACAAGAACGGACTAGGTGTTCATCCAGACTTCCGCTTCCATTTCTTCCACCAACGCCTGTAAATTGCTGAGAATGTGCTAAGTGCTGGGGCGAAAGCAATGAGCAGATAGACACGGCATCCCCCTGTCTCACAGAGGAGACAGCCACTTCCTAATCACATAGATGGCCTTGCTTATGTGCACACTAGCAACAAGAAGAGCATGTGAAACAGAAGTGACCACAGCATTTGTTTCTGGAAAGGAGAACCCAAAGGCCAGGCGGGGGCTACATTTCCTGGCATATCAGTTTTACAGTTTGCAATTTTTTTGTTTTGTTTTTGTTTTTGTTTTTCAAGACAAGGTTTCTCTGTGTGTAGCTCTGGCTGTCCTGGATCTCACTCTGTAGACCAGGCTGGCCTTGAACTCACAGAGATCTGCCTACCTCTGCCTCCCAAGTACAGAGATTAAAGACACGCACCATCACTGCCCAGCGTACTGTTTGCATTTTTATATGTGAGTATTATATGAATTCCTCTGTGTGTGTGTGTGTGTGTGTGTGTGTGTGTGTGTGTAGGTGTGTTACTGGAGATGAACTGGGACTTTGTACATGCTCAGCAAAACCCTTCACCACTGAACTGTATCCCCAGTCCTCTTTTTACTTTTTTTTTACTTAAAATTTTTAACTATTTATTTAACCATTTATTTACGTGTATGAGTGTTTTGCCTGTGTGTGTGTGTGTGTGTGTGTGTGTGTGTGTGTGTGTGTGTGTGTGTACCATATGCTTGCCTGGTGCCAGCAGAAGTCAGAAGAGGAGTCAGATCCCCTGCAGCTGGAGTTAGAGATGTTTGTGAGCCACCAATAGGTGCCAGGAACCAAACTCAGGTCCTCTGGGAGAACAAGGGCTCTTAACCACTGAGCCATCTCTACAGCTCTACTTTTAGTTTTGAGACTGGGTCTCACTGAGTTACCTACACTGGCCTTGAACTTGGGGACTTCTTGCTTTACCCTCCTGAGTAGCTGGGATCATGAGTCTCTACCACTAGGCATAGAGAATTCCTTTTTTGAAAGCTGATAATGGGGGAAGGAGAGATGGTTCAGCAGATAAAGATGCCTGCCGCCAAGCCCGACGACCTGAGTTCGGTCTCTGGTACCCACAGAGTAGGAGAAAACAACTCCTTCTGACGTCCACATATGCACAGTGGCATGTACATGTACACATAAATGTAATAAAAATAAGATAAATGAAGCCTGAGATGAACAGGTCAAATCAAAATTGAAAATTAATCACACAGCTAGGCATGGTGGCCCATGCATTTAATCACAGCACTGGGGAGGCAGAGGGTAGCAGATCTCTGTGAGTTCAAAGCCAGTCTAGTCTACATAGTGCATTCCAGGACAGCCATAGAATCCCTGCCTCAAAAAAACCAAACAACCAAAACAAGTAAAAACTGGGTTGGAGAGATGGCTCAGTGCTTGAGAGCACTGACTGCTCTTCCGAGGGCCCAAGTTTGATTCCCTGTAGCCACACATAACTTCAGTCCCAGAGAATCCAACACTCTCTTCTGGTCTCCAAGCCCAACAGGTAGGTATATGGTGCACAGATATGCAAGCAATTAAAACATGCACACACATAAAAAATAAAAACAAACAAAGATAATCATGTAAACACACTATTAAAAACAGTGATAGTGGGAGCTGGAGAGATGGCTCATTAGCTAAGAACACTTGGTCTTGCACAGACCAGAGTTCAATTCCCAGCACCTGAATGACAGCTCACAACCATTTGTAACTCCAGTCCCGAGGGACTTTGACGCCTTCTTCTGACCTCCATGGGCACCAGGCAAGTACCTGGTATATAGACATACATGCAGGCAAAACACTCTTACACATAAAATAAAATAAATCACTATAAACACAGGTAACCCTTCCCCTGCCACACACACACACACACACACACTACACCCAAAACCCGCACAAAACCAATAATGATAAAACTGGGGTTGTAGCTCAGTTGTACTTGGTTGGAGGTGAGCATGCGTGAGGCCTGGATTCCATCTCTAGTTCTGCATAAAACCACGTGTGTTGGTGCATGCCTGTGATCCCAGGCTTGGGAATGGAAGCAGGAGGAACAGTAGCTCAAGGCCAGCCTGGGCCCCATAATGAGTTCAAGACCAGCCTAGGCTATATGAAGTCCTTTCCCCTACCCAAAAAAAAAAAAAAATGCCATGAAGAAAAACTATAATATACTTCTCGAGAAGGCAACTGGGGGACTGAGAGTCAGCTAAGATCCTTTGTGAAAAGCCACCCAGTTGAGATCCACAGGTTAAGTTGCAAGAGACCAGGCTGAGAATATTCTAGAAAAGGACTATATATATATATATAAAACCTAGAGTTAAGAAGCTGCTTGACATATTCTAGGACTCTGAGGGAAATTATATGATGGGATTACTAATGTGAAGGAAAGATGTGTACAACCACAGTTTTCTATGAATGAACCTGAGCCTATGATGGATGGTAAGACAACAAGAAACTCAAGAAAAACTCTTTCCTTCACTGCCAAGGCAGTGCCTAGCACCCTGTAGACACATTCTTGTTGCATGCATAACTAAGTAAAGTTTAATGCTCTGCTGCCCACAGGTTGAGGATGTGCAGACTCCAAGAGTGCCAATCAGAAACCTGGGGTGTGAGCTAAGCACGTCAGTGGAAAGCTGATTTGCCTGGGTGTAAGCTGTGGTCACAATGCAATATCATAGGACCGTGACTGCCTTTGGAATTCTTCCGTTTTCTCTATGGCTTGTTGGGTTAGCTGTCTTCCCAAGAATTCTAATCCTCTGCCTGCCGTCAACCCCGGAAGTATCTACATCAGAAAGGCTGTCAAGCGCCAAGCTCTGAGGTAATAGTTAGTTCTCCTTTCTAAGAAAGCACCGCTGTTATTTACTATTCTCTTCTAGTACTGCAACTCCCAAACCCAGTGAACTTGTAAAAAAGTGTAGAATCTCTCCAGGCATCGTGGCAGCCCACACCTTTAATCCCAGTCCTCAGGAGACAGAGGCAGTCGGATCTCTGTGAGTTAGAGGCCCACCTGGTCTACATAGTTCCAGGTCAGGCAGCCAGGGCTACAGAGTAAAGCCTTGTCTCCAAAAAAAAAAAAGAAAGAAAGAAAGAAAGAAAGAAAAGAGTCGGATTCTCTGGGCCGTACACCCTCATACAGATCCAAGAGAGACTGGGGGCTCAGCACTTTCAAACTCCTCTGGCCTTGGCCTTTAGACCCTGCTTCCTGGTCTGCCACAATGTAAGGAGTCCCTGTCACATGCTCTTGCTGCTATGAACTCCACCATGTTTTCCTGCCTGAGTGGACTGTACTCTCTAAAACTGTGATCTGAAACCAACCTTTCCCTGCTTAAAAATAAAATCAATAGAGCTCCTGGGTCAGCAAGACGGCTCAACAGATACGCCACTTGCCATTCAAGCCTGACCTGTACTCCACACCCCTGAAAATGGAAGAAAAGAACCAACTTTACAAACTTAACCTCTGACCTACACACACACACACACACACACACACACACACACACACACACACACACACACAGTGGCACCCTGTGGTACACAGACTGTCCCCCCAACCCCATGCCCCGCCCCATCATGCACTTACACATTGATAATAATAAATAAAACAAAACTCCTTTGGTAATTTTGATGACAAGTCATGTCTTTGGGAACATCATTTTGAAGTAGTAATTTTAAACAAATTCTCTTGGTAGCTGGTAGAGTGGCGAACGCCCTTAATCCCCAAACTCAGGAGGCAGAGGCGAGTAGATCTCTGTAAGTTCAAGACCAGCATGGTCTACAAAGTAAATTCCAGCAGTCAGAGCTACATAGTGAGACCCGGTCTCAAAAAAAAACAAAAACAAAAACAAAAACTGTATTTGATTATTATTTTATGTGGTGGGGGGCTCTGCCTGGATGTGTATTGGTGCACCACACATGTGCCTGGTGTTTGAGGAAACCCGAAGATTCCTGGAAATGGAGTTATGGAAGGTTATGAGCTGCCATGTGGACACTGGGAATTGAATGCATGGCCTCTGCATGCCAGCACATCTTTCCTGCAGCCATCTCTGCAGGGCCTGAAGTAATAATTCTTAACTCGGGGTTTGCTGGGACCTTTTTCAGATGTTAAGGAGATTGGACCTGTGGTGGTTTGAATAAGATTGGCCCCCATCGGCTCATATATGTGAATGCTTAAGGAGTGGCATTAGGACGGTGGCCTTGTTGAAGTAGTGTGTCACTGGGAGTGGGCTTTGGGTTTCAAACGCTCAAGCCAGGTCCAGTGTCTGTCTCTTCCTGATGCCTGCCGATCCAGATGTAGAACTCTCAGCCACCTCTCCAGCACCTACGGTTTCCCGCCGTGACGATAATGGACTAAACCTCTGAACTGTAAGCCAGCCCCAGTTAAATGTTTCCTTTTATAAGAGTTGCTGTGGTCATGGTGTCTCTTCCCAGCAATAGGACACTGACTAAGACACGGCCCACCCGGATCCAGAGTCACATCTGCAGACACACACTTAGCATATACTGCGGAAGAACAGCCTAAACAGGCAGGTGTGCCCACACTGCCCACAACGAGTCAGCCCACCTAGTTAACTTCTCTCTAGGGAGCTCAGCCCTGGGTCCTTCTGTGTTGCCTTCCTTTGGTGCCCGGGGCTCTGGGTCATGTTCATGGCACGCATCTAAGTGCCATCAGTGCTAAGTGTCTGCAAGTAGGAGCCAAAGAGACTTCCAACTAAATTATTTTCTCATTTGAGACAGCATGAAGACTCCCCAAGAGAGGGTAGACTGGAAAGAACTCTGGAAACGAATCCAGGGCTCTGGGGCTCCAGTCCTAACACAGACATCAATTCTCTCTCTCTCGAGTGAGAGTTGCCTCACTCTGTAATCCAAGCTGGTTTATAATTCTCTATGTAGTTATAGCCCAGGCTGGTCTTGACTTTATTGGCAATCCTCCTGCCTTGGTCTTCTGAGAAGCTGAATTACAGATGTAAGCCACCAAGTTCAACCTGTACCAGTTTTTTGAGTCCAGGATTCCTTTCCAGAAACCTCACATAGAACTAGAGACTTCAAAGAGCAGAGCACAATAGAACACGATGTGACCTGATCTGACGTGGTCCTCGGAGAATTTTCCTCCTGGTTCTGCATGGCTTTCGGTAAGACTTACGAGGTCACTGAGGGTATTCTCCCCAGCCAGCCAAGCTTGCCATCTTCTCAAAGCCACATAGAGGCCTTTTACCTTAAGGAAATGGAAACTTCTACCTCCCCTCATCAGTGGCTGCCTCTATCTATATATCTGTATCTATATATACTGTTTTTCCTCTTTGGTTCCCCCCCCCAAGATAGGGTTTCTCTGTGTAGCTCTGGCTGTCCTAGAACTCACTCTGTAGCCCAGGCTGGCCTCAAACTCACAGAGATCCTGCCTGCCTCTGCCTCCCGAGTGCTGGGATTCCAGGTGTACGCCACCAATGCACAGCTTGGCTTAAGTGTTCCAATGTTTACCTACACTCTTGCTAGTGGTCACATATAAAAATTAATAACAGGCCGGGCAGTGGTGGCACAAGCCTTTAATCCCAGCACTGGAAAGGCAGAGGCAGGTGGATCTCTGTGGGTTTGAGACCAGCCTGGTCTACAGAGCTAGTTCTAGGATAGCCAGGGCTACACAGAGAGACCCTGTCTCAACATCCACCCCCCCAAAAAAAAAAGAATTAATAAGAGAAATGATGGTCTGGAGCCTATTTTATCTAAGTCCCTTGGTTAGTGGTGTTACAGTCACTTCCCTTTTTTAAGCTCCTCCCAATTTTAAATACCTTTATTTAAACACTTACAACTGGGGCTGGGGGTATCTCAGTGGTAGAGTACTTGCCTACTTGTAGGTAGAACCTCTGTGACTGGCTCTCACCTCTGGCAGACCTCATCCCCTCACTTTCTCCGGTGACCAATGGGCTAAAATCCCGTCCTTGTTATTCCCCGCTTCCTACCTTCCTCGCTTACACATGTTTAATCATCAGGGCTGATTGAAAATACGAACTTTCTTTGGAATTTGCCCAAACAGATTGGCGTGACAAGATGCCAGGGAAAAGCCACCGTCAGTTCCTGCTGGTGACGACTCACTTCCTTTTCTTGCAAAGTTTCCTATGACTGTTTTATTTGGTAGGCACGGTGACAGCCCTTTCCGGGCTGAGACCTTGCCAGTCCCACACTTACTTTGTCAGCTGGAAGGGCTAACTCATACTGTCTTAGCAATGTGTCACTTGGGAAGGGTCCTTCCGCAGCTCCGTTTCTTAGACCATCAGGGAGCTAGCATAGAAGCCTGCAAATGTTCTCAGTCTTTACAATCCTGTTCTTGGGCACACGGTTGTATAGAATTCACTTCCACAAGTACAGACTGCCCCATTCTTTTAGGGCGGCGGTTATGGTGCTAGAGATCAAATCTGGGGCCTCGTGCATGCAAAGCATACACCTTACCAGTTAGCTAGCCCCAGCTACTTGCCCCTTTCTTAAAGATATTGGAAGGTGGCCCATTCGGGAGGTCTTACAAGCCTCAATTCCATTTAGTTCAATTCTGTAATGTACAGTAGTTACTCTCAGGCCAGACAGTCTCCAGGACCACAGGACCACATTTTCTCGCCTTTCTCGGGTGAAGTAATTGAGGGTCAAAAACAAAAATAAGAAAGAGACGGGGGTGGGGGTGGGGCAAATGTTTATAACCACTATAATTTCAAGCCATTCCAAGCAAACGTTGTGTTGCAGACACCATTCTAAATCCTCAGCATATATACATTTGTTTAATCCCTACAACGACCCTGGCAGTTGTTATACTGATTGTCCTCATTTTTCATATGGGAAAACTGAGGTGCAGAGCAATAAATACCTTGTATGTATGCCAAGATGCCTGGCCTGCAAGCTTCCAGACAGTCTCCTGCCTCTGCCTCCTATGCTATAGGTGTTCTGGATTACAGAGCAATGTCACTGCCCCCCTCCCCCATTTTGTATGCGTTCTAGGGGGTCAAGACCGAAGTCCTCCTATTTCACAGCAAGCACTTTACCCATAGAGCCCCTCCCCAGCATCAGAATGCTTTTAACCGTTAAACCACACACTGCCCCTTTGTGAGGCTCTGGGAGCGGTGATAGGAACTCTTGTGTAGGAATAATGGGAATAATGAGTAAGCAGCTGAGTGCGCATGCCCGTGGTCCTAGTTAAGGGCTTCTATGGCTGCGCTAAAACCCATGACCAAAAGCTACGCGAGGAGCCAAGGGTTCATTTCATCTTCCTGGTTACAGTCCAGCATCCAGGAAAGTAAGGGAAGCAGCTGATGCAGAGGCCAGTGGAGAAACACTGCTTACAGGCTTGCTCACAGCCAGCTCAGCCCGCTTGTTCGCAACTCCCCGCCCCCAGGGATAACACCGCCCACAGTAGGCTGGGCCCTCCCATATCAATCATCAACCAAGAAAATGGCCCGCAAGCTTTCCCACAGGCCAATCTGATGGGGATTCTTCTTAATTGAGGTGCCTTCTTCCCAAATGACTCTAGCTTGTGTCAAATCAACATGAAACTAGCCAGCACAGCCTGTAAGACCAGCACTCGGGAGGTACAGACAGGTTCAAGGGTAGCCTTGAGTAAGGGACCATCCTGGACTCCGTGAGATCCCATCTCAACAAACAAAGCCATATACGTGTATTGGCCAAGAAAGTGTTTCTCTCGTAATTTTTTTTTTAAGTAATGCTGGTTGAACATTGGGCCTTAGTCTAGTGTTCGTTTCCTTTGCTATGATAAAATACCCTGACTAAAAGAAACTTAGAGGAGAAAGGGTTTTATTTCTGCAAACCATTCCAGGTTATAGCTGATCGTTGTGGGAAAGGTAGAAACTTGACGCAGCCAGTCACATCACATCTGAGAGCAGAGAGAAATGGACTCACGAGCTAGTGTGCTTGTTTGTGGTCAGCTCAGCTTCTCCACTGTTTGTTTGTTTGTTTGTTTCAAGACGGTTTTTCTGTGTAGCCCTGGCTGTCCTGGAACTCACTCTGTAGACCAGGCTGGCTTTGAACTCGCAGAGATCCACCTGCTTCTGTCTTCCAAGTGCTGGGATTAAAGGTGTGTGCCATTTTTTAAAAACTATATATAATTTATTTTTATTTTATATGCATTGATCTTTTGCCTGCATGCATTTTTGTGTGAGTGTGTCAGGTCCCCTAGAACTGGAGTTATAGACAGGTGTGGGCTGCCATGTGGGCGCTGGGAATTGAACCCGGGTTCTCTGGAAGAGCAGCCAGTGCTCTTAACTGCTAGGCCATCTCTCCAGCCTAGTTTCTCCTCTTCTTAAAAAAATGTTTTTAAAATTTTATTTTATGTGTATCAGTGTTTGCCTACATTTGTACACCTTGTGTGTACTCGGTGAGAAGCGAGAAAAAAGTGTTGGATCTTTTGGAACTGAAGTTACAGACAGTTGTGAACCACCGTGTGGATACTGGGAATTGAACCTGAATCCTCTGCAAGAGTGGCCAGCAATCTTAACCCCTGAGCCATCTCTCCATCTCTCCATCTCTCCATTGTTAGGCAGTTAAGAACACCTGGCAACCAGGTGGTGTGGTGGTGCACACCTTTAATCTCAGCCCTCAGGAGGCAGAGGCAGGTGGATCTCTGGGTTTGGGGCCAGCCTGTTCTACAAAGTGAGTTCCAGGATAGCCAGGGCTACATGAATAAACCTGTTTCCAAAAAACAAAAAAACAAAAAAAAAAAACAAAAAAAAAACAAGCAAACAAAAAACAAAACAAACAAACCAAAGAACCACCCTACCTAGGTAATGGCTTTCTAGAGAGGGCTGGACCTTCCTGCGTCAATTAATAAGTTTACATAATCAAGACAACCCCCGCCCAACACAGATGCACACAGGCCAACCTGATCTGAACAATCCTTCATTGAGACTCCCTTCTCATGTGATTCTGGGTCCTGTCAAGTGGACAATTAGAGCAGCCGTCACGGGCCTGTGTATGCTAGGCAAGGCCTTGAATTTGCAATCCTCCTGTCTCAGTTTACCCAGAATCTGGGGTTACAGGCCTGTGCTACTGGGCTGGCTTATATAGTAAGTTTTGTTGTTGTTGTTCTTATTAGTCATAGTAGTAGTAGTGTTTTGTGTGTGTGTGTGTGTTGTGTGTGTGTGTGTATGCATGGTGCCACAGTACCTGAACGGAGATCAGAGGACAGCTTTCAGGAGTCAGTTCTCTCCTTCCCCTTCACTGAGGCTGAGGCAGGATCTCTTTTGGTTCTGCCGTACTGCAAACTCCAGACTAGCCTGTCCAAGAGATCGACTGCAGGTCAGTCTCCCATCTCTGTCTTCATCTTGCTGGGTCTTGGATGCCTTTTTTACGTGGATTCCCGGGAATGTCAGGCTTTCGCTGTTAAAGCATTTGTAGGTGCTGAGCCACTCTGCTGACCCCTTCCTAATAATTTAATTGATGTAGAAGCAGTTGTGATAAGGCAAAACCAAGCAAGAACTAGCCCAAGACATCATAGGATGTTTGAAAAATCTGATGACCCCTGAAGACTGCCTCTTCCTTATCTACTGTAGTTCTGGCCTCTTGGTGTCTGGGTGGTGCCCCAGCTCCTGAGGTCTGGTTTCTCACCTTCCAGGAATCACGTTACACAAAGCACCTATGGTAACCTCTAAAAGGGTCATCTGACCAGTGACTGACCCCGCTGGGCTGTCAGTGACACACAAGAGAACTCCAGCTCTTTAGCTTGACTTAGAAGGCCCTCCAGCTCCGGCCCTCACTACCGCTCTATCCCCTTCCCTTAGAAATTAACTTGTTCCCCTGACCCAGCCATACCAAACCATGATTGCTTGAGCCATGGTCTCGCTATGTAGCCCAGACTGGCTTTGAACTTCTCTTCAAAAATTTTTTTTATTACATCATTGATTTATTTTATTTTGCATGTGTGTACATGTACATGTGTGTATCGTGTGTAGTGTGTGCATGTCATGTGGAGGTCAGAGGATTTGTAGGAGTTACTTTTTACATTCTACCATGTGACTCCATGGGTTCAAACTCAGGTTGCCTACCTGCCTTGGTGCCAAGTGTCTTTATCCACTGAGCCATCTTCCCAGATCCTGGCTTGGAATGCTTGTTGATTTTTTTTTTTTCTTTTCCTTTCTTATTTGCTTTTTTGTGCTCATTTAGTTTAGTTTGTTTGTTCTTTTAGCTTTTACATTTATTTATTATTTGGGTGTGTTTATGTGTTGGTGTAAGTACAGAGGTCAGGGGACAGCTTGCAGGATTAGAGGGGTTCCAAGGATCCGATTCAGGACAAAAGGCTCGGTGCCAAGCGCATTCACTCACTGAGCCATCTCCCTGGCCCTCAGGTGTTTCTCTGTGCCACTGAGCTCAGCAGGCAAATATTTCTCTTGAGTCACTAATAACCATAGCTGAGCACTGAGTCATCAAGACCTCGGTTGCAACAAGGGATCATTTAATCTGACGTTTTCCGTACCTTTCTAGATCTTTCCATTCTTCAGTAAGTCCTTCAGTGTCTTTCAACTTCCACATCTGTAGTACTGTCTGGAGCTCAGGCCTCTTGACTCACAGATACCGACGTGTCGTTTGTGGCTTTAGAGGAAGAAGACCCAGGAGCCTTGGAAAGTCACTAGAATGTTCTGTGCCTCAGTTCCCTCATCACCACAGAGCCACAGCCTTCCTGTTGTTGCCTCAGCCTTCAATATTATATGTTCTGTGCTTCCGGGCCCAGGATCTGTGCACACCTCTTCCCTTTGAAGACATGCAGAAGGCTTGCCTCTGTCCCATCTCATCTGCCCAAACATGGCTGGAAAGCGTCCTTATTATTACCACAGGCAGTTATATGACTAGTTAAACATCGCAAATTCTGCTACTGTAAAAGAGATGAGGATAGATATGTGGTGGAATGATCAGTTTCCGCTCTAAGTTTTCTGTTTATGAAGCCATTTCCTATTGATATCACCAAGTTACTTGATCTTCATATTTTCGAGCTGTCTGCCCATGACTCATTCAGTGTGAGAGAAGTTTAGCTGAGTGGTAAGAGTATGTGTGTCTTAGTTACTTTTCTAACCTACAAAAGAAGACATTTAATTAGGGGCTTACAGTTTCAGAGGATGAGTCCATGACTATCATGGTGGGGACCCTGGCAGCAGACAGGCAGGCATGGTGCTGGAGAAGCAGCTGAGAGCTCACATTTGACCCACAGATGTGTGTGTGTGTGTGTGTGTGTGTGTGTGTGAGAGAGAGAGAGAGAGAGAGAGAGAGAGAGAGAGAGAGAGAGAGAGGAGAGAGAGAGAGAGAGAGAGAGAGAGAGAGAGAGAGAGAGAAGAGAGAGAGAGAGAGAATATTGGGGAATGGCAGGAATGATATGAAGATTCTTCTGTATCAAGAGTAAGTAATCCCAGGAATAGAAAACTGCAGGAATATAGAGAAAGGGTTCCCAGCTATCTTCTTGTTCTTGCAGGGATTAAACGCCTGGCTCACATTAGGCAGGCACTCAACCACCAAATGGAAAACAAGGTATTTGTGGCAAAAAGAAGAAAGGGTATTCTTAGAAGATTCAAAGGCACTAAGATAAGAGAAAGTGATAAAATATAATGGGGTAGCTGGGCGGTGGTGGCACACGCCTTTAATCCCAGCACTCGGGAGGCAGAGGCAGGTGGGAGGCCAGCCTGGTCTACAGAGCTAGTCCAGGACAGGCACCAAAACTACACAGAGAAACCCTGTCTCGAAAAACCAACACACACACACACACACACACACACACACACACACACACATATATACACACACACACACATATATGTATATATATAATGGGGTAGTGCTGTGATTCCAGCAGTCATGAGGGTCAAGAGTTCAAGGCCTTCCTCAGATACATACTAAGTTGTGCAATCCCAGACTACATGAGATCCTGTCTCAAAAAAACTAAATTAGAGCCGGCCAGACGGCTCGGTGGTGAGGGCCCTTGTCACCAAGCCTGAGGACCTGAGTTCTGTGCCTGGGATTTCAGGCATGCACCATCAATGCCCTGGCAGTCCATCTGCTTTTATCCTTAAATGACACTGTATTAGCGGCTTGTTTTGTTGCTGTGACAAAATACAACACAACAACTTAAGGAAGGAAGGGTTTGTCTCATGGTTCGAGGTTGCCCATCCATCACGGTAGGGAAGTCATGGCCGTAAGAGCTTGAGGCAGTTGGTCACAAGGCATCCTCAGTCAGGAAGCAGAGAGAGACGAGTGTTCTGTTCAGCTCCCTTTCTCCTTTCTGTTCAGTCCAGAATGGAAACCCACAAAATGATGCCGCCCACATTTAAAATGGCTCTTCCCACCTTATCTAACCTACTCTAGGTACTCCCTCCTAAACAAGCCTAGAGACGCGTTTCTACAGTGATTCTCAACCCCATCAAGTTTCCAATCAAGATTCACTTTTGTGGATATAGCTATTTATTATTCATTCATTCATTTATTATTTTTGAGGCATGGTCTCATTATGCAGTCCCGGCTGACCCAGAACTTGATATGTAGACAAGGCTGGCTTTGAACTCAGAGGAAACCACCTCACTCAACCTCTGAAATGCTGGGATTTAAGGCATACACCACCATACCCAGACCACATCTATTAATTTCTTTTTCTTTCTTTTTTTCTTTTTCCAGACAAGGTTTCTCAGTGTAGACTTAGCTGTCCTAGAACTCATTCTGTAGACTAAAGCTGGCCTTGAACTCATAGATATCCACCTGCCTCTGCCTCCCAAGTGCTGGGTTTAAAGGCGTGTGCCACCCACCACCACCTGGCTTATTCATTACTTTTAAAAAGATTTTTTAAAAGATTTATTTTGTTTTTATTTATGTGTATGTGTGTGTGCATGAGTTTGTGTATTATGAGTGTGCAGATGCCATTGGAGGCAGGAAGAGGGCATTCAGTCCCTTAGAACTGGAATTATAGGTAGTTGTGAGCAGCCTGGTGTGAGTGCCAGGAACCATACCCAGATCCTTAGCCGTCTGTCTTAATAATCAATCTCTCTCTCTCTCTCTCTCTCTCTCTCTCTCTCTCTCTCTCTCTCTCTCTCTCTCTCCCTCCCTCCCTTTTTTCCTTTCTCTCTTTTGGTTTTTTGAGACAAGGTTTCTCTATGTACCCTTAGTTGTCTTGGAACTCGATCTGTAGAACAGGTTGGCTTTGAACTCACAGAGAGCCACCTGCCTCTGCTTTCTGAGTGCTGGAATTAAAGGCGTATGCCAGTGTGCCACCATTGCCCAGCTAGTAACTGTTCTAATGTTATGAAGAGACACCATGACATGGCAGCTCTTATAAAAGGAAGTGTTTAATTGGGGCCTTGTTTATAGTTTCAGAGGCTTAGTCCATTATCATCATGGCAAGGAGCAGTATCTAAGACCCTTACATCCTGATTCACAGGCAGAGAAAGACACTGAGCCTGGCATGGGCCTTGGAAACCTCAAAACCCAACCCTAGTGACACACTTCTTCCAACAAAGCCACACCTCCTAATCCTTCTAATCCTATCAAAAAGAGTTCTGGTGACTAAGCATTTAAATATATGATCCTATACTCAAACTACCATACTCAAGAAGAGCATATGTGCTCTTAACTTCTGATCCATCTCTCCAAACTCATCTGTTCATTTTTTAAAAAGATTTATTTATTCATGTATTTTATGTATACACCAGAATAAGGAATCTGATCCCATTACAGATGGTTGTGAGCCACCATGTGGTCGTTGGGAATTGAACCCAGGACCTCTGAAAGAGCAGCCAGTGCTCTTAACCACTAAGCCATCTCTCCAGCCCCCTGTTCATTTTTTTAAATAATTTATTTTTATTTTATGTTCTTTGGTGTTTTGCCTACATGTATATCTGTATGAGGATGTCAGATCCCCTGGAACTGGAGTTGTAGACAGCTGTGAGCTGCCATGTGGGTGTGGAGAATTGAACCTGAGTCCTCTGGAAGAGCAGCCAATGCTCTTAACCACTGAACCATCCCTCCAGTCCTCCTTCTGTTCATTTTAATGTGATTCTTCCTTATTCATTTAATGCTTTGAGTTTTTTAATTTTTTGTTTAAAAATGTTAAAAATTACATTTAAAGAAACGCTCTGTGTGTGTGTGTGTGTGTGTGTGTGAGAGAGAGAGAGAGTGAGAGAGAGAGAGAGAGAGAGAGAGAGAAAGAGAGAGAGAGAGAGAGAAATGAGGTTCATGTGGAGGTCAAAGAACAATTTGCAGGAGTTTCTTTTCTCCTTCTCTGGAGCAGATCTAGGATCAAACTTAGGTGGTCAGTCTTGGTGGCAAGCACCTTTACCTGCTGAGCTATATCATCAGCCTGGTGTTTTGTTTTTTTAAACTGTACAGATAAGAATGAAATGAAACAGGGTGCTGGGTCCCTCCCCCACTTCCAGGGGATCCAACAACTTCTCTGTGACTCCTTGTTCATGAGCACCAGAATACCATGGTGTACATAAGCCCACACTGGCACATATACACATAAATTTTAAAAAAGAAAGAGCCAGGTGTAGTAAATGTCTTCAATCCGAGCTCTCCAGAGACATAGGCAGGCAGATCTCTGTGTCAAGACAGCCAGAGCTACGGAGTGAGGCACTATCTCAAAAACAATCAAAAGGAAGTAAAATTCAGCCAGATGTGGTGGCGCACACTTTTAACCCAAGCACTCTGGAGGTAGAGGCAGGTGGATCTCTGAGTTCAAAGCCAGCCTGGCCAACAGAGTGAGTTCTAGGACAGCCAGGGCTATACAGAGAAATCCAGTCTTGAAAAAAATCAAAAATAAAATAAAATAAAATTCTAGATTTATAAAGCATTTAATAAACTTCACCTTATTTGATATTATTTGTAAAATTCTTTGTGGATTTATGATATTGTTACTGTAATTTTCTGCTTTATGTGTATGGATGTTTTACCTGTCCATGCACCACATGCACACGGTACCCACAGAGAACAAAGAAGGCATTTGATCCCCCAGAACTGCAGTTACAGAAGGTTATGAGCTACCATGTGGGTGCTAGGAATTGAACCTGGGTCCTCTGCAAGGGCGGTCAGTGCTCTTAACCACTCAGCTATCTTTCCAGGCCCTGTAATTAAAACAAAACAAAACAAAACAACAACAACAACAAAAAAAAACAACAACCCACTTTTTGAGAGGAGGGGCAGGTTGAGACAGGGTCTCACGTAACTCGTGCTGACCTGGAAACTTGCTGTGGATACAGCCTAGGCTGACCGTGAGCCTCTGCTCTTTTTGCCTGACCTTCCAAATGCTGGATTTACAAGCATGAGCCACGACTTCCTGCTTCTTTTAAAATCTAATGCATTTGAATTCCATTTTGTGCTTAATGTCTTTATAAACAAAGAGTAATATAAAAAGTCATTGAACTTGAAAATAGTTTTAAAATAGAAGTAATACCTAATATAGAAGTAAATTTTAAATATTCAGTAATTCTATTTTATTTCTAAATTTGTTAAAAATTAGAATATGAGGAGCTAATAGATAAAGCCAGAAAAGCATATTTTGATATATGCTTTATATCAAATGATATATATTAATTGGCTCCCTTTTTTGGCTGTGGGATGAGGGGTGTAGTAGTTTGAATGTAGTTGACTCCCATTATCCCATAATCTCAAAGGGAGTGGCACTATTAGGAAGTGTGGCTTTGTTGGAGTGGGTATTGTAGCTTGAATTCTAATTGGTCTTAATAAAAACCCACAGTCAGATATCAGGGTAAATGCTAAAAGATCAGAGAAGTAAAGGAGCCAGTCCCTAGAGAAACTTCTTACCTCTGTTGAATCCTCAGACTGAAAAGGTGGGTTGAGCTCCTGTCTCCTCCCACCCACATTATATTCCTTTCTCTGCTCAGCCATATACTTCCTGTCTCCACCTTCCTAGTGCTGGGATTAAAGGTGTGTGCCTCACAAGTACTAGGATCAAATGCATGAGATCCCAAGTGCTTGGATTAAAGGCGTGAGCCTCCACCACCTGGCTCTGTTTCTCTTTTAGACTGGATCAATCTTGTGTAGCCCAGGGTGGCCTCGAACTTCTGATCTACCTGCTTCCTCCTCCCAAGTGCTGGGATTAAAGGTATGTGCCACTGCTGCCTGGACTCTGTGGTTAACTAGTGGCTGGCTCTACACTCTGATCTCCAGGCAAGCTTTATTTGTTAGAGCATCAACTATCACCACAGGGTGTGGCCTTGTTGGAGGACATGTGTCACTGTGGGGATGGTTTGAGATTTTATGTACTCAGGATACTGTCCAGTGTGTCAGTTGACTTCCTGATGCTCTCTGGCCAAGATGTAGCCATCAGGACATTTGCCTGCACACCACCGTGCTCCCTGCCATGATGGACTGAATCTCTAAACTGTAAGCGGGCCACCACAGTTGAATGTTTCTTTTATAGGCGTTATCGTGGCCATGGTGTCTCTTCACAGCAAGGAAAACCCTAACTAAGACACAGGGTTGAGACAGGGTTTCTCTATGGCTGTCCTGGGACTTGCTCTGTAGACCAAACTGTCCTGGAATTCAAAGAGATCCATCTGCCTGCCCTCTGCCTCCCAAAGCTGGGACTAAAAGCTTGTGCCCCTATGCCTGGCTATTAATTGGCTCTTGATTCTGCTAATTATTGTGTGCGTGACATTTTCCAAATCTTCTGTGGATACACTTACTTCTCTCTAAACCTACATTATTGGTGCTTCACTGTCATCCCAGTGCTCTGGAGTCTGAAGTAGAGGATTGGGGTGAGTGTAATGCCCCCATAAGGCTCTGTGAAATAAATAGTAGATAAAAAGAATCTCATAAATAAATAAATAATGCCTCCCCTCCCCCCACACAATAGGAATGGGGCTGTAGCTCAGTGGCAAGGCACTTGCCTCGAAAGCACAAGGCCATGGGTTCAATCCCCAGCACCATACACACAGCAATGACAACAAACCCACGGAATAACCAGGCATGATGGCAAAAGTCTGCAACCCCCTTGAGAGGTAGAGGTGGAAAGGCCAGAAGTTCAAGTCAGCTTAGATTACAGGAGACTCTGTCTCAAAAAACAAAACACACACACACACACACACACACACACACACACACACACACACACACACACTCACACACACGGGTCTGGGATTTGGAGAGGTTGGTAAAGGTCATGCTGTGCAAGCGTGAGGACCGGAGTTCAAATCCCCACGACCTGTGTAAAAAGTTGCAGTAGGGTGCATCTTTAGTCCCAGTGTTGGGAAGCTGAGACAGGGGAATGCCTAGAGCTTGCTGGCCAGCTAGTCTAGCTGTGTTATCAAGTTCAGTGAGAAACAGTCTCTCAGGTGGCCGGTGGTGGCACACACCTTTAATCCCAGCGCTCGTGAGGCAGGGGCAGGTGATCTCTGTGAGTTCGAGGCCAGCCTGGTCTACAGAGTGAGTTCTAGGACAGCCAGGACTGTTATACAGAGCAACCCTGTCTCGAAAAACAAACTAAACAAAGCAAACAAACAAAAATTTAAGTGGAAAATGATAGAAAAGGATACCTAATATTGATTTCTGACCCACCCACCCATCCCTCCACACTTCATCATGTACATGCATGAACACATATACACATACAGACACATATACCAAAACACAAACCTGAAAACAAACAAACAAGCAAACACTCAAAGTTTTTCCTGCAGCTGTGACCACCATCTCTCTACTGGCCTATTGTGACAGTGTCCTAACCGTATGGCCTCCATTCTTGATTTCTCCATTTCATTCCCCCTTTATAACCTATAATGTTCTTTTGAAAATGAGATTGTATCAATAACTCATTTGAAACCATTTGGTGGCTTCCAGGGCTGGGAATACGGCTTAGTCAGTAAAGAGAGTGTCATATGAGCATGAGATCTGGAGTTCAGATCCCCAGAACCCATGTAAAAAGGAAGTCTTTGGTGGCACACTTGTGTAACACATGTGCTGAGGGGACAGAAACGGGTGGCTCTCTGGAGATCATCAGGCAGCCTATCTAACTAAGTAAGGAGACTGGTCTCAAAAAAATAAAGGAAGTAAGCAGTTGAGGAAAGACACCAAGCAATGCAGGTGGGTGCACACACACCCACCTGCACACTTACACACGCTGCTCTATCACACAGGTGCACACACCTACCTGCACACACTGCCCTCTGCACACAGGTGCACACACACCCACATGCACACTTACACACGCTGCTCTATACACACAGGTGCACACATCCCACCTGCACACCTGCACACACTGCCCTCTGCACACAGGTGCACACACACCCACATGCACACTTAGACATGCTGCTCTATACACACAGGTGCACACACACACACCTGCACACTTACACACGCTGCTGTATACACACAGGTGCACATACACCCACATGTACACCTGCACACACTAACAACTACATTATACATAGACAAAACACAAACATACAATGTAACACACCCTAAAGTGCACACATGAAAATTATGTAATGTAAAGTCATTTAGTGGCTTTCAATCACACTCAAAATGCCATTCTAATCTAACCATACAAAGTATTTCATGATCTAACCTCATCTATCTCCACACTGACATCTACCATCCTGCCACATGATTCTTTTTATTTCCCTAACATTCCAACCTACACACACACACACACACACACACACACACACACACACACACACAGAGAGAGAGAGAGAGAGAGAGAGAGAGAGAGAGAGAGAGAGAGAGAATAGTCTGGAACTCATAAATTTCATAACGTTTATGGTAGATAGAAATGGAAGAGAGCTGGGCTGTGGTGGCACATGCTTTTAATCTCAGTACTCAGGAGGTAGAGGCAGGCAGATCTCTGAGTTTGAGGCCAGTCTGGTCTACAGAGAGAGTTCCAGGACTGTGGTGATATATTTGTAATCTAAAAAAATAAAGCTTGCCTGAAGATCAGAGGACAGAGCCAGCCATAGAGGTCAGGCAGTGGTGGCACACACCTTTAATCCTAGCACTTGGGAGGCAGAAATCCATCTGAATTTCTATGAGTTCAAAGCCATTTTGGACTACAAGAGATGAATCCAGTTTAAAAGAGAAACAGCTAGGCAGTGATAGCACAGACCTTTAATACCAGCACTTGGGAGTCACATGGTTTTAATCCCACAACCAGGAAGGTTGAGACAGGAAGTGATATGGTTGGGCAGAGAAAGGAATATAAGGTGGGAGGAGACAGGAATTAGGCCTTTTCGACTGATATATTGTGCACCCTAATAAACTTGCCTGAGGATTAGAAGACAGAGCCAGCCACTAGATTAGACGCAGAGGTCAGGCAGTGGTGGCACACACCTTTAATTCCAGCACTTGAGATCTCATGCCTGTGCTTGGGAAGCACACACGCCTTTAATCCCAGGAAGTAAGATGGCAGGGCAGAGAAAGGTATATAAACCATGAGGAAACAGGAACTCGCTCTCTTCAGGCTGAGGATTTCGTAGAGGTAAGAACTAGTGGCTGGCTGTTCTGCTTCTCTGATCCTTCAGCTTTCACCCTGATATCTGGCTTTGGGTTTTTTATTTTACTTTATTTTTTATTTTTATTTATTTATTTTTTTGGTTTTTTAAGACAAGGTTTCTCTGTGTAGCTTTGCGCCTTTCCTGGAACTCGCTTTGGAGACAAGGCTGGCCTCGAACTCACAGAGATCCACCTGACTCTGCCTCCCAAGTGCTGGGATTAAAGGCATGGGCCACCACCGCCCAGCCCTATTTTTATTTTTTTATTAAAAGATCATCTAAGATTCGAATAATAGGCTGAGGACTCAGAGGCATTCAGTCTGAGGATTCATGGAGACAGGATCTTCTCTAATTGGCTGATGAGTTGGTGAGGTGAGAAGTGGCTGTGGCTTGTTTCCTCTGATCTTTCAGCATTTACCCCAATATCTGGCTCCAGGTTTTTATTATAAGACCATTTAGGACTTGTGCAACACAGGACAGCCAGGGCTACACAGAAAAACCCTGTCTCAAAGTAAATCCCCCACCCCCAAAAAGAGGAAGCCATTCACAAAGATGTTTCTTTCATTCTTGTTTTTAGACTATATAGTCCTGGCTGGTCTGGACAGAGATCTAGGCAGATCTGTCTCCCCAGTGCTGGGATCAAACCATCACAAGAGAGATCCATCAGATATTCTCAACAAAAGAAGGCACATCCAGAAAACCTCGGGCTCAGGGCATTGTAAAGAAAGTCTACATTACTTACATTGAGTATGCTCTAATTGCACTCAATATCAAGTAACATCATGAAATTATGGAAAAGAGCAGATAGATTTGAAAATGACCAAGTGGAATTATTTTTCCTGTTTTTTTTTTTTTTTTTTTTTTTTTTTTTGAGGCAGAATTTAATTTTGCAGCCCAGACTGGCCTAAGTAGAATTTTTGAAGCTGCAGTTTTAACAGGACTTGGTGGTGCACACCTATTATGCCGGTATTTGGGAGGCTGAAGCAGGAGGATCAGCTCAAGGCTAGCATGGGATATGGAGTAAAATTCTGTCTCAAAAGAGCAAAATCGCCGGGCAGTGATGGCTCATGCCTTTATCCCAGCATTCAGGAGGCAGAGGCAGGCAGATCTCTGTGAGTTCGAGGCCAGCCTGGTCTACAATGAGTTCCAGGACAGCCAGGGCTGTTGCACAAAGAAACCTGTCTCAAAAAACAAACAAACAAACAAACAAACAAAAAAAACCAAAAAAGAAAAGAAAAAGAAAAAGAAAAAAAGCATAGTGAAAACTAAGCAAGAAATTGAAGTGTATTAGGTATTGAGGTTAAAAACTCAATGGATGAGTGAAATGATAAATGAGACACAGTTGAAGAGACAATTGGTGAAGTGAATTATAGAAAGCCAAAGTCATGTGTGCATCTGTGCGAGCATATAAACACAGGTGCCTGCAGAGCCGAGAGAGATGGGAAGGTACCAAGTGTAAAGCAGAGGTTGAGAGACGTGGATGCTTCAGTATACTTCTAGTTCCACACTGGCTGTGTATTCTCTAGAATTACTTAAGTCCTTATATAAAATGGTGTGCCAAGCAGGAATGAGAGAAAGACAGAACCAAAGCCAAAATGTATCTCTGTATAAGATCCCAGTTGGTACCCTGCCCCCTCTCTTTCCTGGCTTGTTATCCCTGTATAAATAGCTTGGAATCATGAGCAGACTGCCCTTAAATTCATGGTTATTCTTCTGCCTCAGTTTCCCTAGTGCTGGGATCACAGGCAATAGGCCAACATGCTTGACCCTCATCTATTTTTTTTTTTTTTATAATTTTTATTTTCTAAGCCTCGGTATTCCAGCGTCTCCCATCCAAGTACTAACCAGGCCCGACCCTGCTTAGCTTCCGAGATCAGACGAGATCGGGCGCGTTCAGGGTGGTATGGCCGTAGACCTCATCTATTATTTTTAAGTTTTCCAGTTTTGTTTTTTGAGACAAGCCTCGTGTAGCCCAAGCTGACCCCCCAACTCTCTATGCTGCTGAGGATAACTTGAACTTTTTTAATTTTTAAAAATGTTTATTCTTATTAATTTTAATTATGTATTCATGTGTGCGTCTGTGCGAGCATATAAACACAGGTGCCTGCAGAGGCGAGAGGTGTTGGACTCCCCTGCAGCTGGAGGTATAGCTTTTTGTGAGCCATCTGATGTGGGTGGTCCTCTGGAAGAGGAGTACATGCTCTGACCCATCTCTCCAGTTCCTAGTTGTAATTAAACTTTGCATTTATTTATTGTATGTGTGTGTGCATAAGTCAGAGGATAACTTGTGGGAATCAGTTCTCTGCACCACTTGGATTTTTGGGATTGAACTCATTGTAGTCAGGCGTGGGGACAAGCACCTTTATTCCCTGGGCCATCTTGCTTTTGGACCTTGAGTTTCTGATCCTGCTGCCTCCACCTATCTAGCATTTGGGGCACAGGCATGCACTATCACACCTATTTTGTGCCGTGCTGTGGATCAATCCCAGAGTTTCAAGTGTGCTAGGTAAGTACTCTGCCGATTGAACTACACCCCCAGCCAGGAATCTGACTTCAACAATCATATGCGGCTTGTTTTGAAAAGCACTATGTCTAGAAGATCTCTGAAGAGGCTTTAGCAGAATTAAGTTCTTTCTGGGTGGCTATTCCAATTGCACCTTCTTCTAATGGTCTTACTGGCATGCCGGAAGCTGTTTGTCTAATTGTGTGCGGAAGATAACTAAGAGCCACACCTGAGCGGTCACACGTTCATCAGATTTTATCGGAATTCCCAAATGTTTTGAGCCACTTGTCTCACGGCCGAGTGGCGGAGTAGGGTAGATTAGACAGACGGAGTGAGAAATCTGGGTTAGAGTTTGATTTATGCGCAGGCGCAGAAGGAAGCCTCGCAAGTAAACCCGAACGCGCCCTTCCCCCGTCCCTTTCCGGCTGGCATCTAACGCAGGCGCGTAGAGTGCTCCAATATGGCGGCCCCCGTGGACCTGGAGCTGAAGAAGGTAACGGGGGCTTTTGAGCAGACAGAGCCTACTGTTTGGATGACGAAGCGAGTGGGGACAGTAATAGAGAGGGGGGATCACGTCTCGCTGAAGGAAAGAGGCTGTAGGGGCGGGGCCTGGCTTCCCGGAGTCCTGAGACCGCCCGCTCTGCTTCGGCGGGACCGGGGTCCCCGGGGGGCTCTCGCTGGCGGGAGCTGCTTAGGGCGGGTGGGTGAGTGGGCTGCAGTGTCCTCCTCTCCCGGCGTTTTGGAGCCGTCAGGGACCCAATTTCAAAGCAAGAACTGAAGACAGCGTCTCATGCAGATGCCCTTCAAAGTGCTTGCTGGAGTCGACTTGAAAAACTCCACGCTCGCCTTTGCTTTTAGGTCATGCGTTCTGTACCACCCCTTGCAAGGTCCTTGTTTCTACACCCATCGCCTTTTTAAAGAATTTCCCACACCCGTCCCCAAATCCAGTATCCAGTAAGGAGCCAGTAAGGATTTCCAAATGAGCGGTCAGAGGATTTTCCTTTTTGTTCAGTCTGTTGCTTATAAATGGTTTTTGTTATTTTGCTTTTTTTTTTTTTTGTAATTTATTTATTTTTATTTTATGTGCATTGGTATCTTGCCTGCATTTTGCCTGCATGACTGTGAGAGTGTCAGATCTTGGAGTTACAGGCAGTTGTCAGTTGCCATATGGGTGCTGGGAATTGAACCCCGGTCCCCTGGAAGAGCAGTCATTGCTCTTAACCACTGAGACATCTCTCCAGCCTCTCCCCCTTTTTTTTAAAGACTGTGTAGCCAAGCTGGCTTGCAACTACAGGCAGTCTTCCTTCCTCAGCCTCTTGAGTTCTGGAATTACAGTCTTGAGTCAAATGCTGGTTTATAAAATGGGTTGTTAATAGGAAACATTTTTGCCACTTAAAAGTCTTAGGACCCTAACACTACCAAGACCTCAGACTGTGCTTTCTTTGTGGAGAGTTGGCTATAATTAGAAAGCGCCCTAGAATTCATTCAGTTTAAATCTACTTTTCTAGAAAGGTAAATTTCTAGTGTTTTTGTGGTATGTGGTTTGTTTGTTTGGTCAGGCCCTGAACTCCCAATGCTCTTTAGTGCTGCTGCCTCCGCCAGACTATTAGGATAGCAGAACTGTGCTAGGGTCACTGGCAAGAAAAGTCTTAAAAGATTGAGTCCCATGCAGCAAGATGGGTCAGCACATGAAGACCCTTGCCAGATAGCCTGGCTGTTAAAGTTCTGTCCCTGCAACCCAAGGTGGAAGGAGGGAACGGCTCGAAGTTGCTCTATAATGTCTCAGAGGCACACCCCAGCACACTGGCCCATACTCAACACACAATAATAAATAGATTCTGTAGGTGAGCAACATATTTTAAAAGTTGTATATTTGTGTGTGTGTGTGTGTGTGTGTGTGTGTGTGTGTGTGTGTGTAGACACACCTTCAAGTTGCTTAGGGGAGGTCAGAGAACAACTTTTGGGAGTTGGTTCAAGTGGCACCTGGGACTTGAACTCTGATCAACAGACCTTTTAGTCAAGAGGAGCCATCTCACCGGCCCAGATTCTGGTTTGGTTTTGTTTTCCCTCAGAGACAAGGTCTCACGTAGCCTGGGCTGGCCTGGCACTTGACTGTGTAGCTGGCATGCACCAACCACTACACCCAGTTTCCCCAATGCTAGGGATTTCTGCATTCAAGGCAGGGACGGTTCACCTTGTATTTTGAGATAAGGCCACTCACTGGGACCTAGGGAGTGCCACTTTGACTAGATTGTCTGGCTAGCGAGCTTCAAGGATCCTCTTTTTTTCTCTGCCTCCATGCCTAGCATTCAACAAGGACGAGTTGTATTTTTATGTATGTGGGTGTCTTGCCTGCATGAATGTCTGAGTATACCATATGTGTACAGCCCCCTTAGGCTAGAAAAGGGTGTTGGATCCCCCTGAAACTGTAGTTACAGGTAGTTGTGAGCTGCTGTGTGGGTACTGGGAACCAAACCTGGGTTCTCTGCAAGAATATCAAGTGCTCTTAACCTCTGAGCCATCCCTCTAGCTCCCAAGCTCAACTTTCTTTGTGGGTCCTGGGGCGTGAACCTTAGGCCAGCTGACTGAACGGTTTCCTAGCTCCCAGTAACATCTTAAGTAGCTGCCTCTGGTTAACCTTTGTCTAAGCAACAGGACAGCTGAAATAGCTGTTGTTCCTAATAAAAGAAGCCATTTGTTATTGTTCTGGGGACGCTAAGTATGCGTGCGTCTTGCTCTTTGCCGTTCTTGACTTGACACATGTAAACTTAATCTTATGCAGCATTCTTTCATGCTGTAAATCTTAGTGTCGGACCCCCCCACCCCCGTCACCCCCTTTTTTTTAAGCCCCTGGCTAACTGGAACTCACTGTGTAGACCAGGCTGTTCTTGAAATCACAAGAGATCCTCCTGCGTCTTCCCCTTTAGTACTGGGAGTAAAAGTGTGCACCTCTATCCCTGACGTGTAAATCTCAGATGTGTGTGAGTGTGGACACACACATGCCACAATGCTAGTGTGTGGTCAGAGTATGTGTAGGTCTCCTTTTACCTTGTGGGTTTAGGTTTGGGGATGGAACTCAGGTTGTTAGGCTTGGTAGTAAGAACCTTTACCTACTGAGCCATCTCATAGATCTCTGTCTGTCTGTCTATCTATCTATCTTAATCTTTTAAAAATTACATTGTACGTGTGTGTGTGTGTGTGTGTGTGTGTGTGTGTATGTGCTCGAGTGTGAATGCTGGTACTGCATGCCCAAGTGGAGGTCAGGGGACAGCTTGAGGGAGTTAGTTCTCTCTTACCATGCAGCTCCCAGGGCTCAAATTTAGGTCATCATGCTTGATGTCAAGTGCCTTTATCTGCTGAGCCAATCTCACTGACCCTGAAAAACAATTCTTTTTTAAGACAAGGTGTCTTATAGCCCAGGCTGGCCTTGAATATCTTATGTGTCTGAGTCCTAAAGTACTCCCGATCCTCTGCTTCCGCCTCCCAGTTGTTAGGATTACAGGCATGAGACACCAGGTCTGGGTCTCCAGCCAGGATTTTGAAATAATGTGAAGTGCTCTGAATTCTAGTTGTGTAATACAGATGTAGTGAGTTCTTTCTTTTACAATTCTTGCTTTGGATCTCTGAGTTTTATCCCCAGAGTGTTTTATTTATTCCTTTTATTACTCTTTGGTTATTTAAATACGGGTAGTATTTAATGGACTTTTGTCTTGTTCATATTGGTAGACTATGAATAGGGTACATTTAGAATTTAGCATAGTATTAGAATTCTGTTCTGATTTTGGTAAATTTCACAGCTTTGGTTAGTATGTTCTGTTTTAATAAATCAGAATTTGACTTAGATGCTTCCTTTCTAAATCAAAGACTTGTTTTTCTTAGGCCTTCACAGAGCTTCAAGCCAAAGTTATTGATACTCAGCAGAAGGTGAAGCTTGCAGACATACAGATTGAACAGCTAAACAGAACGAAAAAGCACGCACACCTTACAGACACAGAGATCATGACGCTGGTAGATGAAACTAACATGTATGAAGGCGTAGGAAGAATGTAAGTAAAATGCAGCTGGAGCGGCGTTTGTCTGCGAGAGCCTCGTGTGAATTAAGTGGTAGAATTATTTATTTAAAACTTGGATTAAAACCTACAAAAGCTTTCTTTTTTCCCCCCCTCAAGATAGGGTTTCTCTGTATATTCCTGGCCATCCTGGATACCACTCTATAGACCAGGCTGGCCTTGGATTCACAGAGATCCCCCTTCCTCTGCCTCCCACGCCCATGGAGGCATCAGATTCCTTAGGAACTGGAGTTGTAGGTGTTTATGAGTCTCTTGATGTGGGTGCTGGGAACTGAACCTGGGTCCTCTGCAAGAGCAGCTGGAACTCTTGCTGGCTGAGCCATCTCTCCAGCCCCTCCCCTTTTAAAAATTTATTTTTATTAATTATGTGTGTACAGTGTGTCTGTGCGTTAGTCTGCGCCAAGTGAGTGCAGGTGCCCACTAATTTACCCTTTGTACTAATCATCAACTATTTATTTAAAATTATTTTAATGAATGGAAATAGAGACGGTTTACTGAGAAAGGAGAAGCACCACTCCTGAGAATGTGAGTGGGCCACTGAGGAGGGAAAAGGCTTAGGTTATTAATATAATTAACCACTGTGTTACAATTTTTTCTATCAGAAACATTCTCCTTATGAGAGAGATTAAGTCTGCTTTATATTTTCTGAGAGAATGAAGAATGGGAAAGCCCTTGTGTATGGGTCACATTCCATTACAGTTAGCTAACAGGGAAGAAGTGATTTTTTTTTAAGTGGGGAGGAGGGGGTCCTGTGTTTGGCCTTTGGATATTATGTTCTTACGGACCTCTACTTTAAGTTTGGGGATCTTTAGAATGGAATTTGACCTTGGTCTCAGGATGACTTCTTTGTGATTGCCTGGGAGCAAGCAAGTGTGTAAAATTCTGTAATAACTTTAGAATGACATCATGACAAGGTGACCCTTCCCGTGACTAATTCATTCTTTCTGCTAAAAGAGAAGTGATGATAAATGTTGGATTTGCTTTCTCAAATGAACCACATACATTTTCTCTTATGTTCATATTTTTCATTTTGTCTTATTTTAAGAGAATGAGGGTCCCTTTTGTGAGTTTTTGTTTGTTTGCTTTTGCTTTTATTTTTGAGAACGTCTCACTCTTGCTCAGTCTGGCCTCAAACTAATTGTGTAGCGGAGGGTGACTGAACTGATCCTCCTGCCTCTGTGTCACCAAGTGCTGAGATTACAGGTGTTCAGTATTGGCTCCAATCTGTGAGGTTGTTAATGGTACAGAAGCCTTGATTGTGTGTCTGTGTAGTGTGAAATACATTGTTGGCATTCACTGGATGGTAATTTAATCCCTCAATTTGAATATACTTAGGTCTTAAAACAGTAATGCTAGTCTATTAATATCCTTGGATTTTATATTATTACTTTAGCCTTTATTTATAACAGCCAAAGAATTTTTTTCTTTTTAATAGTCTCTCTATGGAGCTACGGAGCCTTGACTGGCCTGGAACTCACTATGTACACCAAACTGGCCTTGAACTCACAGGGAACCATCAGCCCCTGACTCCTGAGTGCTGGGATTATGCATGTACCCCCATGCCCAGCATTTTGTTGTTTTTTTGAGAGAGGGTCTCATGTAGCCCAGGCTAGCTTCTTGCTAGCTTCTGAACATGTATTTTCCAAGTGCTAGGATTACTGGAATGTGCTGCATTGGAATTAATGTTTTTAATTTTAAAAATCTTTTAAATTTTAATTGTTTTATGTTTGATTCTGAGAGTCAAAACTAGGGCTTTGTGCATGCCAGACAAGTCCTCAACCACTAAGCTGCATCTTCAGCCCTGAAGTTTTCCTATCTAATTAGACTAATGTCATTTACATTGCATATGTGAGTTACTTTTTTTTTCATTCTGTCCAAAATTCTGCAGATAGGTTGCATTTCATGCAAAGAATAATAGAATTTTACTTACTTACATATAAGTAGTTAATGGCAGAATGGTATTATTTCATATAAACTATTTCTTAAGAGTAGTGTGCACTTTTAGAGTTTTGGACGAGCCTTGGTTTTAAAACAAGCTTCTTCGAGTTCTGCACTTCATGCAGCCTGAGTCTGCCCTGTGTCGTGGGGCATGTGAGGTAACAGCATCTGCCATTTGGCCAGAGTATTGGTGCCTCAGGGCAGGAGAGACTTGCTGAGTGCCAGTCTGGTCATGAGGATGTTCCCTTTCTTGATGCCAATCCTGGAATACCTACTTCTGAATTTATGGCCTTGAGAGATCTTGAGTCTAACGTTGTTATTCATTTCTCCAATCCCATCCTTTGCCTTCGTTTTTGAATGCTGTTTGAGAATTCTAATTACATGATGAGTTTACCCCCATTTTTGTTTAGAAATGATTTTAAAACCTAAAACTCTGCTTTTGTGGTAGAGCCAGTTGTAGATTCTTCTGCTTTTCTTGTGGCCCACAGTTACTGTTTTTTGTTTGTTTTGTTCGGTATATTGAACTGGGGGCCTCACACCTGCCAGACAGGTGCTGTATCACTGATCTGTAGTCTCAACTTTTTTTATTTTTTATTTTTTTGAGATAGGGTCTCCTGTAGCCCAGGCTAGCTTGAATTTTTTGTTGTAGCCAAGGCAGTTCCTGTCACCTGCCCTCACCTCCCGAGAGTGCGATTATGGGCAGCTCACCCTGCAGGGTCTCCACCTGTTCTTTCTGTGCTCCGGGTCTGCTCACAGCCGTTCCTCACAGTGACAGAACGGTCATTCCTCACAGAACCCTTTGTTTATCCTCTGTCACCGCAGGAGAGAGTCTAAGCTTGTCGGTCTCACGTTCATGGTCATATAACCTGTTTTTAAGTGGCCCATCTAGCCTCAAGTCCTACTACTTCCTGTTCCTAGACATTTCATCTCACGGTCCTGCTCTTTGTGTTTCCGTGTGGTTTTTAAGTGTGCTCTGGTTGACTGACTGGTGGTGTCTGTCATGGAGCGGGGGTGGGGTGTGGGGTGGGTGGGTGGGGTGGGTGGGGGTGGGTGTAGGAGAGCACTGGCACGTGCACCAGACATTTTTACCCTTGTTATGTGGGGTTTTTTCCCTTTATGTCATGTTTTTGTGCTCTCTCTTTTTTTTTTTTTAACCTTTGCTTATTCTGTTCATGGCCTTCAATATTCCTTTGTGAAAGGAGCTCAATATATGTCTCGGGTCTCGTGATGTCTTTGGAACCTGTCCGGATTTGCCCGTTCTTTCTTCAGCAACACCAAGGCCTTTGTTTTAACTGTCAGTAGATCACGTGTGATTTCCCCAATGATCGACTCTCTTGAGATCGTGTACATACATCACCTTGGGTTCCACCGTTCTCAGAATAATGTTTGGCACAAAGTATGTGTTAAATAAGTATATTTTGATTTGAATTGAATTTGATTGTTTTTCAGCCTACGATAACTGCATTTTGTTTGTTTGTTTATTTGACATAGCGTCTTAGATAGCCCAGGTTGGCCTTAAACTGTGTGTAACAAGGGTGGTCTTGAACTCTTGCCCCTACCTCCTAAGTGTTAGGATTACAGGCCTGCACTGCCATGCCTAGCTTCTTGATTCTTTAGAGAAAAGTTGTGCTTAGAAAGTGTCAGAAGTTCAAGAATTAGAGTTTATAATCCTATTTTAATATATGATTTGGTCAAGATGAAATTATCAAAGTAGTATGTAAAGCCATGTGTGGTGGTGAATGCCTTAAATCCCAGTACTTGGGAGGCTGAGCAGGATTATTGAGTTTCTGGCCAATGTGGGCTACAACGGGAGTTCCAGGCTTGCCTGCTTACACAGTGATACCAGCTCAAAACTGACAAACAAAGTAACCGTGACTAAAGCCAAAGGACTTGTTTCTTAGCAAAGTTGCCTGATCTGCCTCGGTTAATCTGCTAGGATTACTTCTCTTGAGAAAGTTGACTAATTTTTAATGCCAGGCAGTTTCAGAGTGTCAAAACTGACAACAAAGAAATCACCAAACCTTTAGAATTATGCCGTAGGCGCGATTCTTGGGTAACAAAGACTGTTCTATACAGTATAATTGTGTCTGACTTTCTTCATTTTCACATAGATGGAAGACAGATTTTCCTTTTCAGGGTATGTGTGTATTTAAACAGATCTCTGCAAGCCCACATGCCCTTCAGCTTATATTTAGAGAGAAGGTTGGTAGTGTTGAATAACTTATATGTGGCTATTTCGGTGTTAAAGTAAAGAAAGTCAAGCTGCGGGGTCAGGGAAGATGAATTGCTCTCCACTGTAAGCTCTGAACTTCATTGTTCAAGGCTGTATCTGTCCGTCTTCTGGGACGGTGCCAGCACATTTTCGTTCTCTTACTTCATATTCTTTGGAGAGGCTGTTATGTAGCCTGATACTACTACCACCAATTTCTAGTTTTGCTGCTTAAGCTGTTTGTGCGCTGACCTCACCGCGCTGCTTTGAGAAGTGTGATGAAAGTTACAACTGTGGACGATCTGTCTGGATATTTGGAAGTGTTGGGCTTCGTTTGCATCTTTCTAGCGTGCAAGGAGGGAATCCAGATTTCAGATGAATGTGATGTGAATATTTCTTGTATTTTTTTTTCACAAATAAGGAACAATTTCTAATCATCTGAGTTTTCTTTTTTACTCTGTATAGGCTAGGATGAGTTTTTAAAAATAATTTTAATGTTTTGATAAGAATTCTATTTAAATACACACAAATAACGTTTAACCATGCTAGTGTTTGAAAAGACTGTATTTTTATAAACAATAGGCACGATTCTGACCTTGGTTTGATGTGAGAACTATCCTAACCTTTTGTTGAGCCGTGCATAAATAACATTTCTAATTTTCAAAACAGATAAATTGTCCTTTTATTTATCTTTTCCTTTCTTTCTTTTTTTTTTTTTTAACATGGGAGCAACTTGAGTAGATTAGCCTTTGAAAAGAATGATAAGTCCCTTTTTAAAGCTCGAAGCCAACTAAAAATAACCTGGTGCCATATTTAAACCAATTCAGAGGTATGCTACCATTCTGTGGGTATTTTTTACGTTTAGGGAACTAAGAATGAACAATGGTATAAATCTACCAGCCGGATAAGCGTCTGGCAATGCAGAGGTTGCTGGTGGGGAGTGTGGGCTATTTCTACTTGTTGAAGTAATTTTACGGTTGATCTTTGTTGCTTGAAAGATCTAGAAGTGTAAGCTTAAGTTAAACGCTGCATAGGTAGAAAGTAAAATAGTAGGTGCACTCCCGATAGCCAAGAGTTAGTTGCTTTGTAAAAAACGCCCAAGCAAGTTTTCAGCTAATTAGGGTAAAGAAATCTAAACTCTTCACCACAGCTCGGTCAGTTTGCCTTTTGTCTAAAACCGTAATGTTGTCCATGCTGTTGTCTTATTCGTCGGTGTGACTGTTGACATGTCATTTCACTGTGACGTCCGGTAAGGGGAGGACAGTGGTTTCCGTACGTTAGATATTAACGTAGGTGATAGTTTGCCAGCTCATGTTTGCAGCCCTTTTATAGTTTCATGTGTCTCTATAGAGCTTATCTTCCAGTTAAAGTGAGGTCACTTTAAAATTGAAGAAAGTAATATTTTATTCCCAAGAGGTAAGAAAAAAATTTAAAAAGTGTAGCACAGCAGACATTGTTGACTTTGTTTATACTGCTGTTGTGGTACAATAAACATAATCTATGCTTTTGCTCTTACCAGAATCAGGTTTAGCTATTTATTATTATTTTTAAGGATTTATTTATTTGTGCATTTTGTCTGCATGTACACTTCCACAACAGAAGAGGGTGTCAGATATAGTGGATCCACAGTTATAGCTGGTTGTGAGCCTCCATGTGGTTGCTGGGAATTGAACTCAGGGTCTGTCTGGAAGAGCAGCAGCCAGTGCTCTTAACTGTTGAGCCGTCTCTCCAGCCCCAGGTGTAGATATTTGATGCTAAGTACAGAAGGGAAAAATGTGTCGATTACTTTTGGTGGGAGAGCCCTATTGCAAATGCAAATTTGTAAGTTCCTTTCATATTCTCTCCCGAGGGATTAACCTGTATTTTAGGGTTTTAGAAAGCAATGCAAAGATGATTTTTAGAGGTAATCTTTTTATCTTTTTACTTTAAAACATTTTTACTTTTAAAAGAAGAGAGGTCCTTGCTGTTCAGCTGCTTTGACTAATAGAACCCGACTCACCCTTCTTAGGTTTTATACAGAGCCATTTAAAGTCCTGGCTTCCATTGCTCAGAGTTCTGAGGAAAAGCAAAACATCTTTTCCCGCTGTGTGTTTGGGAAAAATGACTCCAGCTGTGTTGATGTCGAATCTGTATAGAACCCCAGATGGGCGCATCTCTGGAGAGAGGGGACCTTTGAGTAATCTCCCTCATTTTCTTAAGTTGTCAATGACTTAAAAGTCTGATGCTCATTATGACCTGTTCCCCTGCTGTGTACAGTGACGTCATTGTTTTCAGGCTGCAGAGCCTAGCAGACATTTGCGTAAGACTTACACAGTCTTGTTTCTCCTGCAGAAGACGTCTTTAATAATTCCTTACTGTCTTCCCTCCCATCTCCTCCAGAATGTAAACATTCCCACTGAAACACAGGAAATTAGCTTAGAAAGTGTTGTGCTAATTAGAGCCAATTGTTAAAAAAGTCTCTTGTCTTAACTAGTGCGAACACGCTAAAATGAATTGTTATTTATGTGTCCTTCTTATGGGGTGCTTATTTTTAGGCTTTAAGGTTTTTTGTTGTTTTTTCTTTTTTTAAGAGTCTAATTCACTCATTCTGTTACTTAGCATCTACAATTCCTGACACCAGCAGACGTGACATAGGGGCTGGAGAGATGACTCAGTGGTTGGGGGCACTGGCTGCTCGTTCTTCCAGAGGACCAGGGTTCACTTCCCGCACCTACGTGGTGGCTCACAACCATCTGTAACTCCAGGGCATCTGATGTCCTCTTCTGTCCTCCATGAGCTCCAGGCCCACACGTGGTACATGTAGCAAAACACTCAAACACATAAAATAGAAAGAGCTTTTTAAAAAAAGACCCGATAAACGGTTTGGTTTTTTTTTTGTTGTTGTTGTTGTTGTTGTTGTCTGTCTTTTCCACAGAAGGGATTAAACATAGTCTGCCTTTGCCGTATGAAGGTAGCAGGCATTCAACGACGCAGCAGGACCCCGCGGTGTGTCCAGGTTGATGACAGACAAGAATCCACAGAGTTAGCTCAGGGAGGCGTCCAGTGCCACTTGCAGACGCTTGCAGCGACCTGTGTTACTCTGTCGCTGAGGAATTGTATTCGAGCTGACTTATCTGAGAAAAAAAACAGTCCATTTCAAGTTGTACTAAAGAATTTTCACTGCCGCTTATGTCAGAGGGACAAATTTAGGGACAGCTTGCTGTCTAATCTGAATGAGATGGCTGACATGCTTGTGTCAAGAACTGTGCCTGTTCAGTGAAATTCCCAAAAAGGAAAGAACTGACCTAGAGTGTGAGACCGATGACTTGCTAGCATTCTCTTCTTTCTTGATACTTGTATCCGGAATTGCTGGGATCTAGGTGTGATGACACACTCCTGTAACCTGTTGCTGGGCCCTGGAGCTGAGACCACAGGACTGAGAGTGAGTGGCGCGTGAGAGAATAGCTCATCGTCTTGGTCAGGAATTCTTTTTTTTTTTTTTTTAATTTATTATTATAAAGGGAAAACATTTAATGGGGTGGCTCACAGTCCATTATCATCATAGTGTGACATGGAGTCGTGCAAGCAGACATGGTGCTGGCGAAGGAGCTGAGGGCCCTGCATCTTGACGCACAGGCAACGGGAAGTGAACTGACAGTGGGTGTAGCTTGAGCACAGGAGACCTCAAAGCCCGCCCCCACAGTGACACGCTGCCTCCAGCAAGGCATACCTACTGGTCAGGAATTCTTACTACCTCTCTCTCTCTCTTTTTTAATTAATTTTTTTTTTTCATTTTACATACCAACCCCTGTTCCCCCTCCCCCTTCTCTTACTCCCCCTACCTCCGCCCATCCATACCCCTATCCCCTCTTCATAGGAGGTCAGGCCTCCCTTGGGCAGTCAACACAGGATGGCGGACCAAGTTGGGGCAGGACCAAGCCCCTCCCCACTGCATCCCGGTTAAGTAAGGCATTGGGAATTGGGCTCTAAAAAGCCAGTTTGTGTACCCAGTTTGTGTATCCTGGTCTCATTGCCAGTGGACCCACAAACACATCGAGCCACGCTATTGATTACCTCTCTTTTAAAAAAAAATTATTATTTGTGTGTGTGTGTGTGTGTGTGTGTGTGTGTGTGCGCGCGCGCGCGCGCGCGCGCGCATGCATGTGCACATGTGCAGGAAGATGTCGTTGTGTCCTCTAGAGTTCCAGTGGCTGTGAGCTGCCTCATGTGGGTTCTGGGAACTGAACTTGGGTTCATTGGAACTGCAGCAAGTACTCTTGACCACTGCTCGGTCTTTCCAGCCCCTGTCTCTCTTTTTTAAAATAATCATTTTAATGAGTTAATTAATCTCTTGTATGTGGGAACACATGTGGTAGTCAGGACAGCTTGAGGGAGTCACTCCCCTCTATCCACCACGTGGGTCCCAGGAATTGAAGTCAGGTGGTCAGGCCCGATGGCAGGTGCTTTTACCTGCTGAGCATCCTTCTTGTCTGGAGGCATATCAATTACCTTGAAATGGAGCGGGTGTTTGGAAGACATTATTAGCCTTCTGGCTTCAAAGAGAACTTAAATTATTCTGATATCAAAACTTTCAAGCATCTAGAGCCTAGTATTAAAAATCTGTCTCTAAATAGGTAAGAACTCATGACTGCTCTCTGCCTATCTTTTGATGTTGTCTGAGAGTAAAAGATTTGGATGGCAATGTGCATTCTATTTTTTGTTTTGTTTTGCTTCATTTTGAGACATCTTCTCACACAGTAGCCTAGTCTGGCTTGGAGGAATTTACTGTGTAGATCAGGCTAGTCTCAAACCAACGTTGATTTTCCTGACTCAGATTCCCAAGAACTAGGATTGCTACACCAGCTTCCAATATACATCCTTCATGTATGTTTCTGACTTTTGACATATGTTAGAAATACTTTTTATAGGGGATTGGAGAGATGGCTCACCAATTAAGAGCACCGGCTGCTCTTCCAGAGGACCTGGATTCAATTCTCAGCACTCCCATGGCGGATCAGTTCTGGGGGATCTGATACCTTCATACCAGTGCACATGAAACAAAGTTAAATAAATTATCAAAAAATACTTTTTGTGACTTTCTGCTCTTTTATCAGTTTTCTGTCTCTATATGTCTATCAGTACTCATAGAATAGTAACATTTTTCATTATCCTTGAGTATATTTTTTCCAGTATTTTAAGCTGCTAGTGAAATAAAGATCACATCTTAAGAAAAAAAGAAGTAAGCTTTCTTACTACTTACTTCAACATTTGTGGTTTGATGAGGCCAGAATAAAAGTGGTAAACATCAGAGGTGAGTGTTTACCAGAATACTTAGAATGCCAAATAGTAACCCAAAATAAACATCTGTTTGAAAATAGACTAACGTATTACGGCTTCCATTTCAGGAGTAATGGTCTTGACTTAAAAATAGACGGTGTTTTTAAAATTAGTACAGACTGAACCTTGCAGTGTACCTTGCATATCTAGATCACAGGGCGTTTGTAGGTGGGGCCGGGGTCCTCAGGAGCCGTGACTGTCCAGTCCCTGCCGTGGGTTCTCAGTCTTCACTTCACCCACCAGGAAGGAGTCCAGTGTGCTTTTTTTTTGTTTTTTCGAGACAGGGTTTCTCTGTGTAGATTTTCCCCCCTCTTTTATATTTAATTGTCTTACTGGGATTCATTCTCTCTCTCTCTCTCTGAGACAGAGTATCATATGTAGCCCAGGCTAACCTTGAAGTTCCTTGTGTGTGTCTGTACATGTTCGCATGCGTGCCTGTGTGTGAAGATGTAGGTCCTGTGAAAGCAGCACATGCTCTTAACCACCTGAGATCCATCTCCCCAGACCTACCCCCCCCCCCTTTTTTTTTTGTCCCGAGACAAGATTTCACTGAACCTAGAATTCAACAGTTCATCAAGACTAGTTGGTCAGTGAGCTCCAGGAATCCTCCTGTCTGCCTCCCCAGCCCTGGGGTCACAAGGTGTGCAGTGCTAGGTCTGGCTTTTTACGTGAGTGCTGTGGGTCTGAACTCAGGTCCTCATGCTTCCAGAGTGTGTCTCCAGCCCAGACTTTAAATCTGTGACTCACTTGCCTCGACATCCTAAGTGCTGAGTTTATAGGTGTGTGCTACCTACCATACCTGGCTTACGGTTCAGGAGTTTGAACCCAGGACTTTTTGCATATCAGGCAGGTGTCTAATGACTCAACTACATCACCAGCCTCCAGATGTCGTCTTCTATACTGACAAGTCCCCCATTTTTACTTTAACTTAGGCTGCCTTCCTGAATTCTGAACTTGTTTATCCAGCTGTCCGCTCTACGTCTCTGTTGGTGGTCTAATATGTATGTCAGGGTTAGCTTGGCCAACATAAAGTTCTTGTCTTTGTGAATAAGCCATGTTGCTCAGTCTTCCTCATTTTAGCAAATGGCTTTTCCATCCTTCTAGTGCTGCCACGTCTTGGAGAATTCCTTTTTTATTTGATCTTAGAGCCAATCCAATAGCAAATACTATTGTTTCTCTGAATTTAGCCCATAATCTGACTCTTCTACTTAACACTACCCCAGTCAAGACTGCCCTGGATTATAACACTTGCCTCTGATTGGGCTCTATCTTTACCATTGTATAGCTTTCTTTCTTTCGACCTCCCTCCCTCCCTCCCTCCTTCCCTCCCTCCCTCCCTTCCTCCCTCCCTCCCTTCCTTCCTCCCTTCCTTCTTTCCTTTTTTCTTTTCTTGGAGTGTGTTTTTTGTTTTTGGAGACAGTGTTTCTCTTTGTAGCCTTGGCTGTCCTGGATCTGGCTCTGTAGACCAATCCAGCCTCGAACTCACAGAGATCCACCTGCTTCTGCCTCCCAAGTGCTAGGATTAAAGGCATGTATCACCACTGCCTGGCTTTGGTCTTATTTTCTATAAACACGTTTTAGAAAAGATTTATTTATCACTTTATTTTATGTGTATGAATGTTCTGCTCACATGTATGTCTGTGCGCTATGTGCATGCCCAGCGTCCATGGAGGTCAGAAGAGGGTGGTAGATCTCCTGTAACTGGAGTTATAGATGGTTGTGAACCACCATGTGGATGCTGGGAATTGAACCCCAGTTCTCTGCAAGAACAAATGCTTTTAACCACTGAGCCATCTCTCCAGCCCCTGTAGCATTCTTTTCAACAGAGCAGTCAAAAATGTAAGTCAGATAACCCTAGTATAAACCTATTACACAGATTTTCACTATGTAGTCCTTGGATGTCCTGGAACTGGCTTTCTAGACCAGGCTGACTTCTACCTGCCTCTGCCTCTCGAGTGCTGGAATTAAAGGTGTGTGCCACACCCAGCCTATTATGACATTTCAGTACAAACTTGCAATATGTAATGATTGGATTAGAGAAATTGGCACATGCTTCAGACATAATCTCTTTGTTTTGGTAACATTCAAAATCATCTATGTGTTTTGAAAGATTTCATTACAAGTTATTTCTCCTTTTTTAGTGCTAATTAAGACATCGATGCCTTCCTCTTTAAAGCTTAGCTTCCCTTAGTTCCTCCATTGTAGAAGAGGCAGTGGAAAGAATGTAAGAGCCTGAGTATAGGGAGAAGGGCTGTGAGGCTGTGAAATGCATTTAAGTGCTGTAATTTATTTATACATGTGGCGTGTGTGTGTGTGTGTGTGTGTGTGTGTGTGTGTGTGTGTATGTATGTGTGTGTCAGGGTTAGGGACATGCAAGTGTATGGAGATCAGAGGGTAGCTGGTGGGAGTTGGTTCTCTTGTTCCAGGATTGAACTCAGGCTGTCAGTCTCGGCAGCAGGTGTTTTTCTCCTGCCCGCCATCTTGCCAGCTCTTGTATGATATTAGAGGGACCAGCCTTAATATTATACATCCCAGGGGCTCAGGAGAGAGAACTACTAACGGCGAGGATTATTTTCAGGAAATAGAATCTCAGCACACCGAGCTCTATAGTCCACTTCCTTTAATTCCTCTGGCATAACATCCTTTATACACAGCTTCAGTTCTGTTCTCATGTCTAGCTCCTTTCTTGCCTAATTTCTCTCTATATTTATCTACTGCTTCCTCTAAGTTCTATCTTAATTCTCTTGTCTTAACTCTGCCTCATCTATGTCCTTTTCATCTTGTTCTTACCTAGCTAGTACTTCCCCATCTGACTCTTCCTCATCTTCCATCTCGTTCCTCTGGTCCTCTCTTCTAGCCCTACAACCTAGTTCTTCCCCATCTCAGTTTGTTCCTTTCAAGTTCTTACCCATCTAGTTCTTCCATTCTCTCTTCTCTTCTCCATATCCCGTGCCCTGGAAGTCCTGGTATATAAAGCCAGGCTTCCAGGGTCAAACGGAGGGGTGATAAGAATCACATTGAGAGGCAATAACCATTAATTATCATTTGCAACCCCAAAGGGAAGTGACCAATGGGGAAATGAATTAACTAAAGGCTAAATTCAGGTAATATCTAAGAAGAGGGATCTTATGTGCTCAACTATTAAACTCTTAAATGTCATTAGTAGAAAATGTTAAGAATTTCTAAGTTGCTAGGTCAATGGGAAAAAACCTGTCTTCTTTTTTCCTGTGGCTCCTATCTGTCCAAGCTATCTGCTGTTTTTCTGCAGGGTGGGGGAAAGTGTGCTCAGTCGCTAGGCAACCTGTGTACAGCTAGATGCCTCTGGTGATAGTTAAAGGGAGATCTGGAACCAGAGGTAAGATTTGGGAAAGGAGGAAGTAGAGCTTAATTGGTACATCTGCCAGACCTTCTCAAACAGGTAGCCTGGATGCTTAAGTCTGTTGTTCTTAGAAGGTATAGAAGTAACTCTGATAAGGTACTTTCCCCCATCTGGGGATGGACCTGGATGCAGCCAATGATGATAATTACAGGGAGGCTTGAACTGGGGTTCTGGCTGAGCATAGCTGTCAGCACAGAAGGTTATCTAAATATTCCTAGAGGTGGTTAGGTAAGGAGTTAGAGGTCCATAAAGCTAGTAAAGCTGTAAGAAAGGAGGGTCTGAGCTAAATTGTGTAAAGCTATTACTTAACGTCCACCTGACCTAGGTGGTGTCTCCTTGTGGAATTTACCTTAAATCAGGAGACTTGCATGTGGACTGTTATTACTGCTAGTCCTTGAAAGTGGCCAAGGGAGATTCCAGAGAAAGCCTTTCCTGAGGCTGTTCTCCAAATACCTGGAATGTGTATGTCCAGAGAGTGATCAGTCTACAATGTTAGCCCTTCTTAGGGAAAAGTCAATTGGGAAAACTATGAAGGCACACATGATTTTCATAACAGAATACAGCTGATATATAACAAGTCAAGTAACACCAAAAACTCCTTGGGATTTGGCTTCTTCTGGAGGAATTCCTTGATCCCTCCAGGTAGTGACTTTGCCATAACTAGCTGAGTTCTTATGATATATTCCTGCAGCCTTCAGCAGCCAGCCCTAATTCTCTTTGTAGTTGAGGATGACCTTGAACTTCTGATCCCCCTGCTTCCACTACCCTAGTGTAGGGATTATAAGCACCAAAGCTGGTTTATGGGATGATAGTGCTTGGACCCAGTGTCTCATACATGAAAGGCAAGTGCTCTACCATCTGAGCTATACACCTAGCTCCAGGGGATGATTTCAGTTCTCTGTATTCTCGGTGTTGACCCTTTTCACATAACAGTTGAAAATATTCTTTCTCGCCAGGCGGTAGTGGCACACGCCTTTAATCCCAGCACTCGGGAGGCAGAGCCCAGGCCTCTGTGAGTTTGAGGCCAGCCTGGGCTACCAAGTGAGTTCCAGGAAAGGCACAAAGCTGCACAGAGAAACCCTGTCTCCAAAAACAAAAACAACAACAACAAAAAAATCTCATTCTATAGATTGGTTCTTCACTGTTGGTTATTTCCTTGTTGTGCAGATGATTATTAGTTTAATGGACTAGCATCTTGTTTCCCATGATGTTGGAGGGGAGGCGGTCCTGTCCAGGAAGTCATTCTGTCTCTATTTCTTTTTATTTGAGACAGGATGTCCCACTTATCACTCAGGCTGGAATTTATTGTGTATTCTAGGCTGGCTTTGAATTTATAGTGATCTTCCTGTATGAGACTGCTGGGATTACAGGTATGAGTCCCCCCACCAGAACACCCAAACTGTAACAGTGTCTTGATGTTCCCTCTGCTTACCTCAGGTAGTTTAAGACTGATCTCGATCTTGGGTGCAGTTTTGTATGGGATAAGAGATAGGAATCGAGTCTGATCTGCTGCGTTTGTATTTCCCGTTTTCCCAGCACCATTTACTCAACAGGCTGTCTTTTCTCCAGTGTGTATTTTTGGTGCCTTTGAGAATTAGCTGGTTGTGGAGAAGTGCAGTTTGTCTGTCTTGCAGACAGGGTCTTTGTAGCCAGGGTTTGCCTAGAGCTCACTGTGTGCCAGGCTGTCCTCAAACATAATCCTATTGCGTTCCCTCTTCCAAGTGCTGGAGATTGAACCCAGGGTCTTACACATGCCAGGAGGGCAAGTACTCTGCTGAGTAGCCATGTCCCCAGCCTTTGGGCTTCTCTGGTTAATACTTTTTTTTTTTGTACTCTGAAAATGTCATGCCATTGTCTTCTTACATGGTTTATATTATAATTCTTATCTCTGAATATAATGTGTCATTTTTCTGGCTGCCCTTAAGACTGTCATTATCTTTGGTTTGCAGTAGTTTATACTTTGTCTAGTTCTTTGTGTGTTTTCATTTTCGAAACTGGCTGGGACTCTGAGTGTCCTAGAGTGGTGGTTTATTAGTTTTAGAAAGTGCAAGTTCATGATCTCTTTAATGGTTTCTTTCCTTGTCTCTTTTTTCCTCCTAGGTCTAACTACATTACATAACTTGAGGCCTTTTTGTGTGTGTGTTTTATTATTCATTTTTCTTACTTGACATAAATAGGAGAAGGTTAATTGTTTTTGTTTTTATTTATATTTATGTATGTGTATATGTGTATAACACATGTTTTTGGGGCCTGCAGAGGCTGGAAGAGGGAGTTTTATCTTCTGGAGTTTATCATAGGTGGTTGTTAGCCATTGTGGGTGCTGGGAACATAACTCAGTCCTCTAGAAGAACAAGTACTCTTTTTTTTTTTTTTTTTTGTCAGAGCTGAGGACCGAACCCAGGGCCTTGCAGTTGCTAGGCAAGCACTCTACCACTGAGCTAAATCCCCAACCCAAAAACAAGTACTCTTAACTGCTGAGCCATCCCTCCAGCTCCTATGGTAGTCATTTTTTTTTTTTATTGAGATGGGGGGATAGGGCATGTGTGTATGCCATGGCATGAGTATGCAAGTCAAAAGACCGCTTTGTGGAGTTGGTTCTCCTCACCTTCATGTGGGTTCTGAAGATCAAACTCAGGTCCTTCGGCTCCCACAGCATTTGTTTTATCCGCTGAGCTGTCTTGTCAGCCCCTAGAGTCCGTTTTATTAGCCTTTCTTATAGTTAACTTTGTAGTTGGATGTTTCTCTTCCACCTGCTAGTTCCAAAATAGCCACTCAAGGGCTGAATATTACTTATAAATGCTTGACAGATAGCTCAGGTTTGTTACTAGCTAACTCTTACACTTAAATTAGCCCATATTTCTTATCTATGCTTCACCATGTGGCCCATGGCTTGTTGCCTCATTTTCTACATGCCCTGCTTCCTCAGTGGCTGGCTGGCATCTCCCCTGACTCCTCCCTTCTTCATCCTAGTATCCTCAGTTTGATTGTCCCATCTAACTTCATCCTTCCTTGTTATAGGCCAATCAGCTTCTTTATTAACCAGTGAGAGTAATACATATTCACAGTGTACAGAGGGATTATTCCACAGCATAACTTGAATTGTGCCACTTGTCTAACTAGGAGCAACTGTATGTTAAGTTTTGAATTTAACAAATTTGGGGATCTGTAGTTGTTGACTACTTTGAGAAAGCTGGCTAATGGTTATTGCCGTGGCCCATGTGCCTGGGTGCTGGAAACCTGAGTGGGAGCAAAGGGAGACTAAGAAAGACAGGCACAATTAATGTGAAGCTGGGATTGGGCGGGCTGTGCTCTCAGATAGAGGTGCACCAACAGCTGGATACTAAATGTGTTCATTATGTACACCGTGAAGGAGGAGGTGGGCTATCTGATTTTGGTAGGAGTCTCTGTAGGGAAGTGTTGGGGGGCCATCATGTAGCCGTCCAGTAGAAGAAGGCTGAGGCTGGCAATTTTTGCAGATACTGTTTTTAGCTAAAGATTGGTCATTTCTCAGCATTTGTTGTTCTTGGACCAGGGGGAGCCTTGCCCTTCCCATGAATCTGAGGCATTGGCATCCTTGACATGACTCTGCTCATACGTGAATGCTTGTTCACACAGAGGCACACTCACTCCCCACAGGCGCTTTTTTTTTTTTTTTTTTTTTTTTTGATTCAATTTTTGTTGTTGTTTGTGTGTTTTTTGAGACAGGGTTTCTCTGTGTGACCCTGGCTGTCCTGGGAACTCGCTCTGTAGACCAGGCTGACTCGAACTTCAGAGATCTGCCTGCCTCTGCCTCCCAAGTGTTGGCCTTAAAGGTGTGTGCCACCACCGCCCAGCTTAGATTATTTTTTATTACTTTAAATTTTGTGTTTGTGTGTCTTTGGGGTGTGTGTGCACATGTGTCAGAGGCCAGAAGTGTTGGATCCTGGAGCTGGACTTCCAGGTGGTAGTGAACTCTCTCACATGGATGCTGAGAGTCAAACTCAGTCCTTTGTGAGATTGGTGTGCTGTCTTCATGGCTGAGCCATCTCTCCAGCCCCTCTGTAGATGGATGGATGTATATATTTTTAAGATTATTTTCTTTAATGTATGAGTGTTTTGCTTGCATGTATGTATGTGCACACGTGCATGTCTGATGCTCTCAGGGTTTGGAAGAGGGCACCAGATCCACTGGAACTGGAGTTATAGGTGGTTGTGACTCATTATATGGATGCTAGGAATCAAATCTGGGTCTCTAGAAGAGCAGCGAGTGCTCTTAACCACTGAGCCATTGCTCCAGCTCCTGGTAATATATTCTTTTTTGTTTGTTTGTTTTGTTTGCTTGTTTTGAGAGAGGGTCTCACTGTGTAGCTCTGGCTGTCCTGGAATTTACTATGTAGACCAGACTGGCCTCAAGTTTACAGAGATCTGTCTGTTTCTGTCTCCCAAGTGCTGGGATTAAAGGTGTTCACCACCACCCAGCTTCAACTCCAGAATCTTTACTTATTTGTTTATAGAAACAATTGGGCAGTATCTCTGTGAGATTCTCTTTTAGAAACTGTGTTTAATGCTTGTGATAATAAGACATGTAATAATAAGATACATTGTCTCCAAATTATTCACTGCCTCTTAGATCATAGATAAATTATTTCCTAAGGACTTTTCAAAAATCTTAGCCTTTTGGAGATCTTTCTAATAGTTGTATAGAGTAGAGTATTCGCAGCACTGTTTGAATTGAGGGCTCAAAAAACTTTCCATACATTTTGTATATGAATTTTTTACGTAACAACCATTTTAGGCAAACATTTGGGCTTAGAAAATTCTCATCTTGTTTAAAATCTGGATGGCCGAGATGTTTTAGGCTCACAGTAGTAGATTGGCTGGGTCTGACCTGTGAAGTTGGCCTGGCTAACATAGCGACCTTAGGTATGTGTGGCCATGGACAACATGTTTCTGTTGTTTACTGTTCTTGCTTTCTAGTGACTTTATTTTCTGCTCAAGGGATTTAGTATCTGTTCAGATAACTTTCTTTTTAAAGGCCACATAAAGTAATGACCTCTAATCTTAGCCTTGAAAATTTCCCAGACCTATGATTTGAAATTCTACTCAATGGTAGACAACCAGTGCTGTTTGAAAATGTGTATTTTACTTTGAAAATTACTTCCATGCCTAAATGACTTTAATTAGCAAAATGGGGCATGAATGTCGTGATTGGCAGCTCCTGGACCTTGCCTTGTGTGATGCTTGTCATGTCCTGTCACTAAGACCCAGTGCAGTTCAGAAGAGCACTTCCTGAGCAACGTCACCAGATTCTGAGTGAAAACTCCCTTCAGTGTGATACAGGCTTATCTGAAATAGCACTTGTCTTTTGGATCCAGTAAGAACGTTTAGACATGATAGGTTCTATAGGGAAAGACCTACAATTAATCAATTTTTATGAGTGTGAACAGTCTTTCCAGGACACAATAAACAAAAATAGTTAAGATAGCTGAACTGCAGGCGGTGTGGCGCACGCCTTTGATCCCAGCACTCGGGAGGCAGAGCCAGGTGGATCTCTGTGAGTTTGAGGCCAGCCTGGGCTACAGAGCAAGATTCAGGACAGGCACCAGAACTACACAGAGAAACCCTGTCTCAAAAAGGAAAAAAAGGAAGGAAGGAAGGAAGAAAGAAAAGATAGCTGACCTGGGGACTAGAGAGGTGGCTCAGCCATTAAGAGCACCTGTTGCTCTTACAGAGGACCCTGGTTCATTTCCCAGCACCACATGGTAGCTCACTACCATTTTTACCTGCAGTTCTCGGCATCCAATGTCCTTTCTTTTTTTTTTTTTTTTTTTTTTTTCGAGACAGGGTTTCTCTGTTAGTTTTGCGTCTTCCTGAACTCACTGGTAGCCAGCTGGTCTCGAACTCACAGAGATCCGCCTGGCTCTGCCTTCCCAGTGCTGGGATTAAAGGCGTGTGCCACCGCCGCCCGGCTCCAATGTCCTCTTCTAACCTCCACGGATGCCAGGCACATATACAGTGTACACAGAGACACACAGGCAAAACACTCATACACATAAAAGTAAAATAAATTAAAAAAAAAGATATATGGGCAATTAGTGACATGATAAAGAGTTCATGGGATTGCATTGATATGCATGGTAAGGTGTATTCACGAAGGAGAAGAAGAAACAGTTTTTCTCGGTGTCAGATCTCTAGTTGCCTGGTAGTCTCCTTTCACTGTCTAGTAGCCACGATCATAGGGCTTCTTGGTGAGGTCCCACCTAGGCACAGTGATGTTTCTTTGAAGTTGGCAGAGAAAATTACATGTGGTTACCTTGATTTGTTTGACTTTTTTATTAAAAAGAATGTTTAGTTCTTTGCTGCTGAATCCTTAAATGCAAAGAGGTGAAATCATGCTCTTAAGTAATTGCAATTGTTACTTGGAATCCATTTTGGCCCAGTTAAACAATCCTGAAAGTGATTTGAGTAACTGGGGTTTTTCCGTGGTTCCAGTAGAAGAGAAATGCTTCTTTCAACTCTCTTACTTGAGGCAGTGAAACGGTTAGTTCTTCCATTCCCTGCAGCAGGAATTAGGAACATAACGCCCCAAAACAGATTCAGTGTTAATACATAAAGCTTCCCCATATTTGGATCCTCAGCAGTGGTAAATAATGTGCCCGACTGTGAAATGGAAAAAGTTAAAACTTTGTGTTTGTGCATTTTGAGCTTTTCAGAGGTATTACACACTCTGGGAATAATAATAAAAGACAGGCAGGCTTATAGAATGCCTTTGTGTGAGGAGCTCATAGAGACACTAAGGCATTGATCTTAACACAGTACTTGATTGTGACTTTAAAAGGTCATGAGTTACTGCTGTTACAAAAAACCAAGGAGATGGAAGGACGCTGCAATTTACAAATACTGCTTTAAAAAGTCTACACAAAAGTTAGACAGCTCAAGTTACCGGAAGTTTTGGTAGCTTATATGTTGACTTTATGATGGTTTTTTTGTTTTTGATGCTTTCGCCATATTTTTCTATCTGGAAATATTTTCAATGTCAGATTGTCTCTTAAATAAGAAAGCAGAATGTGCTTTTAACTCTTTATTTTTCCTTGGCCAAGAAAGCTTAAAAACCATCATGGTTTCCAAAGTATTTAATGTAACAGGTTTTGTTTTGTTCCCCCCTGAATCTAGAGCTCATCCTTTTGTCTTGTTAATATCTGTGGCGTGTAACTATTGATTTTTGAATACAGTGGCCATGTGGCTTAATTTTCAACTGTTTTGTTTTCTAGGTTTATTTTACAATCCAAGGAAGTAATTCACAACCAGCTGTTAGAAAAACAGAAAACAGCAGAAGAAAAAATTAAAGAGCTGGAGGTATGTCAACTTGTAGGGGAAAGAAGTGATGACCCCATGTGTCATATTAAATGAAAACACATGGCTGACAGTTTAGGTCATATTTCCGTTTTATCTAATTTATTTTAATTGTGTTAAAACCATGGAACAGCCATATTCATGGCAGTATTTGAAGATAAGAAACAAACTGTCTTTTTTTTTTTTTTTTTAAACTGTGGGCAATTTTAAAGATAAGGTGTTGATTTAAATGTATTTTCTCCATTGCCCTTTACTGGACAGTTTCTTTAAGAAAAAAAAAAGCCATAGACAAAAGAGTGCTTCATTGTTTAAATAGTAGATTGTGTCAGAGGGGCAGACTAGTGGGCAGTAGTTAACAGCTGCTGGGGGGCTTGCTAGACTGTCTCTTTTACATGCAGTTCTTTTGTCTTAGATTGGGGTTTTAGACAGTCATGAAGTAGGGAGCCATAGTTAATAAACAGTCTGAGGGGTGGTGTGTACTCCTTCAAGGAAAACAAACAACTTTAAAACTTGGGTAAACGATAATAGATTAGGAAAGTGCTGGGAAACTCAAGCTTATTACAGTTTCCTTATGTGTTGAGACCTTTGATGGGATTTTTTTTTTTCTGGGGCTTTGGTGAAGGGTCTGTCCTCTATATCACAGAGGTTAGATTAGACCCAAAAATTGGCTGTTTCTTAGGCACCAAGATTTCCTGTGGTCAGGGTGGACACACCATGATTTCATAGGTCGCGTGATCTAATTTCTGTCAGAACTGTTGAGGCAGTGGTTTAGAATGTGATTCAGTCCTCTGCTGAATTGAGGAAACATCCTCTCTAGTCTGTGGGGATTTCTCAGGGCACTGGTTTGTCATGGCCTGGGAGTATCTTTTTAGACTTACTTTAGCTTAACTGATAGCTTAAACTAACTTGATATATTAGTGGCTTGGAAAGATGCAATGTAAAAATAAAACAAAACAAAAACTATAAAGGAAAACCCCATCAGCCTATTGTAACCTCATCTGTTGCCTTTATGCCTTGCAGCTGCTTTAGAGTAGATATCCTTTCTGTTGGTTTCACTCAGAAAAAACCAAAAGTATTTAAAAAAAACCCAAATGAAACTATTTCATATAGGTTAAACAAAAAAGTTGTTTTTTGCAGCTGAGTAAATCTAGAAATCGTTCTGATGAATAAACAGCAGAGTACAATTTTTTTCCTCTGTGTGTGTGTGTGTGTGTGTGTGTGTGTGTGTGTGTGTGTGTATTATGTGTTCATGTGCATGTGTGTTTGTGTTATGTGTTTGTGTGCATGTGGGGCCTGGGGACAACATTCTCTGTCGTTCTCTAGTTTTTGAGGCAGAGTCTCTCACTGAACCTGGAGCTCACTGATTTGTCTAGACTGTCTGGCCGGCCACTCCAGGAATCCACGTCTGCCTTCTCAGCTCTGGTGTTAGCGGTGGACACCATCACACTTGGCTTCTTTCCATGGGTGCTGGGGATCCGAACTCAGGTCCTCATGCTTGTGTGGCAGACACTTTGCCAACAGAGCCAGCTCCTCAGCCCCATCTGGTTAATTGTTTTATGGAAACAAACCAGAACCAAAGCCACTGCTACGTGTCTAAATTTTGTTGTGTTTTGGCTTTTGAGACTGAGTTTGGTTTAGTCCATACTGGACTTTTAACTTGCTATGTAGCCAGAGATGACCTTGAACTTCTGATCTTCCTGTCTCTGATTCCTAAGTTCTGAAATTGCAAGTATGTGCCGACACTCTTGGCTTTTGAGTGTTTGAAATGTTATGTAAAACTATATATTAGGTGGTTACTGTAAAGGAAATGACTTACGGCATAAGGGTAAGATGATTTTTTTTCTTTCAAAATTATATTTATTTCTTTGTGTGGTGGTGGGGCATGCACATGCTATGGCTTGTGTGTGGAAGTCAGAGGACAACCTTCAAGAGTCGGTTGTCTCCTTTGCCCTGAGGGACCTAGAGCTTGAACTGAGGTCGTCAGGCTTGTTGGCGAGTGCCTTTAACTGCAGAGCTGTCTCACTGGCCCGGGTTGAATAAATGATAAGTATATGTTAACTATTTTGTGCAGAATTTATCTGATTGTCTGTTTGTTTGTTTGTTTGTTTGTTTATTGTTGTGTGTGTGTGTACTATGACACTTGTGTGGAGATCAGGGGCAGCCTTTGAGAATGGTTCTGTGGGTTTTGGGGTTCAGACTCAGGTGGCCAGGCTTGTGTGGCAGGTGGTATACCCTCTGCTCTTAACCGTTTTCTGTGTAGCTTTTTTGATACTGTAGCCAGTGGCTAATCAAGATCGTGCTCTTCCGAGTGTGGATTAGCGTGCGCACCATTAGCTTTTATACTTAAACGTTTTCCAAGGAGGCTGAGGGATGTTCGTGAGTTTGAGCATGGGCAGCTCCTGCAGGACGCCTCTGTTCAGTCCCAGCACCCACGGCAAGTGGCTCACAACCACCCAAAGCTCCCGATCTAGAAGATCCAATGCCCTCCTCTTGCCTCTGTGTGCCTCTGCATTCAGTCTCTCTCGTTCTCTCTCACACACACAGGTTACCAAGGTAAAATCACCACAGGTGATGCCAGCTCACTGCCCAGTTGTAATGAGCACTAGGGAGTTTACTTGCAGAGCTTTCCTTTCAATCTCCCAGACACTGCTGGGTAGCTTGTGTTTTAGAAGCAAGTTAGGGCCATGGGGCCTATCTGAAAGGCTGATTAAAGCTACAGAAAACTACCAGGGCTAAATCATCTACTCTAGGAAGTTAATTTCCTTCTCAGATCTTTAGTTTTGCATGTTATTTATATTATAAAAATAATATGTCTACACTAAAAAGGCAAAAAATTCAAACAACAGAAAAAAATTAAATATGAAAAAATAATCTTCTTGCTTTCCTGTATTCCTCTGTTACATGCACAGTTTGGTATGTCTTATTTTAAACTTCGTTCAGTGTAAATATTTTTATACATAATACATATATACACCATACATTAAAAAATAAAACATTGTTCTATGTCACTTGATAATTGTTGATAGCTTTCTGGTTTAATAATGTAAATTTGCATTTGATTTCTTTTCTTTTTTTTTTTTTTTTTTTTTTTTTGGTTGGTTTTTCAAGACAGGGTTTCTTTGTGTAACAGCCCTAGCTGTCCTGGAACTCACTCTGTAGACCAGGCTGGCCTTGAATTTGGAGATCTGCCTGCCTCTGCCTCCCAAGTGCTGGAATTAAAGGCGTGCACCACCACCGCCTGCTTTTTAAAGATATATTTATTTATTATGCATGCAGTATTGTGCCTTCAGGCTGGAAGAGGGAACTGGATCTCATTACAGATGGTTGTGAGCCACCACGTGGTTGCTGGGAATTGAACTCAGAACCTCTGGAAGAGTAGCCAGTGCTCTTAACTTCTGAGCCATCTCTCCAGCCCTGCATTTGATTTCTTAATTCCCATTTCTCCCACTGTTGCTGGCTCTTACTACCTCTACATTCAATTATTGCCGGAGCCTTATGTCTGCATTAGCATACAGACAGGCCTTGAAGATTTCCCAGATTTTGGTAACAATAAAGCATATATTATTAAGCATATATTATAAAGGTTAAAATGATCATTTTGTTTTTGTTTCCCAGTGCCTATGAGAGTTGTGTTTGTATCATACTTTACCATAACTAGCATCTTATATCATTTTATTTAGAAAATGCGTATGCCTTAACTTTTAAAATGCTTTATCAGGGCTGGAAAAACACGTCATTGGTTAAGAGCACTTGTTCCTGCAGAGGATCCAGTGTGGGTTCCCAGCACCCACATGACAGCTGCCGACTATCTGTAACTCCAGTTCTAGACCCCCTCTGACCTCTGTTGTCACTAGGCACATAGACATCCATGCAAGCCAAACACCCATACCACATAAGATCAATAAATTTTAAAAGAAGATTTAAAAATGCTCTGTTGCAGGAAAGTGTGAGTGATCATTTGAACCTCTGGTGAGTGACTCTTTTTCATGCCGGAAGGTCTGTGTTGAATGTAGATGGTTGCTGACTACCAGGGTGGTGGTTGCAGAATGTTGGGGTGGCTGTGGCAACTTTGAGAGACAATGAAGTTTGCCATATTAGGGCTCAGTGGATAGAGTGAGTGAGTGAGTGCTTGCCAAGCATACCCAAAGCCCTGGGTTCATAAACAGCATAAACTCAGCACTCTAGTTCTGTAAGAAAGTTCTGCTGTAGGCAGAATGCTTTCAGACAGGATCGTGTGTCACATTTAAGAGCCAATCAATGTAGCAATTTTTTGAGTCAAGTAGCCTAGGCTAACCTTTAATTCACTGTATAGCTGACAGCAACCTTGAACTTCTTTTTTTGAAGTTTTTATTAGTTTTAATTTATGTGTATGATGTTTTGCTTGCATATGTGTATGTACAGCATATGCATGTGCTTGGTGCCTGAGGAAGACAGAAGAGGTGTCAGGTCCCCTGGGACTGGGGTTTCAGATGGTCATGGGCTGCCATGTAGGTGCTGGGATTTGAACCCAGGTCCTGTGCAAAGAACAAGTGCTCTTGACCTCTGAGCTATCTCCCCAGCCCCAACCTCGAGCTTCTGAATGCTGAGGTTACCAGCGTGTTTATCCACCACATCCAGTTTTATGTGTTCTGGCTTACGCTGTGCTGGAGATCCATTCCAGGACGCTGTGAGTGGTAGGGAAGCACTGCCAGCCGAGCTCTGTCCCCAGCCAGCCTGCAGACTTCGGGTAACCTTGATGTTTCAGCTTTCTCCTGCGAACTACCCGTGCTCCTAATGGCCTCGAGGACGATGAGTCCTTTCAGTTTACCCTGTCCGGGTCCATCAGAGACGGGCCATCTGGGACAGCTGTGATGTACAGCTGTGCTCAGGCCCTTGTCCAGGCACTCCTCTCTCTCTTCACTGTTGCCAGTGAACAACAGTTATCAGTTACAGTTGCCATCTTATGTGGACATCGTTTGTAGTGTCCTAAACAATTAAGACTAGCGATATCAAAGGTCACCAATCTTGGCTCAGCAGTTAAGAGCGCTTGCTGCTTTTGCAGAGGAACCAGGTTCAGTTTCCAGCACCTGTCTGTAACTCTAAACGGCCGCCTTACGCACCGCATAAAGGTGGTGCACATACATGCACGCCAGGCACAAGCCTCATGTACAGGAAATAAAAATAAATAAATCTAAACTCTGAAAAAGCTTGCTGCCGAGCTTAGATCACCAGTAGCAGAATAATGAGTGAGGACGTCGGAAGTATCCCGACGAGCACTACAACATGACACGGACAGAAGCTAGCATATACTGTTGAAGAAGGGTGTACACGTCCAACGCAGGCTTGCAGGAGACCTTGGGTGTTAGACGAGGTCAGTGAGGTGGCTCAGAGAGTAGAGGTGACTGTTCCTGGGTCAGGTGACAGTTCCTGGGATCCACCCAGGGCACCAGAGACCAGCGCCCAAAGTTGTCCGCTTGACCTCCACACACACACACACACACACACACACACACACACACACACACTCACACTCGCACACACTCGCTCTTTCAATAATTGTATTTTAAAAAAGTAAATAAAAGAAATGCACTAGCCACAAAACAGTGACATGAGATGCCTTCACTTTCCATCTCTGTCTGTAACCCCTGATTTTTGTTTTTCGAGACAGAGTTTCTTTGTGTACCAGGCCGGCCTCAAACTCACAGAGATCTACCTGCCTCTGCCTCTGCCTCTTTTTTTTTATTTTTTTGCTTTTTGAGACAGGGTTTCTCTGTAGTTTTGGTGCCTGTCCTGGATCTCGCTCTGTAGACCAGGCTGGCCTTGAACTCAACAGAGATCCGCCTAGTTCTGCCTCCTAAGTGCTGGAATTAAAGGTGTGTGCCACCAATGCCTGGCCAATGAACCCTGTTTTTAACATCAGCCACTACATTCTCCTTTTCTTTCCTGAAGCAGTTTTTCCTGGGGGAAAAAAAAATCCTTATTTTTTTTTTTTTTTTTTTTTTTTTTTTTTTTTTCCCCTTTGATTTGGTTTGGGTTTGGGTTTTTGAAACAGAGTTTCTCTGTGTAGTCCTGGCTGTCCTGGAACTCACTCTGTAGTCCAGTCTGGCCTCAGACTCACAGAGATCCTCCTGCCTCTGCCTCCCAGGTGCTGGATTAAAGGCGTGCACTACCTTGGCCTGTTTCTTAGGTCCTTTGTAACTGCACATATTAATAGTCTGTCCCTGCGTCCTGAAGTCCACTTGTGCACCTGAACAGACTCACACTAACTGTAATAACTGTAGTAATTCTCTCTGCTTCTGATTTTTCTTCTCTTACTCAGTTAGTGATGAGAGATTGGTGGGATCTCCTTCTCTGAGTGTATTGAGGAATATACCTTTCATCCGTCAGTCTAGTGGACAGTGGGACTTACAGACTGTTGCAGGTGTGAGTGTCCATGGTTACTGCTTGCACACCTCAGAGCACACATTTGATATTTTTAGGGATTTCTCAGCCCTTCTAAGGTAACACTCCACTGGTTTCTGGCATCCATCGTCGGAGTTGTCAATCTAATTGTTGTAAATGTGTCTCTGTGCTTTTCTGTGTTTCCCAGGTGCTCTTTCAGGGTCTCTGGTTGTGTGGACTGTTGAGGCTGGACCCTCTCTATGCTCGCTTTCCGCTTTTAGGCACATCTGTATGCTCTTTTGCGCCGCCTTTTCCTTCCCTCTCCACCAGGGTTACCACCCTTTCCACCGCCCTGGTTAGCTCAGCGGTGACAGAAGCAGTGAGGAGATGCAGGCCTCTGGCCCTCGGCTTAGTGCCGTCTCCGAGGCAGAGTGTTGCAATATTAGGGTTGTTGCAATACTCCGTAGCCCAGGCTACACGTAAAATCCAAAACATTTTACTAAATCCTGAAGAAAAGTGATGCGTGAACTAGATAGGAGGTGTCTGATACTGCAGCTGGCTTAGCTCTCATCCCCGATGAGAACATATTTTGGAGGAATTCCACAGTTTAGGAAATTGTACTCTTCCCATCCCGTTGAGGGTCATGTTTTCCAGAGCACAGGTGGCATTTGGATGGACGTCCAGTTTTTGCTGTAAGTACCTCATTTTTGAGCTGGCACTGGCTGTGTGATGGGACCTGTCTTTGGAGGTCCTTGGAATGTTTTAAAAACATAGAGCATGAGGGCTGGAGAGATGGCTCAGTGCTGAAGAGCATGCCCTTCCCTTCAGGACCTGAGTTCAGATCCCTGGTCAGGCCTCTCCCAACTGCCTGTAACTGCAACTCAAGGGCATTGAGACTTCTGGCCTCTCTCAGCACCTGCACTCACACGCACACCCCCTCCCCACCCCCACAATTAGAAATCAAATCATTCTTTAAAAAAACCAACACAAAACTTAGGCCTAGACTCTACCCAGTTCATCTGCTTGCATAACTCAGTTTAGAATCCATTACAGTTTTAGTCTATTTATTTTGTAATGAGATTTGGAATTCAAAGAAATATGTATTAAATATAGTTTAAGAATACTCATAATACTTACAATAATACTCACAATACTCATAATAATTAAAAGCTGAGAAATCAAATATGGACAAGACACCCAGAATGTTGGTTTCTCACCCCCTGTTACACTGCCATTCCCCTCTGCCCCCTCCCCACAGGCAGCTGCCACTCTTTTTGAGACAGGGTCTCACTTTATATCCCTGGCTGGCCTGCAACTTGCTATAGATACATCAGGCTAGCTTCAAGCTCACAGAGATCCTCCTGCCTCTGCCTCTTGAGTTCAGGGTTTAAAGGTGTGCGCCACCATGCCTGGTCACTATCTTACCTTTCTTCCCCCCTTTTATTCTCAAGACAAGGTTTCTCTACATAGCTCTGTCTGTCCAGCTCCTCTGTTAGACAAGGTTGGTCTAGAACTCAAGAGATCTACCTGCCTCTGCCTCCCAGTGCTGGCATTAAAGGCATGTGTCAGCATGCCTGACTTTAAAAAAAAATTAATTAGTTAATTATTTTCACTACCCTAACTTTTGAGGTAACCATTTCATTTTTCAAAAAAGATTTATTTTGCTGGGCGGTGGCGGCGCATGCCTTTAATCCCAGCACTCAGGAGGCAGAGCCAAGAGGATCTTTGTGAGTTCGAGGCCAGCCTGGCCTACAGAGCAAGATTCAGGACAGGCATCAAAACTGCACAGAGAAACCCTGTCTCGGAAAACCAAAAAAAAAAAAAAAAAGATTTATTTTGAGGCTGGAGAGATGGCCTAGCACTGGCTGCTCGTGCAGAGGACCCAGGTTCAGTTCCCGGTACCCATGTCAGCTCAACCATCCAAACTCAGTTTTAGGGGTCTGACATCCTTTTCCAAATTCCAAAGGTACCAGGCATGCATGTGGTTCACATACATGAGCACATGCAAAACATTCCTACACATAAGATAAATTAAAAAAAAAAATCTAAAACAAATTTTTAAGTTTTATTTTAAATGATTTATGTATGTGTGTGTGTCAGCGTGTGTGTGTGTGTGTGTGTGTGTGTGTGTGTGTGTGTGTGTGTGTGTGTGTGTGTGTGTGTGTGTGTGTGTGTACATGGGAGTGCAGGTGCCCGAGGGGGCCAGTGTCAGATCCCCTGGAGCTGGGATTCCAGGCACTTCGGGATGCTGGGAATCAGTCTGGGTCCTCTGCAGGGGCAGTCAGTGCTTTTAACACCTGAGCGTCTCTTCAGCCCCAACTGTTTCACTCTTTATGGCCCAGCGAGGTTGTTCAGCCATTAAGAGCACTGGCTACCCTTCCACAGGACCCAGGTTCAATTCCCAGCACCCACGTGGCAGCTCACAGCTGTCTGTAACTCCAGTTCCAGGGGATCTGGAGCCCCTTCTGGCTTCTGTGGGCATTAGGCATGTACATGGGACACAGGTAGACATCGAGGCAAAACACCCATACACATAGAATAGAAATTTTAGTATTGTTACCTGTCAATGTGTCCTAAAAGTACTGTAACTTAACCTCTTATTGGACTTTATAAACAAAATTACTCTATATTCTTTTTTCCCTTGTTTCTTCTGCGTAGTGTGTGTGAGGTTTTGTTATGCTATTGGAGGTGACTGTTGACTCTCCTTCTGTCTGGTTTGTCCTTATATCACATCATATAGACGTTCTAGCAGACAGTCCATTCTTCTCCTTAGAGAGCTCAAAGTGCAGGGCAGCTTATGTCACAGTCTTGCTGAGGAGGGGGCCTTTTTCTTTTCTTTCTTTTTTTTTTTTTTTTTTTTTTTTTGACCCTACCCTTGATTTTCCCCCCAGCAGAATTTGAGTCCTGGAAAGAAATAGAAAATGTGTCAAAATTAACTACAAACTTCTAGCTTTCAGTAGTAGCTAGATAACAAGGCACTTATAGCTAGATTTCTTTTTTTTTTTTTTTTTTTTTTGGTTTTTCGAGACAGGTTTCTCTGTGTACTTTGCGCCTTTTCCTGAACTCACTTGTAGCCAGCTGGCCTCGAACTCACAGAGATCTGCTGCTCTGCTCCCGAGTGCTGGGATTAAAGGCGTGCGCCACCACTGCCCGGCTAGATTTCTTTTTTTATTTTTAAAAAATGCAAAAGCTGAGTTTCCAGCCAAGTCCTTTGTTTTCACTTGGAATTTTGGACTATGTGATGTCTTCTGGTGCTTCGTACATTGAGATTTCAGATGCGGCTGGCTAGTTCTTGGTAGAGTTCATTTACATTCTCAGCATTTACAAAAGTGGGTGTTCATTTTAAAATAGTTTTTGATTATTTAAGATATAAGTGTAAAAGAGCCTGGTGGGTGGAAACCCCAAGTTGATGAACTCTGTGATCCTTGTGTCCTGATGTCATAAGGAGTAATGTAGCTCAGGGTCACCTGCTGTAGCCTTCAGAAGTGGTGTAGACATAGGTCTCTCAAAGCCCACAGATATTCTTGTTTTCATCAAGTGTTCCCTGTATCATTATTATTCCCAGTGCCTCAGTGTGTGTGTGTGTAAAGTTGGCCAAGTAGAAACTTGGTATATCTCATATCCTCAGTAGAAATATTTTTGGTCTGAGAAGAATTTAGATGTAAAGAGTTCAAAAGGACTGTTCCTTTTAACTAGACAACTCTTATTATTTATCTATCTGTAAAATACACATTACAGATATTTTATATATGCACATACCTTTGATTCGCTTTGATATGCCACCACGCCCGACCTCTGCTTTTGTTTTTAAGAAAATACTTGTGAGCGTGGAACAGTATTTCAGTTCAGGAAGCCTTATCAGTTTCCACTGGTGCTTTATTCTGAAATGCTGTTTTTATATGTGACTGACTCCAAGGGGTCAAACTGTGTGATGCTGTAATGATGTGGAAAATGATTCTTTCTTATGGATGGAGGAAGTGGTGACTTGGTTGTTGTTTTTTGCTGGTCGTTTCTGATCCTCCCCTCCCCTTAGCTGTTCCAGGCTGCTTTAGTTGTAAGGCGGTGTCCACTAGCTTGCTAAAAATAACAAGCAAGCGGAGGGAGTCCTAAGACCTTTGCCGACCAGCTACAGTGTGTAGTGTGCAGTTTAGGTCACTCTAGGGAACCTGGCACCGTTCTCTTTGAATGGGTTTGTTTGTTTGTTTGTTTGTTTAAAATACTCACAGAAACACTGAGCGCTCTTCCGGTCTCAACCCCATAGGGCTGTATTCTCACGTCTGTTTACAGCGAGAGCCAGAGCCTAGGGGCTCAGAGAGCGTGCCGTGACTCAGTTTCGTGCTAGAGACTAGCCATGCAGTCGTGGTCTTGTGCTCAGGGCTCTCGATAGTGGGCATGTTCTGCAAGAGAGGGAGCGCGTGTGTGGAGAGAGAAAGCTGGCAGGCAGATGAAAAAGAAATGTACTTGGTCCTAACCAGGTGTTTCGAGTCGGGTTGTTTAAAAAGAAGTTAACCACTCACGTGACTCTAGTACACCTGCATTGTATTTAAAAGTGTAAACATTATTTATTTTGTATGTGTTTGTGTGTGATCAAGCACAGGTCCTGCTTGCTGTCGTTCACCCGTGGTCATCTGAGGAGAACTTGACAGAGGAGTCAGTTCTGTCCTCCCTGGGGACCAAACCCAGGCCCTGCAGCAGGCTCCTTGCCTCACTGAGCCATCTCGCTGGCCCATCCTGCATTTGATTTTCTTTTCAGCTATTTTTTTTAGAGCACTTAATTAATTTTACATTCCAGTGAGTTTCCTCTCCCCCCACTCCCCCCCCAGTGCCCCCCACTCCAGTCCACCCCTCCTTTCCTGTTGGAAAAGGGCCGGCCTCCCGTGGATACCGACAGTCAGGGCACATCAAGTTGCAGTAAGACTAAGCACCTGGCCTTGTATTAAGGCTGGCCAAGGCAACCCAGTATGCGGAGTAGGGGCCCAAGAGCCAGTAAAAGAGTCAGAGACAGCCCCAGTGGAAAGCTGTGCCTGGCTTTGTCTGGGTCTCTGGTCTCCACTTCTAATTGAAATAATTCGGTCAAGGAGATCCAGCAGTCTGCGTGTCTGTGAAGCTGTTGAAGGATCCGTAGATGCCTCTCCTGTCCCCTCTGTGTGTCACAGAGGTGGAGTGTGTGAAAACCAGGAAGACTTTGTTATGCTTCTGGTGTTCTACATTTTCTCTTGACTTAACTGACTGAGGACATCCTTGGGTTTTCATATTCTCAGGTTACTAAAGTCTCATCTGAAATCCTTTTCTTTGCATAATTCCTGTTTTGATCTGGAGTGGGCTAGTGTCTGAGTTTGATCACTTGAATACCAGAGCCAGAAAATGGGTGGTTTTTACAGATTTTTTTTTTTGGACGGAGGACTTGGGCATGTCTGAGAGAAGCCTGATGTTCGTGTGAAGCTTTGCACTCTGAGTCCTTGGATACTGCAGGCTGTGCTTGCGTTTACAAACCCCCCTCTCTCCTTTCTCTCTCTTTTTTTTGGGGGGGGCACAGACTCTCACTATGTAGCCCTGGCTTTCCTGAAACTCACTGTGTAGATTAGACTGGCCTCCATGCCTGCCTCTGCCTCCCGAGTGCTGCGATTAGAGGTGTGCTCCACCATGCCCGGCTTTTACTCGTCTCTTAAATTCCCTCCCTGCTCGCTTCAGTAAATAGTTTGCTGTAGGCTTCTGCGTCATCCAGGTGGGAGGTGCTGGCCTCTTGGGCTCTGGCGGTGGCTGTACACGTAGTCAAGTGGATAAATTTGAAGGCAGAGAAAAGACGATTGTGTCTTAAGTATGAAAGAGAGGAGCCAGTCATGGCTGGAATTTTGCCCTGTGATCCTGGAATCATCTCTTCCTCCTGCATTTTACATTCGTTCTCTTGTTGGAGAGGGTCTGGGACGGGTTTATGAGATGGAGACATTCTCCATCCTTTAAGGCCTGGTGGAATTTTTTGGTTTGGTTTTGTGGTTGCCTCGCTGTGTAGCTGAGGAAGAAATGAGCTCCTGATCCTTCAGTCTCTACCTCCCGAGTAGGACTGTAGACATGTGGTACAGTGCCAGCTGATAAACCGGAACTTTGTACAGATCTGAGCTCTCTGGGGGAAGTGTCACTGACGACTGGGATAGAGCAGGCAGTAAACAGCACAGTGCCATCAGGTTAGGGCTGGCGGTCTCATCTCCACAGCTGGAGGGGGCTGAGGCGGAGCAGGGGACTTAAATCACAGATGATGGGGGCCCTGCCATGTATAGTGGGAAGGTCTGGGGGGAGTTGGAGTTCAAAGGAAACAGGCACCCACCGTCACTTTCACTCACTCTGAGCGCTGATTCTGAGTAGGCAGCTGCTCCTGTGCCAGTGTGATTCACTCGCGGTGGTTTGCACACACTGTCCCACGTGCCCTGGGCTCACAGAGGTGAGCCACTGTAGTTATTCCACGTGTTCATAGGAGCAGATATTGCTAACCTGTACACCGGTGTTTCCTGGTCAATCTTGAAGTTTCAAAACTAATTTTAAAAGGAAACTGAGGCAGGACAGTCAATTTTGAAGTTAGCCTGGACTGTACAGTGAATTTTGGGCTAACCCGGCTTACGTAGTTCTCCCAAGTGGATATAATACAATTTAAAAAAAAAAATAAGGAGGAGGATTGTCTTAGGGCTAGAGAGCTGCTCAGTGGTTAAGAAGGCAGGTGTACTGCTTTTCCAGATGGCTTGGCTCAGTTCCCAGCACCCACATGGTAGCTCACAGCCATCTGTAACTTCATTTCCTGGGGATCCAGCACCCTCTTCTGGCCTCTGCAGGTACCAGGCACACAAGTAATGCCTGTAGGTTTAACATTTAGGCAAAACTCTTGAGCCTATAAAATAAGAATCTTCAAAATAAAACATTTAAAAAAGAATCGTCTCGAGGATCCAGGCTGTGTAGCTCCTGGCTAGAGTGCATTCTTAGTGTGGCAGTGGTCCCTAACTCCAGACCAGCAACAACAAAAGGATTCTCCATAAACTGAGAACTCACAGACAGCATTGAAAGTTACAGAACTTGGGGCTGGAGAGATGGTTAAGTGATGAAGAACAGAGGCTGTTCTTCCAGAGGACCACATGGCAGCTCACAGCCCAGTCCCAGGGCATCCTGTGCCCTCTTACGGTCACCACAGGCACCAGGCACACTTGTGGAATGCAGACAAAACACGAATACACAAAATGAACAAATTAATTAAAATATCAAATTAATAAAGTTATGGAACTAGCTTAATTAAAAGAAAAGAATAGCAGGGCGTGATGGTGCATGCTTCTAATACTGTTACTTGGAAGGCTGAGGCAGGAGGATGATTGTGAATCCCAAGTGGGGTGTCAGGATTCAGGCACTGAGCCCTGGGTTACTGCAGTGAAATAGAGACTCCAGAGAACTGAATGAGTGTCTGCTGTGGGCAAGCTTCTGGCTGCTGGTGAGAGCATCTGTGCTAAAGGATAGCTCCATCCTCAGTTAGAGGTGTTTCTCCGTGGGTCTGTGCTAAAGGATAGCTCCGTCCACAGTTAGAGGGGTGCTTCTCCGTGGGTCTGTGCTAAAGGATAGCCCCATCCACAGTTAGAGGGGTGCTTCTCCGTGGGTCTGTGCTAAAGGATAGCCCCATCCACAGTTAGAGGGGTGCTTCTCCGTGGGTCTGTGCTAAAGGATAGCCCCATCCACAGTTAGAGGTGCTTCTCCGTGGGTTTTAGAGCAGCAGAGCCTGTCTGCTTTCGTTTGCTTGTTTATTTCTGTTTTGTTTTCCTGTGTGTGCGCACCTTGGGGTGCTGGGAATTGAACTCAGAGCTCATACGCTAGGCAAGCACTCTACAGCTGAGCTCCAGTCCCAGTTCGAGGGCTGTCAGTTTTCAGCCCTGACCTGCAGATACCTTTTCTAGCTTTCCATCACTTGCACTGACCCTGGAGCTGGCCACACCTAGTTTGGCTGAGGGAAGCAGGTTTGCTCTTAGTTAGGAATGCAGAAGGTGAAAGTTGACATCAAGTTAGCTTCTGAGCTGAGTGTGTGTTCGTGGGACACATGGGAGGGAATCACAGAAGACATTAGCATCTCTTTTTTTAAAAAATAATTTATTCATATATTTTTATGTAATTTGCATGTATGCCTGCATGACTGAAGAGAGCATCAGAGAGAAGAGAGGCTCAGATTACATGACAGATGGTTGTGAGCCACCATGTGGGTGCTGGGAACTGAACCCAGGTCCTCTGGAAGAGCAGCCAGTGCTCTTCACTGCTGAGCCATCTCAGACATTAGCATCTCTTTAGGGGCCTTTTAGGCTTCAGAACTAGAGGTGTGCTTCCTCTTGACAAAGGAAATGCCACCTCCACAAATTTACTGATGATATCACAGAGATGGCACAGTTTTCTGTTTGTTTGATTTGTTTATTGAGGTAGAGGTTCACCTTGTAGCCCAGGCTGGCCTGGAAAATCTCTGTCCTCCTGCCTCAGCCTTTCGTGTGTTGGGGTCTTTCACCCCACACACTTAAAAAGAAACAAGTCCTTTTCTTTCTGTGCACAGTCACACATGTGCATGTACATCTATGTGCACAGTCACACATGCATGTACATCTTTCTGTGCACAGTCACACATGTGCATGTACATCTTTCTGTGCACAGTCACACATGTGCATATACATCTTTCTGTGCACAGTCACACATATGCATGTACATTTTTCTGTGCACAGTCACACATGTGCATGTACATTTTTCTGTGCACAGTCACACATATGCATGTACATCTTTGTATGCACAGTCACACATATGCATGTACATCTTTTTTTTTTTGTTTGTTTGTTTTTTGGTTTTTCGAGACGGGGTTTCTCTGTGTAGCTTTGTGCCTTTCCTGGAGCTCACTTGGTAGCCCAGGCTGGCCTCGAACTCACAGAGATCCGCCTGGCTCTGCCTCCCGAGTGCTGGGATTAAAGGCGTGCGCCACCACCGCCCGGCCGCATGTACATCTTTCTATGCACAGTCACACATATGCATGTACATTTTTCTATGCACACTCACACAATGCATGTACATTTTTCTCAAGATTCAAGTATGTACTAAAAACCTTCAACTTTCTCGAATAATTTGTCTACTTTTGAAGAGTCTTAGCCTGTCATGGCTGCTGTTTGCTGTGACACACACTATTAATAGATGAGCTTGTGAACTCTTGGAGTAGGATGTGTAAGAACAAGAACTCTCTCACTTATTACTGTGTTGAGTAAATTACTGCTTCTGAGCCCAAATACACTTGTGTGAAGTGTTCTGGAATGGAGGTGAGAATAGAGAGTAAAGAAATTTCCCACCGGGAATGGAACTAGTTGAAAGTGGGATGAATATTGAAGCCTCATCTTCTTTGTTTGTTTGTTTTTCAAGACAGGATTTCTCTGTGTAGCCCTGGCTGTCCTGGAACTCGCTCTGTACACCAGGCTGGCCTCGAACTCACAGAGATCCACCTGCCTCTGCCTCCCAAGCGCTGGGATTAAAGGCGTGCGCCACCACCGCCCAGCTGGAGCCTCATCTTAAAAAGCAATTTTACCTTCCTTGTTGATGAGGTCAGGTTGAAGGGGTGGTGTAATGTGCAGCGCTAACATGGCTCTGATAGTGCTCCAGAATTAGGTGTATAGTTGAAGGGTGCGGCAGCCATGGGTCTGCAGAGGGAGACGGAGCCTGTCCAGTCAGAAGGAAACTGTGTGCTTCGCAAGTGAGTCTCCTCTCCTGAGTCAGTCAGCAGTGCCAGTGGTTTCTCAAGACCATACCTAATGGGAGTGGGGCAAGGAGGAAGGCATGTCTCCTTATAAAATGTGTAAACTGCTTAGTGCTGAGCCTGCACGGGAATACTTTAGTATTTACTCATGGTATAAGCCTGACACCGATTTTTTTTTTTGTTAGGTTTTTTTTTTTTTTCTTTTATGTTTTTTTCAAGTCAGGGTCTCAACTTGGTAGTCATGGCTGTCCTGAAACTCGCTCTGTAGACCAGGTTGGCCTCAAACTCACAGAAATCTTCCTGCCTCAGCCTCCTGAGTGCTGGAATTAAAGGTGCTGGTCACGACACCTGTTTACTGATCATGCATATTGTCATCTAGTGTTTATAAAAGCTTTTTTTTTTATTGGAAAAGAATCAAGACACATAGATATGCAAAATTTAACTAACGTTGGGGACTGGGATGTATCTCAGTTCTGAATTTGGTCAGCAGTGCCCTTTAGACCAGGTATGGGGTCACAGGCTTGCCATCCCAGCATTCAAGAGGAAGGTGAGAAATTGAAGGTCGTGGCTAACTAGTGATTTTGAGGGAAGCATGAGTCATGTGTCTCAACAAACAAACATGTACTTACCACCCAGAATTAAGAAGGGAAAGCTTTTCCCTTTGGCCGTGCTGGAGATTGAACCCCGGGCCTTGCACGTGCTAGACCAGCCCTCTGCCACCGAGCCACACTCCAGCCTCAGTATTTTCTAGTGTTCACTATAGTTTTGGTTTTTACAAATCCAAAGCTGGATGCAGAGACACACACCTTTCAGTACTCTGGAGATAGAGGCAGGCCAGCCTGGTCTGCAGAGTGAATTCCAGGCCAGTTGGGGCTACGTAGTGAGACAAAACAAAACGACTTAAAAAGAAACCCAAACAGCCCAAACAAACAACCCCCTTCCTACCATACACACAACCCCCCCCCCAACACTGATGGGATTGGAGTCTTTGAAAATGCCCCCCCCCCAACGTTAGTCTCATTGTTTGCCAGCAGCAGCTACCGTCAGGAGTGCTGGCTGTTTTAGTGCCACATCTGCATGATGGAGGACAAGTCGTTCATAGTTAACAACTTCGTTTTTTCACGTAATAGCAGGATTTAAAGCTCTAACTACATAAGTACATGCAGCTCGTTGATATTAAACTGTGGTAGTAAATTCCACAAGAAAAAGTAATTTTCTGTATTTTATTTATTCGAAGAATCTACTGTTGGTACCATAGTTTACCCCACATGAGTGTGGCGATTGGGTCTTAAGACTTCTTTGAGAGACATAAACTCCTAGAGCCGTGATTGTTAGGGCTGGCTGCTGAGTTTGAAGATGTAAATGTGGTATCTGCTCCCCTGATTTCTTAATAGCCATGGAGAATGGAGAAAACTGTCTGGTGAATTGGTGTCTTTTGCCCATAGTTGGGAAATAAAGATCACATGTGCTTTTCAGGGCTAGAATCATTCAGAGAAAGAGAGGGATATCAGAGTAGGAACCCAGGATTCTGGGTTCTAGACCCCAACTGAAGCTATCATTCTCTTTGGCTCTAAAGAAATGAAAATTATTTCAAAGATCTCTCTCTCTCTCTCTCTCTCTCTCTCTCTCTCTCTCTCTCTCTCTCTCTCTCTCTCTCTCTGTTGGTTCTCTCCCACTTTGTGGGTTTCAGAGATTTGTAGCAGGCACCTTTCTTTACTCTGAGCCATCTTACCAGCCCAAGAAGTGGGAATTCTATGGAATGCTTGAATGTTCTAGGATTTTTGATCTTTTTATAAAATGATAATTCTCTTAAAACCTCAGCTCTGAGCTGGGCGGTGGTGGCGCACACCTTTGATCCCAGCACTCGGGATGCAGAGCCAGGCAAATCTCTGTGAGTTTGAAGGCCAGCCTGGTCTACAGAGCGAGATCCAGGAAAGACGCAAAGCTACACAGAGAAACCCTGTCTCGGAAAAACAAAAAACAAAAAAAACCCTCAGCTCTGAGTGGAGATTATGCATGGTTTCTACACAGCCCAGCATCTAGGGGTTGAAGAAAGGGCAACACGAACCCACCCCTTGAATCATGTTTGCATAGAGAATTGTGCCAAGAACGCGTTTATTACTCCCGAGTCATTATAAACTTAATTGGTATTATGTCAGCTACTTAGATCAGAGCTAATAGCACATGAAACTCAGTCTGTTTACACCAGCTCCATGGTAGCATAGGTGGGTGTGGATCTGGGGACAAGTGACACGGTGACGTTTGATCCATGAATGATTTCATCATGGTCTGAACTCTGTATCAATCACCCTGGACGGAGAAGTGGGTGATGTGGACCTGGTCTTTCCATCAGAGCACTTGGCTGGGAACAAGGCCCTGGTTGCTTGTCTAGCCTGGAAGTTTGCTTTAGAGACAGCAGTGTTTCCTGGGGTGATACGGACAGGTATTACTATGTGAGCCTCCTTCCTTTCCATTTGATGAAGCAGGAGCCAAGGTTTTTGGAAAGCTTTATAAATAGCCTTTGATATCGGAGTGGGTTTGTAGCCTCTGTTGACCCACACAGATCAGCCAGGCGGTGCCTGTGACTCATGCATCTGTGCTTGCCATGGCTTTGAGCTTGTTTTCACCGTCTCCAGGTCCTTTTATGGGTTTCCGGTTGCCGTATCTCTATTTTTTCAGTTGTATAAATATGTTAACTCAATTGGGGAGTAGTAATGTGATCACATGGAAGTTTCCTTGTCTTTGTTTGCTCATTGGCTCTCCGAGATCCCTATTAATTCATTAGTCTATATGCTTAGTGCTTCTGCTCACAGCATTCAAGTTAATTTTCAGAAATCAGTGTGTTGGTTTGTCTTCCTGGCCACTGTGTGCATGGGTCATTTGAGTTGCTGGGTGGCTGCAGGTTGCTTGGGTTATAGCTGGGGAGCAGTCTAGGAGCCCCTTTTCTGCTGCAGCAGGAAGCCTAACCTGTGTGGTGCACTGGTTTGAGAAGACTTTTCTTTTCTTTTTTTTTTTTTTTTTTTTTTTTTTTTGGTTTTTCGAGACAGGGTTTCTCTGTGTAGCTTTGCGCCTTTCCTGGAGCTCACTTGGTAGCCCAGCCTGGCCTCGAACTCACAGAGATCTGCCTGGCTCTGCCTCCCGAGTGCTGGGATTAAAGGCGTGCGCCACCAACGGCCGGTGAGAAGACTTTTCTTAATTGAGTTAAAATGCAGCTGACACAAAACTGTTGCTAACCATCACTGCCGTGATCCCAGAAGAGCCCGTCTTGCTTACTGCTACTGCTTCCTGCCTTCTGTCTCCACAGGGCGGCCATTCATCTTTTTCCTGTTTCTAGGTTGCCTGATTTTTCTTTAAAAATTTCACTGCACCTTTATTTATTCGTTGATGTGCACACACATGTGCATTGTGTATAGGTATACTTGTGCTGTGGCATCTGTGGTGAGTCAGGGGACAGTTTTTGGGAGTCCGTTCTCTCCTGTTGTGTGGGTTCCAGGAACTGAATTCAGGCTGTGGTGGCGCTTGGCTCCAGCCACCTTTACCTGCCAAGTTCATGTCCTAGATTATTTTGTATAACATGGCTGTTGGGGGTTAGCTAATTGTTTTCAGGGTTTATCTGTGATGTAGCATTTTTGAATACTTCCCCCCTCATTTTTGTCTGAATAATAATCCATAGTGTGAACATTCCATAATGTCTTAAACATTCGTGGGCATGTGCACTGTTTCTGCTTTTGGTCATGGAAAGTCTGCAGCAGGCATTCTCAGATTCCTTTTGAATACCTGGGTTTGTTTTCCTTGGTATTTACCTTCCTGTGAAAATTGTGATATGATTTAATGTTTGACCTTCTCCCAAGCTGTTTCCCATGGCATCTGCACTGCTTATATTCTTACCATCAGTACATGGGGTCCAGTTTCCCTGTATCCTCACCAACACTGGTTATTTTCTCATTTTGATTATAGTGGTCCCAGGGAATGTAAAACGGTATCACACTGTGATACTAGGTATTTGTGGTATTTGCAATTTTGTAATAAATAATGATGTCGAACATTTTTCATGTGCTGTTTGGTCATTAATATGTCATTTTAAAAAAGAAATGGCTCAGGGGTTAAGAGCACCGGCTGCTCTTCCAGAGATCCTGAGTTCAAGTCCCAGCAACCACATGGTGGCTCACAACCATCTGTAATGAGATCTAGCTCCCTCTTCTGGTGTGCAGGTATATATGCAGGCAGAACACTGTATACACAGTAAATTATTAATTTTTTTTTTTTAAAGAAAGAAATGTCTGTTCACATCCTTTGGTTTAATTTATAAATTTCATTTATTTATTATGTATGATGGTGTGGGGCGGGGAGTGTGGAGGTCAGGGGACAATTTGCCATGGTGAGTCTGCCCTTCACCTTGTGAGCCGGGATTGAATTCAGATCATCTGGTTTGGCGACAAGTGAGTGCACTTCTCACAGAGCTCTCTCTCCGGCCGGCCGGCCCGTCGCCTGTCTTTTTAATTGCTCTTTTTGTTGTTGAGCTGTAAGGAACCAGCAGTTCTTGATTTAGTTGGAGCAGAGATCCTGGCCACAAGTCCGACACACCTGCGGGACTCCTACCCCCAACTGAGCTGAGTCAGTCACACCCCCGCCTCTAAGAATGTGAGGTGTTGGCTCCTGCTTTCTCTCCCAGCCCTGGCACGCCCCAGCCACCCTGCTTTACTGTGCCTTCAGGCCAAACTCTACCAAGAACACTTGATTTCTGGATCCTTCCAAGGCTGACAGGGTAGAGACTGGCAGTCACTGGCCTTGGTATGACTGCTGCTGGAATTTGAGAATCCCTCCATCCTTTTTACTGAGACCTTTATTTTCTTTTTAAAACTCCGTGAAACAATTGATGGTGTCTGTGTATGTGTATGCCGTGTATGTGTAGGTGCCCAGGGAGGCAAGAAAAGGGTGTCTGATCCTCTGCAGCTAGAGTCGCTGGTGGTTGAGTCACCAGACAATGTGGGTGCTGGGAACTGAACTCGGGAAGAACAGAAAGCATGCTCAGTTGCCTAGCCATCTGTCCAACCCTATGAGCTGGTTCTTAATCTTGGAAAGACAAAAGTAATATATATTAAGAAAATTCTTGTGTGTGTGTGTGTGTGTGTGTGTGTGTGTGTGTGTGTGTGTGTGTCTCCATGTTCCTTATTGTACACCAAGTACTTGTGTTTTTCTCCTGTGGAAGAGGTGTGGTGTGTAGGCTGTTACGTTCATCAGCTGAGAACCGGATCACACAGGGTTTCTTTGGGGATGGAGGGAGTTCTCTGGACTGCCTTTTGCTGATCTCCAAGTACTTAATGAGATTCTCAGCCTTGGCCTTGTGTGGTCTCTGAGGACGTTCTCTTGGCTGCTTCATTTCCTGAACAAAGCAGTTCAGCCTTCCCAGCACTTCTAGGTGTGATTATACCCGTGCTTCTGCAGCAGTCCTGGGTCTTTGCAAGACCTGGTGTCTCACTGGGAAAAAACTGACACTTAAAATATTGCCTAATTTCTTTCATGAAACTTTGGGGTCAGGCCTCAAGGTAGAAAGAAGATTGTTAGAAATAGTATATAACACTCCCCCCGCTTCCTGCACAGCCCAGCTTCCCCTCCATCTCTCCTTTCTTCCTCTCTTCCTCCGATGGTTTTGTTATGTTTTCTGAGACAGGGTCTGATGTGTCCCTGGCCTGAGCCTTTCTAACCTTTCTCAGCCTCCTGGAGGGCTGGGATTACAGGGGTGTGACCACCTCAGGGCTGGGATTACAGGGGTGTGACCACGTCAGGCACTGCTGTGACATTGTCTCTGCTCCCGTTGTCTGATCTCCTGTCCATTCCTATTCCTCCAGCCATAAAATGTCGAATGTCTTTAAGGTTAAATCCCCCCCCCCACTCTTAAGAGTTTTATCCTTCCTCATGACTTCAGATGTCACATATATTTTCTTAATTTATTTTAACTTTGAACATGTTTATCTGTGGCGGTGGGTGTGCACATGCCAGTGTGTGTGTGTGTTGTGTGTGTGTGTGTGTGTGTGTGTGTGTGTGTGTGTAAGTCAGAGGACAGTTTGCAGGAGTGGGTTCTCTCTTCCATCACGTGAGACTTGTATCAAACCAGGTGGTCGTAGCAGCAGGCACACTCACCTACTGAACTATCCTGCTGCCCATACATACATAAATATATGTGTGTGTGACAAAGAGATTTCACTTATCTCTTGGTGGTACTGGGGACTGAATCCAGGGCTCCACATGTACCAGGCAAGCTCTCTGCTCTGAACTACATTTCATCCTTAACCTCCCAAGTTATACTCCCCAACTTTCTGTTTTATTTTTTTGAGTCAGGGTCTCACTATGTATTTCTAGCTAGCCTGCTAGCCTGGAACTCACTGTATAGCCCAGGCTGGTTTCAGACTCAAAGATCCTTTGGCCTCAGCCTCCTCTGAGGGCTGGGAATAAGGGCGTGCATCACTTTTTAATGCTTTGTTTGTTCATGTGTGTGCAGGCGCTTGTGTGCATGCACACATGTGTGTGGAGGCCAGAAGTCAGCCTTGGGTGTCATTCCTCATATTTTGAGACAGGGCCTCTCATGGCCTGGAGCTCACCAAGTAGACTAGGTTGGTTGGTCTGTGAGTAAGCCCCAGGGATCCGCCGGCTCTGCCTCTGCAGTTCTGGGGAGTGTGTACCACTGTCCATGGTCCAGCCCACAGGTTCTTGGGATTGAACTTGGGTTCTCATACTTGCACAGCAAGCAGTTTCCTAACCAAGCTCTCTCCCTGACCCTAAAAGCCACATCTTTGGCTGGCTCTCCTCCATGAACTTCAGGTCAGTCTGGTCCTCATCTCACACCCACCTTGGGTATGTTACAGGTGCCTCATACATAGTATGTGGAAAATAAAGTTTGTAGTCTTCCCTTGCAGTCCTGGTCCTGGGTTCCTCCGCTCAGTAAAGGTCACACCAGCCAGCCAGCGTGCAAGTCCAAGCGAGGTGTGTTGGGAGAGCCTTGCTGTCCTGTCCTCTTCCCCGACGTCTGCTGCCTAGTGCGGGTTACAGTGAAGGTCTTGGTGAAATTCTGTTATTACTCCTCCTCCTCCTCGGGAGTAGTTCTTAAGTCTCTCTACGTTTCTTTATGTTCACTGTCACCGCTAAGATACCGGCCCTTGTTTGTTTGTTTGTTTTGTTTTTTGAGACAGGGTTTCTCTGTGTAGCCCTGGCTGTCCCAGAACTCCTCTGTATACCAGGCTGGCCTTGAACTCACAGATCCACCTGCCTCTCCTCTTAAGTGCTGGGATGATGAGCACCACCATCGACTGGCTTTTTTTTCTTCGGGAGGTGATAAGATGTCTTTTAAAGACTGTTTAAGCACCCTCTAATAAATTTCCAGCACTCACAACGTGTGTTCTGTAAACAACATCTCTAAAGTACAGAACTCAGACAACTAACTGGTCCAGGATGCTCAGCTGTGACATCACCTTTGCTGCTCTGGACAGAGTCAGTCTGGGGGACAAAGAGACACTATCTTGAGCACACCTGTTACCTGTTCATGACTCATAGGCTTTTCTGAGGAAAGCTGTTTTCATTCTGAGCTTCAGTCAGAAGGAGGCTTTGGAAAAGATTTGACTTTTCTCAGCAGAGTTTAAAACCAAGTGGCTTTATTTTGCTTTTAAGATAAATACCAAAACTTTGGTGGCTTAAGACCTTGTATAATTGATTGGGCATAGTGATGTATGCCTTTAATCCCAGCACTCAGGAGGCAGAGGCAGGTGGATCTGTGTTGTGTTCCAGGCTAGCCTGGGCTATATAGTGAGTTCCAGGATAGCCAGAGCTATGTAGATAGATCTTTCCTTTAAAAAAATAAAGGAGAGAAAGAGAGAGTACCCTGAAGCGATTACTTATATTGTTCTATTATTAAGTAAAACTCGGGGTCAGATGTCTGGGTAAAAACTTGGTTGATCCAAGAAGCAACCAGTGACCTCCTTTCTTTCTCCTTCCTTGATCCAAAAAAGGCCCTTGACTCTTTCTAAGCCCCTCCCTATTACTTCCTGTATCTCTCTATATGTCCTTGGTCCTCCAAAACCTCGCTAATTCTGGTCAGCTGGTAGCTAGCTCTGCCCTCTGATTCATGGTAAACTCTATTGGCCGTCTCGGGAGTGTCAGAGTGTGATCAGAATATCCCACAACAAGACCCTGTATAATTTGACGGATTCTCGCTCGCCCCATCTCGGTGCTTTGGTTTGATTAATACCCAGTTCTCCAAACACACCTGCTCTGTTCTGTGTTCAAAACACCTCTGCCACAGCCTTGATTACCTCAGATGCTTCCTCCTGTAGACTGTGCCTTCCCTCAGAGCCCTCATTGCGTTCTGTGGCGGCTTAAATAAGAATGGCCCCCTTGGGTTCTATGTTTGAGCGCTTAGGGAGTGGCATTAGGAAGTGGTTCTGTTTGAGAAGGATTAGGGGGTGTGGCCTTGTTGCAGGAAGTGTTTCACTAGGGGCGGGCTTTGCGGTTTCAGAACCCACACCAGGCCAAGTGTGTCTTCACCTCTCCCCTTTAAAACATCTTTAAAATTCACCTGTATTTATTTTGTTTTGGAGTGCCCTTCCTTATGCTAGGAGTTCACTGTTGTGTGTGCCCTGCCTGGGACGGTGAGTACCAGTGTGACTTGCTCACTCTTCTTCTCCCTGTGCTCTGTGGGCCTGCAGTGTGCTGGCTGCTTACTGAGTGTTGGCTAAATGACTTGTGTACCAGTTCTTGTGCTAGGGGTGCAGTGTTCGCCCGGCAGACAGGTTGCCTACTCCTACAGGGTTTGTGTGGATATACAGACACACAGTGAGCTAGAGACCACACGGGGAGAGGCATGTTTAGAGTTTCTTGGGGCGGCCTTAGTTGAGTGTTTAGGGAAGGTTGTTCTTATCTTTTGAGACAGATCTCACTGTAGTTCTGGCTGACCTGGACTTGCTCTGGAGACCATCCTGGCCTCGAACTCACAGAGATCCGCCTGCCTCTGCCTCCAGAGTGCTGGGATTAAAGGCATAAGCCACCACACCTGGATGCTATTTAGTTTTTTAATTTTTAAAAATTGAGCGACTGGGTAAGTGCCATCTACTGAGCGAAGATGCCCGAAGAGAGTAAGTATAAATCAGTTGCCTTTGTTGTAAGCAGAGAGGATGTTCTATTACAAACACACAAACAAACAAACATGCGTGATCAGGCATGATAAGATATTTAAATGTCTGAGACTGAGAACGGCAAGGTTGGCTGAGCAGTAGGAGAAGAGTTCGGGACGACTTCTGGGAGCGACGAGGCAGCGGAGGAGGGCTCTCAGGAGGGAGCACTCAGCCGGGGAAGCAGGGATGTAGGAGGTGATGTCTGGCGGCCGTGAGAGCTAAGACAGTCATGATGAATGCCGGTGCTCCTAGAGAAGTCCCAGTGCTCGGGCCGCGGGCCCCCAGGGCTAGACTGCAGGTCCTGCGGAGGTCGATCAGAGAGGGCTGAGGAGCAAGTAGGAGGCGGGGCAGCTCTGAAACCAAAGCCGCTGTTAGGGGTGCTCCACTCGAGAATGCGAGCACTTTGGGATCCTGAAGCAGGAGGATCACTGTGAGTTCCAAGACTACAGAAAGAGGCTCTCAAGAAACAAAACAGGACTAGGCATGGTGGTGCACACCTTTATTTAATCCCAGCACTTGGGAAGCAGATGGATCTCTGTGAGTTCAAGGCCAGCCTGATCTACATAGTGAGTTCCAAGTCAGTCCAGCTCCATTGAGACTCTGTCTCAAAGAAAACAAGCAAAAGCTCCTGCCTCGGGGGCGGGGGTGGGGGGTGGGGGTTCCTGTCCCACACTTAGAATTTTTGCTAAGAGGAGGAGAATAAAGAGGCAGTGTCTACATGGTGCCCTGAGACCAAAAAAGTTTGGTTTTCAAGTGTGTATGTGTGTGCATGCGTCGTGAGGCTTGCCTGTGTGAATGCCACATGTGTGCAGATGTCCCACATCTGTGCAGATGTCAGAAGAAGGTGTTGGATTCGCTGGAGGTAGTTACAGGCAGTTGTAAGCCACCGATGTGGGTTCTGGGAACCAAACTGGGGGCCCCTACAAGAAGAGCAAGGATTCTTAACCTTTCTCTAGCTCCCCAAAGTTGTTTTTTTTTTTAACTGAATTTTATGATACGTGTACCTGAGTGTGAGCACACAGCATGGCACCCATGTGGAGGTCAGGAAGCTGCTGCCCACCCCTCTCATCCTGTTGGGCAGGGTCTCTCTTCCTCCTGTGCCGTGAGCACCCAGGTGATTCTCCTGTCTCTGTAAGAGGGCCAGGCTGTAGATCTCGGCCCCTAGCTGGGCTCTGCTGTTCTCGGTTGGTCCTGGGGACTGAGCTCGGCTTCTCAGGCTTACGCGGCAAGAGCTTTTCCCACCGAGCATCTTGGTGGCCCTCGGGAAACGTTTTCAATATTTTATTTTTAATGATTTTCCTCTTCAGGGAAGGATCTGAAACAGCTTAATAAGAAAGAGAGGCTGGCTGGGAGTGGGCTTCTGGGAAGGCATGCAGGATTGCAGTCTGTGCTGTCTATTCTAACAAGGGGAGAGGTGGGGCGCACGCATGGCCTGATTAGATCCAGCAGTAGAAAGCAGTGGTGGCTGGATTTTCTTTCCTCTTGGTGAACTGAGGGAGAATGGAGAATAGATTCGGGAAGACAGACAGAGTATGAACTTGTTTGGAGCGCAGACAGGTGGACACAGTGGACTTGAACAGGGTTTCTGGCCAGTGGATATCCACTGAGGGTCACGGTCTGTGGAACTGCTCCACACATTGGAACGTTTTCCTCCAGCGGTGCCCAGCCACTGTCGGCATGGGTAGTGACTGGGTTCAGCACAGGCTAACATTTCCCAGGGAAGCGCAGCAGAGGGAGAGGGCTGAAGAGGAAAATGTGTGCGTGGGGAGAAGGTGGGGTTTTGCGTTTTGTTTTTTTGTTTAAGATTTATTTATTTATTTTATGTGTATGAGTGCTCTATCTGCATGTACACCATGTACACCAGACGAGGGCATCAGACCCCCTCTATAGATGGCTGTGGCCACCATGTGGTTGCTGGGAATTGATCTCAGGTCCTCTGGAAGAGCAGCCAGTGCTCTTAACCGCTGAGCCATCTCTCCAGCCCACATTGGCTTTGTTTTGTTATTTTATTTTATTTTTGAGACAGGGTTTCTCTGTAATAGCCTTGGCTGTCCTGGAACTCTCTTCATAGACCAAGCCGGCCTCAAGCTCACAGAGATCCTTCTGCCTCTGCCTCCTGGGTGCTGGGATTAAAGGAGCGCACCACCGCACCTGGCCTGTTTTTGTTTTTTAATGAAAATTTAAAAATCCTTTGCTGGTCTGTGGCCTCTGAGCTGGGTAGGTAGGAAAGGGACAATGAGAGCGATGGGGCTGGGGACCGCCAGAGGGGAGCGCCAGGCAGCAGCTGTCCAGGCGTCTGGTTGTGGTCGTGAGAGCCCAGCCTGGAGGGGGCAGGCTGCTGTGGTTGTGGAGTCTAATGGATGCCCTGAGCTAGGTGGGAAGTGGGGGACTGTCGTCTGCTTTTCAGGCGAAGTCACTTGATGATGCGGCCTTCGTAGGCAGGACGGCAGAAAACCCGCAGTGAATGGGGGCTCGCCCAGGCAGTTGGGAGTGGGGTGCCGTGAATGTCTGGCACCAGGATTGTGGGAAAAGTAGGCAAGGCTGTTCCATGAAGTGAGCTGAATGACCGAGTGAATGAAGGGAGAGATGAGTGGAAATCGACAGCTTTGTTCGCTTTCATTGAAAGTTCAGAGTCACTGCGCTGTCTCGCTGCGATGCTCATTCCACCCTGGAAAGCGCCGTCTTTTTAAGGAGAGACGCTTGGCAAAAAAATGGTTGGCAAATTATTGCTTCTGCTGAGCAGGTCTGAGCTTCAGTCCCTTCCCAAAGGCCCGCTGTGCCCGTTAGTGAGGTCACAGCACTGGCTCATTGTCCATGGCCACTTGTGTGTTACTGGGACAGACAGCCCCATAAAACAGAAGCTATTTATTATCTGGCCTTTTATTGGAAAAATTTACTGACTCCTGATTTGGAGCAGTGGCTCTGAGACTTCAGCAGGTTTTGGAATCACCGGATGGCTGTAAAAACACAGATTACTGGCCTCAACCCAGAGTTTCTGATTCAGTGAGTCTTGGTTGGGGCCCAAGAATGTGCATTTCTGACAAGTTCCCTGCTGCTGCTGTGCTTCTGGGGTGGGAACCACATGAGAACCACTGCCCTTCAGGTCCCTTCTCCCCTTAATCTTTGCTGAACCAAAAGCCCCAGCCTGTCTCCGTGCCGGCCGGGACATCTGGGTTTTCATCCTCGCTTTAAGCCGCTTGCCTACTGCTGATGGCCCTTTGGATGGAGCCTGTCCGTCTGCCATGGACAAGTTGCCCCTTCTGGCCCTGCGCTCCCTGTAAGCTTTCCTTCGCCCTGGTCTCTTCCAGCTTTCTTGGAGCTTAAATGGGAGTCTTAGGCAAGGCAGCAGTTGAGGTCACATGACCTGGGGGTGCTGAGGGTCTAGCCACTGGTGTAGAAGAAGAAAGCTTTCTCCCCCTGCGATCCGGCTCTGACGTGCTAGAGCAGTGTAGCCCTTTGTCGTGATGGATTGTGTCGAACAGGGAGTAGAGGGCCCAGGCGGCTTGGGGTTCGACCCCACGTGGGAGCAGCATCAGCTTCTCTTCAGAACTGCAGTCTGTGTTTCCTGAACAAGTCATGGGTCCCTGTCCTTGAGCAGAACGGCCTGCAGAGGCTGTTGCTAACATGGTGTCTACTGTGCCTTGCTGAGGTGCTTGCTTCCTTTGAGCATGTCCCTCAACTCAGTGCTGTGGTTCCTCAGTCGCTGCGGGGCCTGGCATCTTCAGTGGGAGTTCACAGAGTCAGATCCTGACTCCTGTCCTTGAGATGCTCTCTTCGACAGTTCAGGTTACAGACATCCTTGCTGTCCGAGATGCTCCCTCTGGCCGTGGAGGCCTCTCATTTTGCCTCCTACTTCCTGTCCTGCCTTCTGTGTCTTCCCTTTTCTTCCTCTCCCCCTGGCTTTCCACATTGGCTTCCTGTCTGTCAAGACATGCTCCCTTCCCCACAGCACACCTTGGCCTTTTCCCAGCTTCGTTAGAGTGGGCACTGCCGTCCCCTGACCAGCTACACTCCTGAAGACTGAGGAGACGAAAATCTGCGGACTGTGTTTATGTGTGCCCGTCTGCATGTACACCAGCGTGTGAGTGTGGGTGGAGGCCAGAGGTCAACACTGGCTGTCTTCGTTAGTTGCTCTCCACCTTAGCCTTCGAAGCAGGGTCTCTCAGTGGGCCTGGAGCTTGTCCATTTGCCTAGACTGGCTGGCCAGTGGAATCCAGGGGTGCTCCTGTCTTCCTCTCTACTACAAGGATCACGGGCATGTGCTGCCACACCCAGCTTTATAAGTATGTGCTGAGAATCCAAACTTGACCAACTGGCCACCTCTGCAACCCATGTTTTTGTTATTTCTTTTTCCTTCCTCTTTGTTTCTTTGTTCTTTCTTTCTCTCTCTCTTTCTTTCTTTCTTTCTTTCTTTCTTTCTTTCTTTCTTTCTTTCTTTCTTTCTCTCTCTCTATCTCTCTTTCTTTCTCTTCCTTCCTTCTTTCCTTCTTTCTTTTCTTTCTTTGTTGTTTTTTGAGACAGAGTTTCTCTGTGTAGCTTTGGTGCCTGTCCTGGATCTCACTCTGTAGACCAGGCTGGCCTCGAACTCACAGAGATCCACCTGGCTCTGCCTCCTGAGTGCTGGGATTAAAGGCGTGCGCCGCCGCCGCCGCCGCCCGCCGCCGCGCCGCCACCACCACCACCCAGCTTCCTTCTTTTTTTTAAAAACTCACAATTGGGTGCTGGGTTCATAAGCATGGGCCACCATACTTGTTTCTTGGACTTTTAATCTGGGACATTGAGGGACAGATGAGGAGAGGCTAGCCTTTGCCTTCAGTTTCTGATGAGTAGGAAAGCCTGAAGCTGGCAGGGGTCTAGAGAAGCTGGAAGCCAGGATTCACCGTAAGGACAGAGTCTGTGGCTGGGAGAGGCAGAGGGTCTCAGAGGACACGAATCTTACAAAATACCTCAGGCAGAAGAGGCCTGAGTCGACCCTGCCTGCTGCCTGTGCAGCCTGGATTGCAGGCATAGGGCTAGCCGGAGGAGGCCTGCTTTGGAGCTAAGGAGAGAGCGACATTTGAGAGGCATAGTGAGGGTCATGTGGAAACCCTAGAAAGAGCAGAGCCTCAAAGAGGGGAACTTAAAATAGCTGGTGTGGCAGTGCACACCTGTATCCCCAACATTTGGGAGGCAGAGGCAGAAGGATTGTGAGTTTAAAGGCAGCCTGGGCTAAAAGAAAGAAAAAAAAAAAAGAAGGAAAAAAACAAAACCTTTCTTTTTTATGTCCTAAGGCATGAGAAACAGGAAGGGGAAAAGTACAGATTTAGAAGAGAGTTAGGGATCAAGTTCCTAAGAGAGAATCCTGTAGAGAGTCACAGGGTGAATTACCTCAGCAGTCTGTCTGAGAGACTGTGTCATGTTGGGAAAGTTCTGGGGACTTGAGTGTTGTCCCCCGATGAGACTGAAAAACCAGCCTCAGACTGTCTCCCAGAAAAAGAAACTTGGATCTGTGAGCAATAACTCCGGCCGGCAATGTCACTTCCCTGGCCATGCTGAGCCGCACAGGAAGTCTCAGAAATTCTTACCCAAAGAAGGTTCCATAAGAATGTTCGCCGCCACCCCCAGCTCTGTGGTTTGATGGACTAGAGAATTCCCTGGGGAAGGGTTCTGAGGGGAACTCTGAGAGACGGGTGTGTGTGTGTGTGTGTGTGTGTCTCTGCGTGTGTGGCTGCAGGAAGGACATGCCTGTTCAGGACTGCTGCTGCTGCTGCTGCTGTTGCGAGGTGTGGATGGGGGCGGGGCGGGGGGCTGGCTCTTCCAGGGGACCACTGTCCGAGTGTCTTACAGATTCCAGAGTCTGAAACCTGGGAACTTGAGAAGGTTTGCTTTATAGCTATAATAGTTGGCCTGCCAGAGTCTAAGGGCCTGCTGTGTTTGTGAGAGCAAGGCTCTGATGTCCCTGTTGGCATAAGTGAATATTTAGTTTAAGTCTTTATATCCAGGGGAAAAGATTAGGGGCCAGAGCCCACACAGGAAAGCCACTGTGAAGGACGGTCACTGTGTGCCCTTGCTCCCTCTGGTGCGTGGTCCCCATTTATTGACCGTGAGAGGGAAACAAGAACAGTGTGTGTGCTAGTGCTCCCAAGACGTCCTCCCGGTGAGTGCTCCACATGCAGCCAGCCAGCCCTGCCTCTAGACTCGAGGACCCAGGCATGGACAGAACCAGGTCTTGCCCACTGGACATTCCCTTCTCGGATAAGGTGATACTGGAGGAGCTGGGGTGGGAAGTGATTAGATCATGGGGATGGAGCCCTTTCAATGGGATCAGTGCTTTACAAGAGACTAAGGAGCTCACGTGCACACTGTTAGGAAGGAGGTACTGTCGTGGGCCAGACAGTGCCAACCAGATCCTCAATCTGCCTTGGTGTTGGCCGCAGCCGGCAGAACATTTGTGTTTAAAGGCCACACAGGCTATGCTCTCCAGACTTCGCAGCCCACAGACAAATAGCTTTGCCTTTCCTCTAAGATAGAAAGCTTTTGGAGAGAAAGCTTTGAGTGTAAAAAGAAGCCCCCGGCCACGATGTCGAGGTCAGGAGCAGAAGAAAGACACTTCAAAGGAGGCACTTCATGATACTTCTGAGTTCCAGATACTTCTGAGACAGGGCTAGCAAAGCGTGACCGACTCCAGGACGGTGCACAGTGCACAGTGCACAGTGCAGAGCCAATTCAAGAAAGGAGCTGACTTTCTGATCCTTTTAGGAATAAACTATAGAGAGTCGAGCGAGAAGCGGCTCGCTAAGTCTTGCCTCCTTCATTTCCTTTATCCTCTTTATCCTTTCATTTCTTTATCATCGCTTATGGTTTCCTTTGTGTTTTTGGTCGGTCTTCTCCCAGGTGTTTTTGAGAGAAGTAGAGACATTTACCAGTTGATGTGGCCAGAGGTGTAGCCACATAGGGTCCTTTAGGTTCAGAGGGGTCTTTGGTGTGCACTGTGTCTGGGACACACATCTTCTCAGGTACTGTGCTGATTTCTTAGCGACATGAGAAGTCACCACAAATTCAGATTGCAGGCTGAGTCCAGAATGAAGCATGGTAGACCTGTGCTTCCGGTGAATGCTTGCTCTGCCCTTCCAGCTTCTAGACAGAGCACTCAGGTCTCTCCTTGGAGCACATGTGACATCCTCCCCGGGTGTCTTCACATCACCTTCCTTCAAGGACATTAGCTGGATTTAGAATCCATAATGGGATCAAATCTGGAGACCTCTGTTCCCAATTAAAAGTGTGTTCTGGGGTAGTAGGGATTAGAACTTCAGGACACCTTTTGTGAGAGTTCACCTTCCAGCAGGTGCTGTGGTCTGGGGTGGATGTCATTGGGTTTAGTTGTACTTGAGGCTTAGATAGGAATTATTGAGTTAGTGATTGTTGGTTTTTTTGTTTGGTGTTTTTGTTTTGTTTTTAGAATTCTCCATTAAATTTAAACTGAAGATTTAAAGGGCTGAGTTTGATGGTGCACACCTGTAATATCAGTACTTGCAAGACCTAGGCAGGAGGATTACTACAAATTCGGAGCAAGCACAGGCCACATACTGAGTACCAGGATAGCCCAGGTCACACAGGCTGTTCTGCTTCTAGAAACAAAAACCAGGGTGGTGGTGGTGGCCTTTAATTCTACCATTTGGGAGGCAGAGGCAGGTGGATCTCTGAGTTCGAGGCCAGCCAAGTCTACAGAGCGAGTTCCAGGACAGCCAGGGCTACATAGAGAATCCCTGTCTCAAAAAAGAAGTTAAAAAAAGAAACAACAAAAATAAAAAAAACAACCAGACAATGAGATTTAAAGAGAGATAAACTTATTTAATTATCTTTAAAAAAGATGATTGAAGAAAAAAAATGTCATGGGATAAAAAAGCATTCATGCTGAGGGTTATAACCTGCATTTGTTCAGAAGCCTGGACAGGATGTAGGGGCCCTTATGATGTTCTAGGTTTATGGCTTTGCCATCTGTGACCTTGTTAGAGCAAAGGCAACAGACCCAGGTCCCTAAGCGTTAGCTGTGGCAGCGAGAGTCCTGCTTTCTCCACCAGCCCTGTCTGCACCTCCCATGAGGCCGGGTCCAAGGTGCCCAGGTGGTATGTGGCACCGTGACTAGCTCTCCTATGCGGGCACATTCTTCAGTGATGAGGCAGCAGTTATCAGTGTGTGCCTCTTAAACTCAAACTCAAAGGGTTGTTTATCAAAGGAAGTTCAATCCCCAAGCTATCACAGTGATAGGCTGTATCAGGGTTAGCAGTGCACTTAAACAAAATTCCTTAGCAACAGTACACATTTGGGGCCGCTGAATTGTCACCGTCCTGGTGGCTTTTATGGTACTCCTGGTGTTGTAAGGAAGTGGATGAGTCAGGGGACTGGGCTTTTCCTGCCCAAGAGGAGGTTTGACTGGAAGGTCAGCTGGAGACAGGCTCACACAGGAGCTGATGCAGGTTGGTGTCGCTTCTGCAGAGTGAGCCTTGGAATCAGTCTTATCTGGCCAAATGGGACAAGTTTAAGGCAGAGACCTGCAGAGCATACACCAGAGGTTCGATGCAAAGGGGCACGTTGTAGACACGCACTTTCCCTGTCTGTCCCTTCAGTTCCCAAGGGAGGGCCTGCCAAGCAGTTGGGATGTCCCCTGCCTTAGGCGTTCCCTGGGTCACTTTGAGTGAAGTGGGGAGGGCAGGAAGGAGGCTGCTGGTGGCACCAACCCCAGCGTGGCTCCCTCGGTCATGCGCATCCTGAAGGGAATGGTTCCGAGAGTCCTTTGGAGACGTGTGTGCCATCCCTCTAACGGGCACTGTCATGTCTGCTAAGTGGAAACAGCCACAGCTTGGTTCCCAGGGCAGGAGGCTGTGGTCAAGCCACCATACTTTTGGAATGAGCACAGGGCAAATATGCACACCCATCATTTCCTTTGACTAATCTCTGTGGTCCTGTCCTGATGTGTCTTCTGAAACTGTGTTTCTTTGTTGAAGTTGGGATGTTTAATTGAGGACCCAGATGGGACAGAAGGGGAGCTTCTCTAACTGCTTTACTAAACTGTGTGTCATTGCTCTGGATTGCGGCGGTGGCGGTGGCGGCGGCAGCAGATTCAGTAGATTCAGTAGAAAAGCAGATTGCACCCTGACTCATCTGCCTGCCTGAGCTGTGCAGCCGACTGCCCTGGGCTCGCCGGACGGTGTGTGCATGCTGTCTGCTCAGCACACCGGCAGGGGCTGTGGATGCCTGGCTCAGGCCATGGAAAACCCTCAGAGGAGACAGCCCATCGAGGGCCAGGAGCTCTGTCCTGGAATTGTCTGGCCTTTATCTGGTGTAATCTCATGTGCTTCCTTTTGGGTAAGGGTGCTATGGCCTGCCCTCTACGGGGCACTGGTGCTTCCTGTACCAGGCTAGGTCCTCCTGCTGCCCGAGGGGAGTGCTGTGGGCAGGGGAGCTTACTTGCCTTTTATTTGGGGAAGGACACCAGAACCTGTGGCTGTAAGGGCTGCGCCTGCCCACTTTGGTCCTAACCCTTGTCTCTCACATCACAGCAGAAAAAGTCCTACCTGGAGCGGAGTGTGAAGGAAGCAGAGGACAACATCCGAGAGATGCTGATGGCGCGGAGGGCGCACTAGGAGCTGCTGGCAGCCTCCCTCCACCCGACCTCTCCCATCCTGGCAGGCGGGGGCTCCGCAGGCTCCTGTCCCCCGCGGCCCCTCACTCTCTCCAACACCTGGAGCCCCCTTCGGGCCCCACCCGAACGTCTGCCACCCCTGCCCGGGACACTGTTCTCCGGGGGCAAGCCAGGAGCTCTCCACGGAGGGGAGACTGGAGGCCGATGGAGAAGGCTGCCCAAGCCTGCCACGAGGCATGTGGGTTAGACCAATAAAAGGCTGCGTCTTGCTCTGTGGCATCTGCTTTTCTCCAGCTGAGGAGGGAGTGAGAAGCAGGGGTCTTCCTCAGCTCTCGTTCCTCTTCTCTTCCCTTTCTGGGCCTTGGACGGGTAGTTCGCGGGCCTCCATGGGGCATAGGAGGGAGGAGGAGGAGGAACATGCTACAGTTGCCCTGAGATCTCGTCCCCATTTTCCCCCCAGATTCCCAAACCAAATCTGACAGCAAGCAGCATCTCCTTGGCTCTGTCTGGTCTGGCCATGGTGGGCCAGTGGTTCTGCCTCCTCGCATCCCCCAAGGGAACAGTGAGGAGGGAGATGGCTTGCACATTCTCGGGACAGCTCAGTCATCGTATAGCTTTCAGGAATTTTATTGCAGGTTGGTTTAACACAACTGTTACTGAAAACTAGATGTCAACTTAAGTCAACATTCAGAACTCGTCCCTTCCTGCTGCCCCGCACTTGGCCACTGCAGGAACTCCAGTTGCTGAGTCCAGACAGGGTGTTAGGATTTGGTGGTGGTGGTGGGCTTTGTGCCTCAATAAATTGGGAGTGTTGATCCGGTGTCTAACGAGATAAAATTGTGGGTTATTTCTGAGATATGACACTCACTGTTTGGCCACAGGCAGCCCTCACTTCCTGATGCTGGACACACACGTCCCTCCCTCCCTGCACCCTGTCCTCTCCACTGCTGCTCTGCAGCCACGGAAACTCTGACTTGTTTTTTGACAGCTTAGCGACACCCTGTGGCCAATTGTGAGGTGAACAGGTTGGTTCACTTGTTTAGGAGGGGATGGGAGCAGGAAGACCCTGTGACTGTGGAGTCCTGGAGAGCAGCCCGGGCAGGCTGTCACCCAGAGCTATGTTGGCAGATAGGCCTGCCCAAGCCATCTGTCTGTGAGGAGATTCTTTATGAACTGGACAGTGGTCACAGCCGAACTGCTCACCTCTTACAAGCTCTGGTGGACAGAATACAACAGAGTCCAGCCCCAGGTGGTTTAAATTATCTAGACTAATTCAGACAGCAGGGTTTGGACAGATTTATTGAAACATACAGGGTGTGAGCAGAGAGATCTAGTGGTGTATCACATATTGCCATTACCTTGGGTGTATAATTTAAACATTATAAATATATATTTCATAACTAAGCCTTTGGCCAAAAAAAAGTAAAATTATTTAGCACATTTGTTAAGGATCAGTAAGAAATGACTTTTGAACATTAAAAAGATCAAGTCACTGAATGAAACAGCAGTACCCCTCACTAATCTAAGACTCCGGAGGGCTGAAGGGAGAGGTGTCTGCGCAGAGCTAGCCGCTTATTTCAGCAATCAGAAGAGTGGGGGCAGGCACACCGATCGGAGGCAGGCGCAGAGCGGCCAGGCAGCGGAGAGCTGGGCTCATCAGGTGAGCATGTCCCAGAGGCAGCAGCAACAGAGAGCAGTCCAGCAGGCTGTGAGGCAGGTGGATGGGCCCAGGTCATCTCTTCTTTGGTCTTCTACCACATACACTGGAGAGGGAAAGGAAAGGAGCGTGAGAAGGGCCTGCTGTAAACCCGGGCCCTGCAGGGCCCTCCAGGACCAGAGCAGATGCACAGCTGAGGTGCCCTGCAGCTGCTTCTCCTGCCCTTGCCAAGGATGGATAGAGGAAGGGCGGCTCACCCCTCCTTCCTCTCCCCGTCACTCGAGGACAGCGTTCTTCCTCTAGAGATGAATACTAGGGACACTACAGAATGACCCTAAGCCAGGGCAGTGAAGCTGGCGGACCCTAGGCGGCGGCGAAGGCAGGAAGTCCTGGCCTGCTCTGCAGAGCTCGTGGGCAGGGACACTCCTTCAGTTCAGCGAAGCCACCACAATTCAAATCTGTGCCTTCAGGAATAATTGGGAGTTACAAACAAACACTTGAGTGCTGCTCAGTAGCAAAGTACACTGTGAAGCGGGCAGGTCACGTGGGGCTGGAGGCCTTCAGAATGGAGTTGAAATCTGGGCCTACGCTGTGTACGTACGCCTCAGTTTCTCTTCTAGGGCCCTATTCTGAATGGTGGGTGGCTGCTGCTTTCACCTGAGAACAGTCATCAAATCCATAAGCAGTAAGGACTTCAGACTTGCAGAGCAGTGTGGCCTTCAGCTCCAGTTTTGTGTTTTCTGTCTATTTTTATACCTTGGCCACTCTGGAGCTGGTATAGGAGAGTGCCCTGGCTTGCCAGGGATCTGGCACAGATTGAATGCCAGACCACTTGGCCCCACAGTCTCCAGCTATCACCCATTGGGTGGTTGCTCACAATGCCAAAACTTAGTCCAAAGCCCACACAGTGTCATCCAGTCCTCCACGTCTTTGAAGGACGGGCATGGGGCACCAGGCACAGGGCTTCCCTCCTGTGAGAACCAGTGGACCTTGAGCTCGCTCAGCTACATCAACACAAATACCAAATCCTGCTTCCTTCACTGCTTCCTCTCCAGATCAGCTAGGGTCATTCCTCACAGGGCTCAGTTCACAAATTCCTAGAAACCTGGGGCCTAGAAACTTCCAGCTCATTCCTCCTAGACTGCTGACGGAGGTTAAAAGATGCCCAAGGCGCCCGTTTCCAGAGGACAGAGTCTTCCAAAGCCCTGACTCCCCTTCCCCCACACAGAGGCTAGGAGGACAGGGACGGGGACAAGGTGGGGTCTAGCCGCCTCTTTCTTGCTTTCGAGTTAACCAAGGCATCAGTGGCCCAGGAGCAAGTCTGAAGGAAGTCCTTCCCGATCCTCGTAGCACGGCTGTGGGCCTAGAAATGGTAAATCTTCCAACAGTACCTTCTAGATGCCCACCTGCTCATGGGGGAAGGCCTTGTGTTTCCAGAGGGTGTCTCCTGTACTGAATAGCAAGGCCTGGTCTCGGCCTCAGGATCTCTGTCCACCCAGGGGCCTCACAGCTCTGTCTTCTGTGTTTCCACTGTCTGTCACCTCTGTGAGGGGATCTGCCTGAGAGTTCTCACACCTTCCCGTCATCGAATCAATCGTGTATCCCTGCTCTGTGGGCACGGACTGAAGCTGAGAGTACCAGTCAGTCATACAGCAGGTCATGCAGCGGAGATGGCTCCAGCCCGGGTGTCCACACCAAGTCAGATGGACTGTCCTGGCAAATGCCTTCTCTAGCCAAAGCAGAGTGTGTGCTGCTGGGTACCTTTGTAAGCTGTGCCAGCTCTGTGGGATTTCCCCCCATACCTCCCTCAGTCTTTTTCTTTTAAAAGAAGGAAAGGGGGTTGGGAGTCAAAAGCAATGGGTGGGTGTGGGTGCGGCCTGGAAGGAGGTTCTGGCACTGCAGAGCTTGCTCAGTTGGAGATCAAGCGCCCCCTTGTGGCCAGACTTGAGACAAAGGCTGGGTGCTAGGTCCTGTGCTTACATTCACACCAGCCTAAGTACTAACTTGGTTCATTCACTGGGGACAGAGATCAACCTGTTCAACCATTAGCAGGGGCCTCTCTGCTGGTCCCCGCAAGGAGAGTCTGCAGGGCTCTGTTTCTTCTGACCAGGCTGGGCGATATCAGATGTAGGCTCCTGTACTGTCTTGCCTCTTGTGTTGAAGCCATCCCTCCCCCTTGAACCAGCGTCGGTTTTCTCAGCCCCAGTCTGGTATGGGGTCTACAGAGGGACGGGTACCTAGAACTCTGCAATCTGGGTGCAAATGCAAGGTTGGTGGTGGGGTAGGCCTAAAGGCCAGGTGAGGGTCAGAGTGGTGGGAACAGCCCCAGAGGCCCTGGGTGCAGAGCAAGTTTGGGAGGACTCTGTCTATTACAGGAAGGACAGTTACCCGTCTTGCCTTTGTGCTAGAAGGAAGGTAAACAGGCCATGCTAGGAGGCACAGAGCTTCTTCTGTGACCACGTGTCTACTCACCTCTCCCTGGGGCTTTCTCCAGGGCCACCTGACACACTACACTAGAAAGTCCCTTGGTCCCAGGATAGGCTACGACCTCACAGGTGTCATTTACGAGGGCAGGCAGTGGGCAAGTGGGACGGGGCAGGAGTGAGTCACAAGAATGTGAGCAGAGGCTTCTCAGGTGATGTCAGCTGGCATCTGAACCTTCACTGGCTCGGCTCTGACCTTCTAAATGATTAATCCGAGGCCCTGGCATGCTGCTGGGGCCTCAGTGCTCACAGACGCATGCTCGTGAGTGCATCTGAGCGGACTGACTGACCTAAGAGTGCCGAGGAGAGGCACGCCGTCTGCCCTCCCTCACACAGGGGTCTGATGCCACAGGCCTTTTCTACAAGGAACAAGGGCCTTCAACAGGAAGTGAGGCTGCACCTTGAAGTGTCATGTCCCACACCAGTGACAGGCTGGGGCAGGGGTCCTCAACGGTAAGGACCACAGAGCCACAGTACCCCCCTGAGAAGGGGAGTCTGAGTTGCCATCTCACACACACACACACACACACACACACACACACACACACACCCGTGAGGCATCGAGATAAACAGAAGGCGGCTAACTAGCCCAACCTTCCGGAGGCTACAGAAGATGCCAGAATGCCTCTACTGCGTAGCCCAAGGCAAAGGAGAGATCCTAAGCATCTTCATTGTAAGTAGAACCTCGGGCAGCACAGCATGGTTTGCAGCCCTCGTGCAGGGCAGGGGAGGGGAGGGGAGGACATGGAGCCTGAAGGGGCTCTGCCCTGCCTCACCCTTTGGAGGATGTCCATGCCAGTGACATCACTTGCTGCCAGTACAAAGGGGTCCCACTGCTGACAACAAAATGCTCACAGGTACCTGCTTAGCCCACCAGCGGCAAGTAAGTGAGGGAGGGAGGTGGGCACGTGCATGGTGACCGGGACTGCAGCGGGCAGACCCGGCCTCCCCACCCCCAGGACTCAGCTGGGCAGGCTAAGTCTGCGATGTTGACTCTGGACTCCCAGGCTGAGGGTGGAGAGGTTAGGAGACGCTTCCACACGCTGTCTCTCCCATAGGATATGGTGCGGTCAGGACTCGGCACAGCCTCAGCCAAGTCTGGGACCACAGCTACCTTCGCCTGCTGAGCCTGGCTGTTCCCAGCCCCCTGTGCCTTCCCTGCCCCTGTATCTCTTCCTTTTTTATTAAATTTATTTTACATACCAACCAGTCCCCCCACACCTCCTCCCATTGCCTCCCCCACCTCCTGTCTACTCTGCCCCCATCCACTCCTCCTCTGTCCAGAAAGGCCTGCTCCTCTATTTCAAGATGCCCCCGGAAGCTTCAGTCCTGGTCTCCTAGATTCCTTTCCTCTCAGTGTCCCAGGATACGCTGAGGCGGAGCGGCCAAGGAGGCCGACCAGCAGCTCTCCACTGATCTAGCAATCCTCTGACTGCCAACCACTTGCTTCCATGTGAGGCCAGGGTTCATGGACTGGTTTGGGAAACAGTGCTGACCTGGGCATGGGTCCTGTGCCCAGCCTGAGTGAGTGCCACCATCCTATCTGAGAGGCTGAGGGAACAAACCTAGTGAACCCCTGGGTCATCCAGATGAGCCCCCAAACAATCCCACCTTTGCCCAAGGCTCAGGCACAAGGTCAGCGTGCTGGATAGCAGTCCACCCCCAGCGCTGTGAGCAGAACACCGGACGGTGACTTCTGGATAAACAAACACCTGAAAGCTGAGGGGCAGGCAGCACACCCCTATAAGCTCAGCACTCGAGGCTACACAGTGCAGCCCTATCCGAAACCCTAAACCACAACTGAGTGCATCTGTACGGACAGTACCGCACCGCCCCCTCTAGCCAAGCACAGGACAGAGCTGGCCACAAGAAATCTGAGACTCCGTGGTGAGTTAAAGGTGGGTCCTCACCTGTTCATTCCACCCTACTGCCTCCTAGACATCAGGACGGCTGGCCTCAGAAGACAAGCAGTCTGGCTACACATGCCATGGGATGTGACTCTTGTGACAGGAGAAGGCTGTCTCCTTGCTGTGCCTCCTCCCTTTGAGGCCAACCAAGGGTCAGCATGGTGGTCAAGATCTAGCTTGTGCCCTGCTCCAGAATGCGCTCTGGAGTCGGGGCCCATTTCCCAAGAAGGACCTGCTCCAGTGGTCAACTGTGACTGTGAACTTCCTCCACGCCTCGTGAATGGGTGCCCTGCGGCCCCGCAAGAGATCTCGTTTAGCTCTTCCTCTGCTGCCTGACTCCTCCCTGGGGCTGAGAATGGCGGTTATATACACAGGCTCCAGTGTCAATTCTGACCGCCACAGACTCACTAATAATAATATGGAACAGGTCAGCGTTCTGACCTCCTCACAAATCACAAAGTAACACGTACGAAGGGCATTAGGAACAAAATGAGGGGGTGAAGTGTTTGCTGGGACATCACATGGGGTTGAGAAGGGAGGACATCCCAGGAGCTTCAATGAGATGACACTCTATGGGACAAATTATGAAAGTACAGGTTTTCTTATTCTGGATCTGTGGAGGAAGGGGCTTCTATCAACCTATATTAAGACGTGTTTCTAAGTGTGCTTCCATGTTATTAAAGGGTGACAAAGCAGTCTAGGCACAGGAGGAAGCGTGTGTATGTGTGGGGGAGGGAGCACAGATGATTTGCGATCATCCTTTGTGTGGCGGCCAGGGTAGCAGGCAGGCCCACAGCTTTAGCTGGTGAGATCCTGCAGGGACCGGAGAGGGTAAAATATCCAGATGTTTATTTCTTTGGATAAAAGGAAGGAGAACCTCACATAGACACGAGACATCTCCCTGGGTGTGGTGTCCACAACATCACTAACACACCAATACTACGTTCTGACGAGCACAGGAGACTGGGCAGTGACATCAGCATTTAAGGGGCAGGGAGCTGGCTCGGTCGGTGAGGTGCTTGTCACACAGTTGTGGGAACCTGAGTTCCATCCCCAGCGTCCCTGTAAAGAAGCCAAGTGCGGTGCCGTGTGCCTGTTACCCTCGCACTGGAGAGGTGGAGACAGGACAGTCTCCGGCGCTCACTGGCCAGCTGGTCCACTCAAGGGTGAGTCCCAAGGTCACTGGACAACCTCGTCTCGAAAGGAAAGAAGAAAGGACATTTAGAGCTACTGCGCTCGGGTCTTCACGGTTGCGTGGCAAGCACTATACAGCCTCCTCAGCTTCATTTCACTTTGTTTTTTTTTTTTTTTTTTTTTTTTTTTCATTTTCTATTACTTTGGCTTTTAACTCATGGTGCAGTCTCTCAGATCTGCCTGCCTCCCTCCCTGCGACGTCCCCCCCCCCCCCTTTGTAACCAGGGTCTCTCACTGCACCTGCAGCTCACCAGTTGACCAGATGGGCTGGGCAGTGAACTCTAAGATCCCCCTGTTCCCACCTCCTCCCCAGGGCTGATGCCACCACACCCAGCTTTTTGGGTGCTGGGAATGGAACCCTGGTCTTCACGCTCGCATGGCAAGTGCTTTGCCGACAGAGCTGTTTTTTAAAGGCTAATCAAATGTGAGCAGTCTGAATGAGAATGTAAAATCTTCCAGCAAGCCTTGGGAGAGCAAGAGGCTAGAGCACCCCAAGTGCTTACTATTCTCCAGTGAAGATGATGCTCCAGGGTAAGCAGGTAGTACTCCATGTAAATAGAGAAGGTAAGGGCTTTGGTTAGAAGTTCGGGGACTTGACAGGGTTGAGTTGAGGTGCCAGAACTATTCTTCTGTAGCCGAAGGGCCTCTTTGAAAAGCCTCTGCCTGCTCTACTATGAAAGAGAGGACAAAGTTGTGGAAACTACTACCCAGGCTAACACAGCAAGATGCTGCTGAAGAAGAGGTAGTATTACTAAGGTCAAAAATAAAAGCTTTATATAATAAAGGCTTTATATTTGTGCACTCAATTTCTTAAGCACCTTTCAAGAGTGTCTTTCTTTTCCTTATTTTTATTACATTTTTAAATGCTGGAAGTGGGCTGCATGCCACTGTGTGTGTGTGTGTGTGTGTGTGTGTGTGTGTGTGTGTGGAGGTCGGAGGACAACCTGCAGGATTTGGGTCTCTCCTTCCACCATGTGGGTCCTGGGGATCAAACCCAGGTTGGGAGCAAGCACCATTACCCACTGAGCAACCTTGCCAGCCCAGAGTGGCTTCCTTGACCTGGTGGACATTACACTGTTTTGCCTGACAGACACTGGAGCGTGGCGAGCCCCCCAGTACGGCACAGTACATGCAAATCTTGGCTTTGCAAACTCCGCAGCAAACACCACAGCAAAGCCCTCACACTGTGCCTGCCACACCCTGCGCATCAGCTGCCCAGGGCTCCATCCAGATGTGTGGATAAAATGAAAGGCTTACACTTTGACTTAAGTAAAACAAAGAATTCATTTTGCTTTTGTAAGTCAGAGAATTTCCCGTGCTGTTGAGAGAAGGAAACAAGCCACAAAGAGAATCTCAGATGGCCATTTCCTGCCCCAGACCTTGGCTGAGCACTCTGATCTGCCCCAAAGGGAAGAGACCCTTAGCAAATAGTGCTTCACATTTAGTGAGACAGAAACCCAGCTTCCTTTGATCCTGAGGTCAGCCAGAAGACTTCATGGGGGCCATGGGGGAAGAAGACCAACTCCGAAGGGCCTTCTGGACCACGGCTGACACTCAGCTCAGACTGGAGGAAATGAGTGGGGACTGGGAAGATGTCACTGTGGGGATCAAATGGGAAGGAGGCAACAAGTCTGGAGTTCCAAAGTGCACTTGGGAAGGAGACTGACCACTGCTGAAAACCCAGCCACGGGTAACATTACAGCAGACAGCAGAGGATCTATGTCTCCTGTTACAAACAGATCCTAATGCAGGAATTTTGCTGCTTCGTGCTTTGAGACAGGGTCTGTGTAGCCCTAACTGGACCGACCACCACTCACTATGTAAACCAAACTGGCCTTGAACTCAGAAATCTGACCACCTCTGTTTCCAAGTGCTGGGACGAAAGGCTTGTGCTAGCACACCTGGCTGGCTCTAATGCAGTGTTTAGAGAAATAACTGTGACTGTGTCTGTTAATAGTAGGCAGAAAGCATTCAGATCCAGCCTGCTCATGCCTACTGCACAACAGCTGTGTGTCCTGACCGCACGAACCCTGTACCTCATATGCTGCCAGGTTTCAATAGAAACCTACGTCATCAAAACGGGCCTTAACGCCAGTCACCACGCACAGCAAGTGAATGAAATGAGCAAGTTGCCTGTGTCATATAAAACAAGCGAAAGATCCATTTAAATACCCGTCAGGATGGGGTCTCAGCCAGGGCTACACAGTAAGACCCTGTCTCAAGTAAATAAGTGAAAATAAGATCAGGCTTCACAGTGATCTAGATTTAATGCCAATTCCAACAGAAATCACAAGACAGATCATAGATAAAATGTAAGGAAAAGCAAGAGAACATGATCATGAAATCAAGATTCCCTATATAGTTATAGTAGTCAAGACAGTTAACTGTACTGATGAATGGTATCTATGTCTCCATGGGTTAAGAACAGAGACCAGAAAGACTGGCATGAACTTGGCTGGCTGGCTCACAAACATGCAGGGCAGGCTCTGAGGAAGGGGAGCTTCTTCATAAAGAATGCTGAAAACCAAACAATCCTAAACTATCTGATTGATTGACTGACTGACTGACTGATTGATTGATTGATAGATACAAGGTAGCCTTGGCTGTCTTGAAACTCACTCTGTAGTCCAGGCTGGCCTAGAACTCAGATTTGCCTGCCTCTGCCTCCCAAGTGCTGGGATTAAAGGTATGTGCCACGTCTGGTCCCACCCCAGAACTAAAGCATTACATTTTATTTAAAAAAAATTAACTTTAGCTGGGCAGTGGTGGCCCAAGCCTTAATCCCAGCATTCTTGGGACAGAGGCAGGTGGGTCTCTGTGAGTTGGAGGCCAACCTGGTCTACAGAGTCAGTCCCAGGACAGCCAGGGTGACACAAAGAAACCTTGTTAAAGGAAAAAAAAAATAACTTTAAATGGATCATGAATCGAACTATATAATAAGAAAATTTTAGGAAAAACAACAAAATCCTCATTACCTTAGTTTAGCATTATCTATAAAAGAAAATTTGGTAAACTGAATTTTATCAAAAATAAAAGCTTTTATTGTGTAACATACTGTTAGGATAAAATGGTAGACATAAGGTATAATCCCAGCATTGTGGGGTAGAGGCAGGAGTATCAGGAGCTCATGGTTATCCTTAGTTCCATCACCAGTCCAAGGGTAGCCAGGGCTACATGAAACTATCTCCAATAAACATACACAGCAAAAACCAAACACGAGGCTGGGTGACCATGCAGTGGTTAAGAGCCTTTGCTCTTCCAGAGGACCCAGGTTCAGTTCCCAGCACCCACATGGTGGCTCACAACCATCCATAACTCCAGTTCCAGGAAACCTGAAGCCCTCCTCTGTCCTCTGTGGACACAGGCATGCACAGTTGCCCATACACATAAGTGTAGGCAAAACAGTCACACATAAGATAATTTTTTTTTTTAAAGCCGGGCATAGTGGTACACACTTTTAATCCCAGCACTCAGGAGCAGAGACAGGTGGATCTCTATGAGTTCAAAGCCAGCCTGATCTACATCAAGTCCCAAAACAGTCAGTCAGGGCTACATAGAGAGACCCTGTCTCTAAAAAGAAAAAAGAAATACCTCAAAACAAAGACCTGCAGCGGATCCGTGCCATACTGACATGTCTAGGGGTCTTGATCAGGTTCCTGATTTCTTCCAGTTAAAGAATTAAAGGAGCCGGTAAAGCAGACACTTACATTCCTTTTTATTTATGGGAACTTGGAAGAAGGCAAATCTTATTTCAAATTAATGGGGAAGGGATATATGTTTTGTCTGTAGCTTATAACTTCTTCCCAGGGCAGCAAAGACACTGGGATTTCTCTTCAAGGCAGGTCAGGGAAGTTAATCTACCCCACCCCCACCCTCGGCCCTGGGTCTGGAGCTGGCCATGGAGAAATTCTGTGCTTTCCCCTGTCTGAGTAATAATTAGGAAGGAAGGAATTCTGCATGGAGAGGCCAGCCTGGCGGGGTTCCTCACTCAGTCTGTGGGTATTAGACCAGACCCCTTCCTTCCAGTCCCACCATACATACAGCCACTCCACTATAGTGACGTCTCCAGGAAAATCTAAAAGGGGGTTCAGAAAACCCAGTATGTAGAGGCTCCTAAAGGGTAATGAACTCAGGAAAAGGCACAAAGGCTCAGCAGCCCCTCCTCCACTTCCCCTGCATCTCTTCATCAGCTCCCTCCAACTGTCTGTAATGTCTTCATAATAAACCAGTCAGCAGGACCCCTGAGCTCTGTGAGCCACTTACGGAAAGGCTATGGGAATGATTTATGTCGCTGGTATCAGAAGCACCAGGAAAGCTTCCTGAGGCTTGGGCCTGCCATCCACTATGGGGCCAGTCCTGATAACCCCCACCCCACCCCCACGTGTGGATCTAATGCCATCTCCTGACAGCATCACCAGAATGGACGGAGTTGAGGACACTAGGCTGCTATCTGCCTCTGCTGCATAAACTGCTTGCTTGGTGCCTAGAAAACTTCCCACATCTAGTGTCAGAAGTGACCTCTGTTGTGACAGCATAGGGAGGAACCTGATTCAGGGTCTATTTTTTCTACCAACAACTCAATCAAAACCAGGGCTGTGGATGGTGGCACATGCTTGTAACCCAGCACTTGAGAGGCGGAGGCAGGAAAACTGAAGCTGAGGCCAGTTTAACTACACAGTGAACAACAGACCATATGGACCGAAGAGTCGATGTTAAGAGGACTGGAGAGATGCTCAGTGGTGAGGGTGTGAACATGAGGACTAGAGTTCAGATCCCAGCACCCCGGGACAACTACGTGTCCTGTGCCCAGCACTGCTCAGGGAACAGAAACTGTATCCCTGGGACCTACTGGCTTCCAACTCAGAAACAAAACCAAACCCAAAACACCAGCTCAGGTTCAGGTAGAGTCCCTACCTCAAAGAAATCGAAGGAAAATGATAGAGAAAGACATAAGAGGCTTTCCTCTGGCCTCCACAGAGATACACATACACACAAAGTTAGAAAAACAACACCTCAAAGCACACTATAAACAAGTTAAGAACCCGAGAGAAGACATTTGTAAGCCTGCAAGCTTATAAACCAGACAAGCATTGTATCAGAAAGAGACTTCTCAGCTGGGCACAATGGCACACGCCTTTAATTCCAGCACTTGGGAGGCAGAGACAGGTGGATCTCTGTGAGTCTGAGGTCAGTCTGTTCTACATAGTAAATTCCAGGACAGCCAGAGCTACATAGTGAGACCCTCTCTCAAAACAAGCAAACAAAACAAATCAGGCTTCTCTAAAACTGAGCAGGAAAAGACAAATTAATAGGAAAAAATACTCTACGAATATGTCCAGGGGGCTGAAGGGAGGGCTCCGTGGGTAGGTAGAGACACGCACCACACCAAGTTCACCTCCTGGGATCCACGTGGTGACCAGAGAGAACCAGCTCCTGCAAGTTGTCTCTGACCTCCACGTGTGTGTCACGGCACATAAACACACGGGCACATGCACACACATAAATATAAAACGAAATTTAAATATATAAACAATAATACATCTATACATGGTATCTGTTCAAGGTCAATGGTAATCTGGAAGGTAAAAGAGAAATACTATTTCACACCCATTTACAGGTGCTAAAATTTTAAAGTCTGCAGATTAGATTTTTTTTTTCCAAAGAAAGAAAAAAAAATTGAACTTGTGTAACACTAGCTGTTTATTCCAGTAACAGGAGCAGCAGCGGCGGCGGCAGCGGCGGGGAGAACTGGATCTTGGCTACTCAGTCCAAGCTGTCCAGGAGGCAGCAGCAGCAGAGTGCAGCCCAGCACGCAGCCAGGACTGCCTGACACCCGCCATCCATGTCCGACTTCCTTTCCCGTTCCAAAACGTACACTGGGAGGGGTGGGCGGGGGAGAGAGAGACCAGTTAAGAAGGGGCTTGGAGCACTGGTGGTCCGGCAGCACTTACCACACTCTAAGACTCACACAAAGCTGTCCGCTCCGTGAGGGCAGGACAGGGAGCATCCAGTGTCTGGCACTCATCAGAAGCTGTCAGACCACTGATTGCAGCCACCTCACTTTCCACGCGTTCTGGAACCCCACCCAGCACTTCATTCCAGGTGTGTGGCTTTGGGAAAGCTTTACCGTTCTCATTTAATCCTTACAACACTGTATTGCTACCATCGCGGTGACATGCCCAGACGCCTTGTGGGGGAGGGCATGGCCGTCTGGGAAGGGAAATTTGCAGGGATAGGATACAACTTTGCCTAAGGGGGAAAAAAATCAGTATCTAGACTTTTCCCTAGAGTCCAGTCAGCTAAAGGAAGACAAAGCACAGAGCAGAACACCAGTCTTTGAGGAGAGCTGGGTCGGTCTTCATGTGGCCAATAGCGTAAGAAAGGGAGGGATATAGAAATGCTGTCATATTGTGTATATGGAAAGGGCTACCCATGCTTCTGAGACAATGTAAGAAACTTAAGTGTCAGGGTATGGCGAAGAATAGAGGGTTTTACTTCACTGTTTCACTTTGCTTAAATCTAGGCTTATTGGATGCCAAAGCCACATTCAAAGGTGCTCCTCTAGCTAAAACGGAAGAGCGAAGGGGAGCAGAGAAGGAAGGTAACTCTCTGGTTTGGGCTGTCTTGGACACACCCTCCCGTCCTCTCTGCAAGTTCCAGACCTGGTGCTGACTGACCTGGACTCCTTCCCAAGTCACTGTCATTGAAGTCCCCCTTGGCCCAGCTGCACCCAATCTATGCCCCCCTCAGCCACACCGGCATCTCTGATCCCTGTCCCGTCCATCCAAAGGCCTCAATTCTAGTTGGGCTCCTCCAGACCTTGCTGCCTATGGGCCCTGGGTGAGCACAAGGGCTCAGGCCAGGCCGCAGAAGCCCGATCAGATTACCAGCCCTCTGCAGAAGCAGCTCAGGGCCTAGAGGGCGAGCATCCAGGTACTTGTCAATCCTAGGGCTGGGCCCTGTGAGTACAAATACAACCCCATGCGCCATGGCCCAGACATAGTACTGTCAGGGTTTCTATCGAACCCTCCTTCCCCTCCAAGGAGCACTCAATATCAGCTACAGCAAAGCCAGCCTTACCCTCTTTTCTCTGGGTTTTGTAGGGAGCTGAGAGCTCAGCTGAGCTGGGTCATGAGGAAGAGAGCACAGGAAGTGGTCTGCTGTGAACATCCAGGAGGATTCCAGATCCCGGATCCCTTCTCTGCTCACCTCAGTATAAGGTGCATGTTCTTCTCCCATCCTAAGTAGAATCCCTGCATCTCAACTCCAGTTTCGGTCACTCTCCACTGCGGCAGCCTGGTTCCTTAGGGTACCCTATCAGGAGAAACTCCAAAGCCTACTCACTTCGCATCCAAACTGAGCTCAGCCACTACAAACATCACCATTTGATGCTCCTTCTAGGTCATCCTCCAGCATGTGGAACACTAGGGTACTAGGCCCAGACACGGCCTTCGTAATTTATCATCACCATCACTTTTATCATCACTTTTATCATCACCATCACGGGGCCCACGCCCATGAAGCCCTGCACATTTACAGGTGGCCAGCATACTGTGGTCCAATTTTACAGAGAAGGAAACCACTTCAGGTAGAGTTACGTGATTTTGTCCAAAGTCAGCTGTCAGCATCTCCATGCCAGTCTCCCAGCTAATCCGAGGCACCATCCCACTGTTCCATTTAGCGCACCAACCCCGGCACCCACTTGCTCAATCCCACCCAGGCTCGCTCTCACAGCACTCTTTCCTTTACTGCCTGCACTGTTCAGACTCCATGGATCCTGTGGGTGTGGCGGGCCTCAGATGCCTCAGAGCAAGTGTCCTTCCTTGCACTTGAAAGACCTGGATCTGACCGGTCTGTCCCCGAGGCAGGCTGCTTAGCGGCATGACTACAGCACAGCCCCTTAGGGAGGCCTTGCAGTGACCACGGAGGAGAGCAGGACCAGCAAGGCTCAAGGAACCTAATTCCAGGCATGCGTGCAGTGCAAAAGCCAAGTACCAGGCTGGGAACGATCCAAAGAGAAGTGTGAAGTTCACATGATAAAATTCTGTTTCCAGCACGGAGGCCTGTGTTGGTAGCTGTGGAACTCTGTGGAACTCTGGTCTCTGCAAGCGAGGTGAAGGGGGCTGCTCTGAGGTAGCCAGTGTGCTTGGGGTTTATATCAGAGATTAAAGGCAAAGTCTGCCAGACAGGGGCCAGCATGGCTCACATGTAATGTGTGCATTAGCATATTCTCCCAGGGCCCGGCCAGCTCTGGTGAGCACAGGACATCCAAGCGCCTGAAATAGTAGGCCCTAGCCCTGGCCTGCAACATGCAAAAATGCAGCCCCTAACTACATTTTCAAGATCCCTCTGTCTTATCTCTCGGCCTTTCTCCTTACCTCAGGAACCTGAGGTACAGCAGGAAGTAGGAAGTATGGGGGGTGGAAGGGGCGGTAGGTTCTGCCAAGACTCTGGAGATAGAAATTCAGATAAAAGCAGAGAAGGAAGCCTTCTTACGTGGCAACTGTAGATAGAAGGATGTGATATCCCATTAGTTCTGTCCCGTCTCTGGCTCCTAACTTCCTCCAGAGGCAAGCCCAGAAACTAGGACTTCTCGGCCCTAAGCCAGGTTCACAGACATACTAAGCCTTCTCCGCCTTTTAGTCTTGGAGCTGGCTATAAAGAATGAACTCCCTCAGGGCCGAGCATGGTGGCACACACCTTTAATCCTAGTATTTGTGAGTTCGAGGCCAGCCTGGAACTCTACATAGTGAGTTCCAGACAGTCAGGGCTACACAGTGAGACCTTGTCTCCAAAAAAAAAAAAAAAAAAAACCAGAACACAAACAAAAATGAACTCTGGCGTACCTTGAGGTCAGAAGACCCTTCTCATTCCCTGAAGGTCCTGCCCAACACCCTGGAGGGCGGAATGCTTCGCTGACAAGCCATGCTGGTTTTCCTGCTCTGTGTGTGTTCTGTCTGACCCTTTAGTCCAATCATAGCCACACGGTTCCCTGTGAAATGTCTCCATAAGGCATTCCAAAGAGCAGAATTTGGGGCTTCTGGGCAGCTCTTCATGGCAGTCCCTGGAAGGGTCAGGCCTGGAGAGGGCACAGAAGTACCACTTTCTGCAATTTCCATGTGCCACACCTCTTCACCCATATCTCTGTACTGGCTTTTATAACAAGTCAGCAAACAGACGTGTTCCCTGAGACAAACAAACAAATGAACAAGAGGAAGGCTGTGGGACTCCTGTTAAAAGCAAGTTGATCGGAACCACAGGCAAAGTGAACAGACCAAGACTGGCATCTAGAAGGGGCATACTTAGAGACTGAGCCTTCAACCTCGCTGGGATCTGATGCCATTCTGGGTGGACAGCTTGAGAAGCAGATCAGGAGATGCCCAAGGCTGACGTCTGATGCTACAGAATCAGATGCCTGCCTGTTTGGTGGGAGAGCCCCCCATGTTGTTAGAAGTCACAGAAGTGATAAGGGAACATATGGAAAGGGGTGCTTTGGTTTTCCTGGGTGTCCTAAAGGGATGTTGTGTTGATTGTTTTTGCCAACTTGACACAAGTTAGAGTCACCTGGGAAGAGGAGGCCTCAGCTGAGAAACTGTCTGGACTGTCCACAAGTCTATGGGGCATCTTCTTGACGGATGATTGATTGGGGGGGAGGGCAGCTCACTGTGGGTGGTGCCCTTCCTGGTCAGGTGGTCCTGGAATGTGCAAGAAAGCAGGCTGAGCTAGCCATAGAGAACAAGCCAAGAGGAGCAGATCCCTAAATTTAGGGCCTCTGCTGGAGTTCCTGCCTTGGTGTCCCTCAGTGATGGACTGTGATGAGGATGTGTAAGACAAACCCTCTCCTCCCTGCCTGCATTTGACCATGGTCTTTATCACAGCAACACAAACGAGGACAGATGTCCTCAATCCAGGTCATAAGCCTCGAGACTCTGTGTCTCAATTTTGTGGGAGGATTTCAGAATAGTGATTTTAATAAAACATCAAATTGAATACAGTCATCTACTTCCTAGGCAAGTAATCTTGGGCAGATAGATGACAATCTCTTCTAGCCTCGGTTCCCTCTGCTGTAGGAGAGGGTAATAATCTTCCACAGAACTGCTGAATTGTTACAGAATTCTACAGAGAGGTGTTGGAAGATTATGAGACCATACATGTCAGCGTGGCGTGGCGCTAGCATACTGTGAATCACTCAGTAAACTCACTGAGCTCTCATTGTTATTCACATGACTGTGAGCTTTCAGGCAGGTCCCCTCCTAATCAAGTGAGGAATGCTCTTGCTGTGTAGCACAGGCTAGCCTTGAACTCTCAATCCTCTTGCCTCAGACTCCCAAATGATGGGATGACAGGCATGTACCGCCATGCCAGGCAAGAGTAGGCCTCTTTAGGCAGATCTAGATAAGAATAATACAGAGGGGCTCCCTTGGACTCTGGGAAGAAGCTTCTGAAGTCAACAGGAGGCCAGGGGGCAAAGCCACATGCTGTTCCAAAAGCAAGGGGCCCCATGTAATTAGAAAAGGACAGTTCCTGTGTGAGGAAAGAATGTGCCACCATGAGGGACGAGGGAATGCAGGTCAGAGCTGGTAGATGTGGTGATATATTGTGCACCCTAGTAAACTTGCCTGAGGATCAGAAGACAGAGCCAGCCACTAGATTAGACATACAGGTCAGGCAGTGGTGGCACACACCCTTAATCCCAGCACTTGAGATCTCATGCCTGTGCTTGGGAAGCACACATGCCTTTAATCCCAGAAAGTAAGATGCTAGGGCAGAGAAAGGTATATAAACTATGAGGAAACAGGAACTCACTCTCTTCAGGCTGAGGATTTCGTAGAGGTAAGAACTAGTGGCTGGCTGCTCTGCTTCTCTGATCTTTCAGCTTTCACCCTGATATCTGGCTCTGGGTTTTTTTTTTTTTTTTATTAAAAGACCATCTAAGATTCGAACAACAGGTAGATCCATGGGAGGAGGATGGAAGAATGTTAGCTTGGGGGTAGCCTTGAAATCAAAGTCTTGTCTATGTATCTTCCCTCGCTCCAACACACACACATCTCCACACAGTTCCTGTCATTTTTCCTTTGGCCTCAATATAACTGGAGTCCAGGTCACACCTTTGGAAAGCCCAACTCTTAGAAGTCCAGGCAAGACCCAGGCACAGGACTTCCAAGGGCAGTGGAGGGGATCTACATACTAAGCCTGAACCACGGGAACCATTGGGAGGGAGGCACAGGGGCTATACCTGAGGGACACAGAGATCGCTAGAGCCAGACTGACAGGTCCAAGCTCACCCACGGAGGGCCTGGGTATCCTGGGCACCCCAGCAGGAACCCTGCTCCTCCCATGGATTTTACCTGCACCTGCCTAGACCACCTGCTAGGCCTCAGCCTTTCAAAGCGCCAGAATGGGCGGTAGCACCTGTGAATAAACATGCCTGTCCACCTCCAGGAACTGGTCGGGCCGCATACCCTTTGAATAACCCTTCTTTCTCCTTTCCATGTCAAAGGAATGGACTGCAGGGCTCAGGGCAGAAAGTACCCCCGCTCTGAGTCAGCTCCCAAACCAGCTGCCTGATTCATTAGCTGGTTCCACCCAAGCTGATGCTGGAAACTCAGTTCAAGGTTGGGTCACCTCAGGAATATCCTCCTTACCCTCTGCCCCCGTGAGACCTCTGATCCTGAGATATCTGATTGCCCTCTAGCATTCAAGACGAACTCAAGACAAGAGCAGGGCATAATCCAGGCCACAGCCCTACAGGTCCCTTATCTAGCTCAGCTCTGCCTTACGCCCCTGCCTTCCCTGGCTCAGGCTCTATCAGCCCTGCTCCTAACTTGGAATGCCCTTGTCACCTCTCAGAATTGAGATTGCTGCTTTGTAACGAGTGCCCAAGATGAGACTGTCTTGTCAACAAAATACCACCTGGTTATTTTATTCTCCTGTTCCCGCAGCCATGTGCCAAGCGTGGGAAAAGGGGGCTGCTCCTCCCCTGCTCTGCACCATGTAGGATCTGGCAGCTTCCTGGAGGAGCCTTCCTTGCCGTCTCCAGCCCGTCAAGACTCTTTGGGGCCTGAGACTCCTGCAAGCAAGCTGTCGCTTGCAATCATGCAAAACCAGCCCTATCAGCTGAGCACTGGGGCAGAGAGGGCTGGGTGAACATTCAGATGAGAAAGGCCGACTCCAGGCCAGTCCAAGCTGCACCGCACAGCTGCAGGAAAGAGTGCGCTGGAGTAATGCAGACTATGCCGGTGATGCTTTCCTCTCTGCTCTTGTCAGAACACAAGAACACAGGACTATCCGAGACGTCCTCACATCCTAACGGGAGTCTGAGTTCTTGGTTCACATGCTGCCCCCGCGGGGCCTGAGATCCAAGGAAGGGTGGCAATGACGGGGGCTGGCAGGATCTCTGCACCATTCATGTAGGCTGTGTGGCCACAGTCTAGGTCCTCACCTCATGTCTGTGGCTATACAAAAGAAGTCTGGGTGGCTCATCTGTGGGTCTAGAGAATTAAAAATTAACACAGAAAACACCAATGACCATTAAGACCACAGCTTCACACAACCAGCCATGTCCATTTCCAGCACCAATGCCAGGTGAATACAGAGGGACACAAGTCCAGGAAGCCTTATCTGTGACAGGACAGCTGCAGCCATATAAAGCCCACTCCCATGTGGGTATGTCATTAGCCAGCGCAACCAGTCCAGTGGCAATTCCCAATGTCAAGGAACTTTACAGGTGGACCGGATTTCCTCAGGGAACATCTACATGTAAATCTACGATTCTCCATGTCCTCTAAGAACCAGCTGAAACAAAAGCAGACCAGAGCATTCAAACTGGGGGACACTGGCATGCCTACACAAAGCTGCCACGAGTAGAAGACAAGAGTCCCCAGGCTTCAGCAGCTCATGGTTTCAAGTCCCCAGATGGAGCCATTTCTAGGGACAAGCCCAAAAGAGAAGCAGGGTTCTGTCTAGTCCAAGGCCGCCCGCTGAATGTCAAGGGTACGCCCACAGTTACAAGGAAATCACCAACTCAAGAGCCCTCCATGGAAGGTGATATGTAAAACTACAGCTGCAGCCTGTTATGAAAGCCGATCAAATATCAAAATGTAGTGTGATGCTGAGGTGACCACTCATGGGTATACTGCAGTCTAAATTTAGAAGGTGAGTCCTCAGTAGAGAAAGGTAACTCATCAGCAACTAATCTTTAAAGATATCTTGCTTTAATATCCTCATCCAATATAACTGAATGAAAGGACCTGAACAAATATTGTATACCTATTATCATTATTTACACTATATGAAATTATTTACAACAGCTGAAAGGTGAACACAACTCAATATTCACCATGAATGAATAAACTAAATGTGGAATATATCTTCAATGGAATATTATTCAGACTCAAAAAGGAAGAAAATTTGGACACATGCTGTAACATGGATAAACACTAAAGACACGCTACACAAAATCAACCAATCCAGAAGGGCAGATACTACATGATTATGATTATATTTACCTGAAATACATACAGCAGTCAAATCCACAGGCAAAAAGTAGAATGGGGCTGTCAGGGGCAGGACAAAGAAGGGTATGGGGTCTGTTATTCAAGAGCTGCCAAGTTTCAGTTTAGGAAGAAAAGTTTTGGAGACAGTGACTGACCAACCATGTGAGTGCAGCTAACATTAGCCAAAGAGCTATGTCCTTAGACAAGGTCAAAAGAGCAGGTTTTATGTTATAAATATTTAACTACACATCCTTTCAAGGATCCTGAGTGGTATCAAAACCTACATTCTTTTTTTTTTTTTTTTTTTTTTTTTTTGGTTTTTCGAGACAGGGTTTCTCTGTGTAGCTCTGCGCCTTTCCTGGAACTCACTTGGTAGTCCAGGCTGGCCTCCAACTCACAGAGATCTGCCTGCCTCTGCCTCCCGAGTGCTGGGATTAAAGGCGTACGCCACCACCGCCCGGCAAAACCTACATTCTTTAGTCTTCTACTGATTCATGAGGCTTCTAGGGCTCTCCACATTCAGGAAGTCAGGACACACAGCTTAGTTCACAGAGGCGAAAATCTGGTGGTACAGGGTCATTTTGTCCCAGCACCAGCTTCGATTCTCCTCTGTCTTGTACCCCCCCTTCCCGCGCCCCCCCCCCTCCATGGCTAGCCTGGACTCCAGTCAGCCAGAGGCATGTCATGGTTACCAAAAAACCAAGTTTGTCTGGTGCCTGCCTGTTCTGCTGGTAGACTGTTCCCGACTGCTCCCCTCCGAGCACCGCCCAGTGCTCCAGGGGAACCGTGGCTGCCGACACTTGGCTCACTCAGTCTCCTACTTCTTCACATGCCTGCTTCTCTTCTCCTGACACAGCCAACCCTGGAGGGGAGGAGTCTAGAAAAAGAAGACACTGTCCCACACAGGGAGTCCCCAGAACACTCGGAGAGAAGAAACGGAGCGGGTGCACACAGGCACACACTAGGAGGCACAGGCAGAATCAACAGGAGACAACTGAAATTCCCAGTCAGGAAAGGGGCTTCTCATAATGAGCTGGGGGGTGATGTCAATCCTGTGTCTCTTTTGATTGGCCCTGTCTTCTTCTGACTAATACAGCCCTCACAGTCTGGTGGTCCCATCCTCCCAGGATGACATGGTGGGGAGGGTGGTGAACACATGACCTATGACTATACTGTATATAGCAGCAGGAAAGATGTTTGGAACCAGAGAACCCTGGGGGGGGGGGAGGAAGGAGGAAGAAGGAGAACAGAAACATGAAGTAACTTAGCAAGCCAGGCCTGGTGGCTGGGGTAGGAGGATTGCCGAACTTAAGGCCAGCTTGAACTTGAACTTTTAGACTAGCCCAGAGAACTTTGAGACCCTGTCTCAAAATTAAAATTAAAAAATGTTTTAAAAGAACTGGAGATGTAGCTCCAGTAGAGTCTGCCCAGGCTCTAATGTGGGTGGCCCTGAAAATAAGACTGCCACAGTGATTTTAGAGAGCTAACCAGAAATCGGAGAAATGGTCGTTTTCTTGGTTTTCAGGTCCTGGGTTACAGGAAAAGGGGAAATGGAGAGGTTACTTGGAGGGGAGCTGGCACTTTGGAACCTGCCAAATGGGCAGAGCTCACCAAGGAGGAAGCTGCTGGCTCTTACCTGCTGGTGTCCAGGCACAGAAGGGCACAGGCAGCCGTTATCAGCAATGTCAGCCCGACTCATATGCAGTGCCAGCCCCAGGAGTCTCATTCAAACAGTATCTGCCACATTCTCCAGGGGAGCAAACACAACCATATCATTTCTACTGAACACAAAGCATGTTTTATCTTAGGTATACAGCCCACAACTGGCTTCCACCCGGAGCAGATTTCCAGGTTACTAATTAACAGCTCCCGCAGATGTATTTATGCAAAAACACCCCAGGCTGTTTTCTCCCCTGACCAGCAGACATAATTATATGACAGTAAAAACAGCTCTTTTCTCCTGAATGCAGTTAGAGCCCCGGTCACAGTGAGTTTTGAGGTCAAGAATGGGACAGGATGACACTGTCAATGGATACGATGAGAAGGTACAGACCTCACTGGTAAGAACTGACTGGTCCATGCCTCACCTCTGTGTACTGAGCACAATGCCCAGAGTTAGGAACAAAGGTTATCCTTGCACATCTGGAAAGAACCATGTGGGGAGCCCCGTTAGTCACAAATGCTGTTGTTCTCGTAACACGATGACAAGCAGCGTCCACTTGAAGGTCAATGACGAAGGTCCCGAACACCCTCCCTTGCTCACACAGACACACTATTTGTCAAAGGAGAGGCCCCAGGTTTCCCCAGTGGAGAAAGGAGACAGAGGCCGTGCTGGGCTTTATGACTGGAACGCTGCTAGCCTAGGAGACAGAGCCAGCATTCAGAGAAACACCTTCCTCCCATGATCAGTCTGGCCAGCTTGTCACTGAGGCAGTCAAAAGAGCACCACCATCACATTCCCACTGAAACAGTCCACCAATCTGTGCCATAAAACCCTGAAGTGGTTTGGCCTTGGAGGTGAAGCAGGTTTACATGGAGTCTCCACTCTGCCAGGAAGGCTAGAACCCATTTGATTTCTCACAAACTAGTGAGGGGAACCCAGCTGCCCAGGGCAGTGGGCTTATTTATAGCCTCGCCCATTTGGGTTAGGGAAACTAGAAACAGAACAAAAGCACTCAGGACGTCCACCAGGTCCACACACTCACCCTGGGGCATACTCTTGGGCCTTCTGCAACATTCCACCATCTGCCTGTGCACAGCAGACCGGTCTCCCACCTGGCAACCAGCCCTGCCAAGGGACACTGCAGAGAAAGGAGAGCCAGCCCAAGGCCACTCCGAAGAAGCAATCGTTTCTCCCAGCTTTAGTTCCCATCTGTAAGATGCACAGTATCCTCACAGAGTTAACCCACGCAGGCCAGTGTCCAGGACACATCAAGTGTTCAGTGTACATTAGCTGCTGTTGCTACTCCCCAGACAGACACCCAAAGAGGGAAAGGCAGAGCCCCCCCCCTCCCGCCCCTCCCAGGGGTTGAGACATCTGGAAGCACCATGGGCTTTCCTTAAAGCTGGTAGAGCCTATACATACTTCAATACAACGGACTAACTTGTTTCTGAAGAACCAACGAGACAAGGAACTGAGGTATCAATGCCGGGTACCTGGGTGACAATCCAGGCCAGGAGTGCTGCCTCCCAGTAAGGAAAATTCACAACCACACACTGTCCTCCTTAGTACTTCTGCCCACAGTACCAGAGGGCCAGAGTTGGCTGGCATCAAGAATTCTTCTACCTACCCTCATCACTCTTCTCTCAGGACTAAAGGGGCAATGATCATATTTAGGAATCCTTTTGTCTTCAAGAACCTTGGTGAGCTTCCAGCTCCGAGTTCTACCTGGGTAAAACTGCTCAGGTCTTTAATGCCAGTTTCCACTCTGCCCATAACCCACCAGAGGGAATTCAGTGGGCCTAGCACACAGAAGACACCAAATGAATAAATGAATTAGCAGTTTGCTTGCTGCCTGTTTCTGCCACTGTAATTGCTGCTATTCAAGCCTCACTTGGAAGCAAGCTGCAGGTATATATTTAGCTGGTTGCTCTCTGAAGAACTATAAATATTAGTAAGAAAAAAGCACCCAAACCAACCAGCCTCAAGTGCTTAAAGAAAGACAGTTATCCATAAAACTTTTTTTTTTTTTGACAAGGCCTCATTACACAATCCAGGCTAGGCTCAAACTCACAACCCCCTGCTTCGGCCTCTAGACGCTAGAACTGCACGCTCACCTGCCATTCCCCTTCTCTCGGCAGACACGCTTCCAACAAGATCTGGGCACACCCTAACGTTTCTGTATGGGGGTTGACGGCAGCCCCGCACCAGGACCGTCACTTTAGACCGTGGAGAGACCGTGGGAGAGATCAAGCAAGCCAATGGAGCTCAGAGGAGGGGGTGGTGCTGAGTTGTTGGCCAGGGAGAGCCGGCCTTGAGCCACAGAATGCACCTTCCCACGGGGGCCTTTTCCAAACCTTTCCTTCAGTTCTGGAGCCCCGGAATATCCTGCCCACAGCTCTAGGAAATGCATGGTTACTCAAAGGCTCACAGAGGGTCTTGGAAAGGAGTTTGGGGGGGACTCCAGAGTAAGGGAAAGGAACTGTAGTCCTTCACAAATGACCTACGATACACAGGTACATGATATAATCAAAAAATCATTCTGCTCATTTAAGAACTCACAACACAATCTTTTGGGGTTGGTTGTTTGCTTGCTTTTTGAAACAGGGTCTCATTATGTAGCCCTGGCTGTCCTAGAACTCACTATCACTATTTAGACGAGGCTGGCCTCTTAACTCACAAGTACCTGCCTCTGCTTCCCAAGTACCCAAGTGGTGGGATTAACGGTGTATGCCACCATGCCTGGCCTTCACATGCCTGGCCTTCACATGCCTGGCCTTCACAATTCAACCTTGTACTGCCTCGGTAAAATCCTCTCAGCTAGGCAAGTGCTTGAGAGTTGGTGGTGTGGCTCTGTGGTAAGCATATATGAGATCCTGGGTACTATCTTCAAAGTTCAGAGAGAATCTAGATACTATCAAAATCAAATAAAGATGTAAGGAGATTCTACCTTCAAGAAAAGTATAAATGAAAGGCATAAAAATCTTTTCTAGGGGCCTAGCAAGATGGCTCAGTGCTTAATATCACTGTTTGCTCCTGCAAAGAACCTGAGTCAATTCCCAGCACCCACATGGTGGCTCACAACCCACTGGAACTGAAGTTCCAGGGGTCTGATGCCTTTTTCTGGCCTCACTCAATGGGCACCAGGCATGTACATGTTACATATACATACATGTAGGCAAAACACCCATTCACATAAAATAAAAGTAGATAAACATTAAAAAAAAAAAAAAAGCCTTTCTAGGCTGCTCCTATGGTCTCTGGAAAGGGATATCTTAGTTAAAGGGGAAAGGTCTGACGTCAAGAAGAAACCTGGGCTATACTCCAAGAACAGGACATTGTGAGAACACATGCAATCTGCTCTTCCCCCATGCTTCAAAAAGCTCCTAATGTCTAAAATGCCAAGAGTGAGTCAGACCAGCTCTAGGAGGAGGATCTTTTCCAATCAGTATCCCAGTCTAAAGGCATAAGCCAATTCCCCCAGCAGGGGAGGAAAAAGAAGAGCATCCTATTGGCTTCCCAAAACTCAGGATGGCAGCTTTGATGGCACAGAGCAGCAGGCTTCCTGGCGCAAGCTGGTCAGGCTTACCTAAGAGTTGATAGGAAACTATTCCCTGGAGACGAGCCCTACTCTTCCAGGAGTCGAGGCAGAGCAAGAGGATGAGGGCACAGCCTCGAGGACTCGGGGTCCATTCACTGCGTCTGTTTCTGTGGACCCCAGGCCCCTGCCAGCTTCGCTTGGCTCAGGGGAAGGTAGGCCTCGTCAGTTCCGTGTGCCCAAGGTCCAGCTCTTACAGACACATGGATTTAGGTTATGCTTAAAACATTTGCCATAGTCCATTTCAGTCAACTGCAAGTCCCTCACCCTCTCTGTGGCTCCATTTCCTCTCCTGAAAAATGGCTACACTGAGAGCACCAACCTCTGAGGACAGTTATAAAGCTCTTATGAGATACTCCCTGAGAAGCAGTTAGATAGCACCCAGCACAAAACAGAAGAGAAATCATGGCTGATACTGTTGTCATTCTTTCTAAATTAGTCAAGGGCTAAAAGGAAAGGCAGTCTTTCTGTAGTGTGTGACACCGCTTTGAGATTAAAAACAAAACAACTGGTCAGTAAGGTGCTTGCTGTACAGACATGGGACGTGAATTCAGAGCCGCAAGCCCCACATACAAAGCTAGTCCTGATGGTACAGTCCTATGACCCCGGCACTTGGAGATGGCGGCTATGGAGCAGGCAGAGCCTGGGGGCTTACTGCCAGCCAGTCTAGCAGAAGCAGTGAACTCCAGGTTCAGTAAGAGATCCCGTCTCGAGTAACAAGGCTGAGAAACAACTGGGGAAGACAGCCCAATATCAACATCACAGGTGAGGCACTTACTTGGTAGACTGGGGTGGCGGGAAACACAGTCAGCAGAGCAAGGCTAACCTCTGAAACGGAGCCCTCAGTAAAAACTGACACCCCTTCCTGAAGGCTCACATTCTCAGGGGCCAAGACAGCCAAAGTCAGCCTTGACAATTTAAAATGGAAACAAGAACATCACAACACCCAGAACGCTTGCTTCTGTGATTACAGGACTAGCTTCAACTCTATCCCCTGGACGAAGACCATGTATTAGATGAATTTCAAAAGGGGCTGCATCACAGACTGGAGAGACCATGGCTCAGCCAGGAAAGCCTGCTGCCAAGTCTGACGGAGTTCGATCCCCGGAACTCACGTGATGGAATGAGGTGAATGCTGGCCACGGGCTCTACCACTCACCCATTGCCGGCTCTTCCCCAACTCAGGAAGACACGGCTGTGTAACATATGAGGTTATTTTCAATGATTTATTTTTACTGTTTTTAATTATGTGCATGTGTGTGTATCTGTGTGCAGGTGTGTGTATGTGAGTGCAGAGGCCCATGGAGACTAGAAGCATCTGATGTCCCTAGAGCTGGAGTTACAGGAGGTTGTAGCCATTGTATATGAGTGCTGGGAACAGAACTCAGTCTTCTGGATGGGCAGTACTTTCTCTTAACCACTGAGTCATCTCTCCAGCCTCCACAAAATTATTTTTTTTTAAAGTGCCAGGTTTCTTGGTATAAGAACTCAGGCCTAACCAGAGACAGAAGCCCTGGGTGTTAGGAGAGATAACTAAGCTGGGCTTTGGAAGAAACCAGCTCTCCTGGCCACAGATGATTCTGGATTCAGCTTTTCAATTGCTACTGTCTGCCAGGCTAAGTCCACACTCAGTAGTACAGACACCAATCATTGCTGTTTTCTTTGTCAGCAGTCCAATGAGAATCATCCTGTGGCACATCCCAAATTGTAGAGCATCTCAACTCGGGGAGCCAGGACATTGCCAGAGTGCAGACTTTGAAAAAGGCATCATTCCTGGGGAGCCAGTTCTCCTGAAAGTGACTTTCATGAAAACCCACGGGAGACATCAGTTGTAAAGAGGTCTTCCTTGGGTTTCCAATATGGCTAACCACACTGACCACTGGGCAGATGGTGCTAGGTGGCTTCGGGCATTGTGCCACATGGGCGGCTGGTGTGACAAGAGCCACATTGCTCTGTGTAAGCCCTGGAGCCTAGGTCCTTGAAGTGCAGCTAATGTCTTATTATTATTCAGAAGGAAGTATCCAGGGGAGATGCCTGTCACCCCAGTGTCCCCAGAACTAGTGAGCTGAAGCATTGGTCCTGCTCAGTAGAGTGCAGCCTGCAAAGAGAAATTCCAACAGTGTGTGCTCAGCCAGTTTTTCTGAGACTGACGCACTCCATCTCACCCACAGCTTAGACTGCCTTAGTGTTTTTTTGCGATTTGTTTTCCTTGCCCACCAGACCCGTGTCCTCATTGTTTCTACCGGCCTAACTATAAAAAGCTATGTGAAAAGTGAAGGATATGTGAGCATTTTGTTCTCAAGATGAGGCAGAGTAATACTGGAGCAGAAATCTGGGCTGTATGTGGGTAAAGGGAGGCTAAGAATGCAGTGAGTGAACTGGTCTCAACAGCCCAAGCCTGCTTTCAGTCAGCAGGCACTGGATGTAGCCACCAGCTAGCCAAGGCAAAGGAAATCTACAGGGAGGAGGAGTTGTGTTTTCATACTCCATGACCTCCGAGAGCTGGGCAAGCCAAGCCCTTCGAAAAGAAACACACAGTATCGCGTATAAAGCATGGGTCCAACGTACAGTGTGTCTTGTCCCCAGAGAAGGGGAAAGAGGGGCCATCTTTAGTAGCCTGTAGTCCCCTGGTGTCCTCATAGCTAGACTGTCTTTTTGTTTGCTTGTATTTTGAGGCAGGGTTTCCCTGTGTAGCCCTAGCTGTCTTGGAAATCATTCTGTAGACTAGGCTGGCCTCAAACTAGGAGATCTGCCTGCCTCAGCGTCCTGAGAGCTGGGATTAGAACCATGTACACAGCCGGGCACGGTGGCACACGCCTTTAATCCCAGTACTCAGGAGGCAGAGCCAGGCAGATCTCTGTGAGTTCGAGGCCAGCCTGGTCTACAGAGCGAGATCCAGGACAGGCAACAAGACTACACAGAGAAACCCTGTCTTGGGGGGGGGAGTGCCACCACACTTGGCTAGGCTGTCTTTACATAACCCACAGGTCCATGAGACTTAGCACAGTTACCGAGGAGACCACACTTAAAGTGCTGGGCCTAGCTGGTGCTAAGTCCTCAGGAGCCTCCTAACGGCCATCCTCATCTGCCTCTGTGAAGTTGCCCACTGAGTGCCACCTGAGAGAACTCACCAACAAGTCCTTTACAAGTGTGTGCTATTGCTAACGCTGTATTTAGAGGCTATTCCTTCAATGCAAAAGGGCCTAGAAGTTAGAAAGCAGCTTGAAACTAGACAGATGTGGGTACCAAGTCAGGCAGGCTCAACTAGCTACTATTTCAACAGACTGTAGGAAAGGCATTTTATCCTCTCTCTCCTCTGGGGCTGCCGCATGGGTTAAGAAGGATAATGTTCACAAAACACTCGAATAAGGTCTGATTAGACACAGTGACATTTGTGACTGGCCCTAAATAACAAGATACACATAACGGGCGTCTACTGAAAGAGTGTGACTCCAAAGTTATGCACTTCTTAATCTTTTAAACTTATTTGTGTGGAGGGGTAGGTGGGGGCCCTGAGGAAGTTCTCTCCTCCACCACACGGTCCTGGGGCTCAAACTCAGGCCATCAGGCTTGGTGGGAAGCACATTTACTCACTGTGCATGTCCCGTAATGTATGTATGCATGTATGTATGTATGTATGTATATGTATGTATGTATGTATGTATGTATGTATGTATGTATGTATGTTTGTGCATAGGAGGCCACGTGATACACGGAAGCAAGTCAAGCCTTTGACCAGAGTCCCGAGGGCCACAGCAAGACCTTATAGATTCTGTAAGTCCCTGGTCTCACATGGATATTGCCATGTGCCCTGAAGGACTGTTTTTAAGAAATCAGAGATTAATCAGCCCAGAACCAGGGACTGCAATAGGTGCTCTGTGAAGTGGCCAGCGCCAAGGATCCAGTCAGACTGCTGCAGCTGAATCTCAGCTCTACCAGATCTTTCCTGCCCAGGGACATGCTGGCCCTTGCACTTATCCATATGGCAGCGATAACAAGAAGGCTTACCTCAGGGAGTTGCTCTTAGGACTAAATGAGTTCGCATATAAAATCACCCATCATACGTAACTAGTCAGCAAATATTTGCTCTGTTATTTAGCTATTATTTATTCTTTAATAAAAGAACTACTTAATATTTAATATTAAAAACAGAACAAAAACACTGGCCTGAAACTTTTTGTTCTAATGGCTTTAATACAGGAATTGATAGCATCCAGCTCTCTAGCCCCAGACTGCATAGAAACTCAGAAATGAAGCCTGTCCAGACCAGAAGTTCTACATAACTTCAAATTTCACCAGCAGGCCAACAGGACACGTCCTGTGTTTTTCAGGAGCTGACAAAGCAGGATAGGAAGGCCTTTTCCTTCTCTGGGCTCAAAGGCAATGATCCACCAAAATGTTTAATGATCCAGACTCTACAGCAGTGGCTCTCAAGGGAGGGTGATGTGGGCCCTTGGAGGGCATTTGGTAAGATCTGGAGACATAACTAGAGAACCTCTGCTGGCAGCCAGCAGCTAAAGCACAGGAATGCTGCTGATCATACCACAATGCTGCAGGAAAACACCCATAAAATATTTCTGGTAGGAGGGTCAATAATGCTGAGAAATCCTGTCCTACAGGAAAGTTGCCTGTAACAAATACACAATGGTATCCACGATATAATAGCACAGTGTCAGCCGGATACAAAGGACATGTGCATGTAAGCAAGAACTGCCCAGGAAATAACATGAGAATGAATGGAGATGATGGAGTATCTGGATCATAAGTGGAATTTTTTAAAGGTCTAGGACTATTATTAGTCTGTTGAGACTGAAAAGAGGGGGAGCTGGAACGCAGTAGGTTATGAATGCCCACAGCTACACCTCTTGGTTCAGCTTCCTCAGACATTCACGACTGCTGGTGTCTTAACAACGCTCCAGGCTCCGCTATACAGTAAATGCTCTGTTCTAGTCTCAGACCAAAAGTGAATAAGGGACAGGAAGGAAGTGTCCAGTCTTCTCTGCAAAGTCAAGCTGGCTTTAACAACTTAAAAAGGCTCTTCCAGTTTCCCTCTGTGCTGTCCTACATATCTCTAAATGATTCGTTTTCTCTCTCTTTTATATTTTTAAAATTTTCTGAGACAGGATCTTTCTGCATAGCCCTGTTTGCCCTAGAACTTGTCATGTAAAGCAAGCTGGCCTCAAACTCAGAGTGTGCCTGCTTCTGCCTCTGCCCTCTGCCTCCCTAGTGTTGATAGTAAAAGCATGCACCACCATGCCCAGCTAATGGTTCATTTTAAAATCACTTCCAAATAGTTACTGGGGAATCCAGTGGTCAGTCATATTGGACAATATCTACCATGAAGCTTTTAGATCAGAAAAAAAGAATTCTTTAACTAAAGGCAAGGTTATGAAACTCTGAATGAAGACAGCAGAATGAAGGACAGAAACCTAACTCCAACTGGGAGGTGGCCACAGTCATGTTAAGGACCAATGCCACAGACCCATGGGAAAATGCAAAGTCTTTCCCATCCCCAGGCTCAGAATGGCAAAAGCCTTTCTCAGGTTCAAATGTGAATGTTTAGGACAATTGACCAGTGTGTGCAAAAACTAGCAGCTGTGGCTTCTTCCTCCCAGATGTTTACAAAGACTGGCTAACCCTCCCCCCTACACACACACACACACACACACACACACACACACACACACACACACACTGTGCTGTATATAGCAACCATGCTGAGGTTCCAGGTTGTGTGGCAGTTGGAGCCATTACATCAGCGTGCACACAGCCCATGTGAGCCCAGCATTTCTGTACATATTTCTGTCCTTTCCTCATTCCCTTGATGCTCCAGTCAGGATAGGAACACAAAGAAGTCACAGGGACTACCTCTATCCAGCCCGTCAGAGAGGGGTGAAGATGTCCCAGGCAATACAGAGGAAATGGTATTTGTAAAAGCTCTGTGGGAATGGGTGAGACCAAAGAACAAACACTGAGCCTGAAGCAGGGTACACCAGGGCTGGTCTCAGGTCCTCTGAATGCTGGCTATTATTCTAAGAATAGAAATGCATTTGAGGGAAGACTTGTGGTGTTTTATATTCAGCTCCTCCCACCTGTCACATGCAGTGACAAGTCCATGCAGTGGGTAGAGCCTCCACCTTGGGAGGGCAACGGAACATTGCAAGGAGGCAGGAAAGGGCTTCCTTCCACATCCAGGATCAGAAAGTTTCTCTGGTGCAGAGGAAGTTTCTAAGATGACCATGAGGATGAACTAGGGTCAGAGCCCCTATCAAATGCCACAAACCTTGGAAGGATCCCATAAGCAACCTGTTTTCTTCCAGCTGAGAGGCCAGAGCAGGTGGTCCTGATGGCCACCAAGAGCTCCATGTCTCCATTCTAGCAAAAGGATGTGTCCAGACCCATGTGCTGGGTCAGGCAGCAAAAACATCTGCACCTGTGACATGCCCAGATACCATCTTAAGAGATGCTGTTCAGGCCAGGGGGAACTTTCCCAAAGGATTCTACTAATATATCCTTTGAGCTTTGGAACACTCAAACCAATGTTCTGGGATAGGAGTTAAGAAATAGGAAGGTGGGAGCTGAAGAGATGGCCCAGTGGTTCAGAGCACATGCTGCTCTTCCTGAGGATCTGAGTTCGATTCCCAGCACCATCAGGTGGCTTAAATTGCCCGTAAGCACAGCCCAGAGGGATCTGACACCTCTGACCTCGGTAGGCACTTGCACTCATGTGCACATACCCCTCCCCATACACATAATTAAAATAATAAAAATAAATCTTTAAAAAAGAGGCCCAAGTGCAACCACAGACGGATCTGGAGTAGGCCGGCAACAATGGAGTAAGCAGAGTCCAAAGGAGCTGGCCGCCTCTCCTGGAGGTGGGGGTGGGGCGGCCAAGGCAGAGCCCAGGAGAACAGGCTCCAAGCCACACACTGCTATCAGATGCCTGCTCCACCCCGCTAGCTCACAGACCAGCGTCTTCACCAGGCTCCTCCACCTTCTGCAGGTGTAACTGCCCTGCCGATTAAATGATGAGGCTATGTGTGCAGGGCTCAGCACCAGGCCTGATGCATGACAGTGACCCAGGAGGTTCGGTCCAAGTAAGACCAGAGGAAAAGGGAAGGCCTGGGACAGAACTGCACAAGACACCCTAGGGGTCCTCAGAATCCAGCAGTGACCCTAACATGAAGACGACCCTGGTGACAAAAGGCCAGCCTTTCTCAAACAACAACAACAAAGACACACGGAAGCCCTGCCCTTCAAGGAGCTTACATTACATGGGGGGAAGGGACAGCAATGGGCCGGTAAGCAGTGTCCGGGAGGGAGCAGGTGGACAGACGAGACGGGATGGGACGGGACGGGGGTGGGGGGGGGATAGTTTGAGTGCTGTACACAAGGGACTAAGGGAGAAAGAAAGAAGCAACTGGAAGGCTGTTCTAGCTGTAACAGGTAAGCAAGAACCAAAAGAGAGCAAGGCTTTGCGGCAGACACAGCCTGGGGATGGGAACAACCTAATTCTAAACTCCAGGCAAGTTTCTTAAACTCTCTGGCCTTTGACTGTACCCCACCTCCACTTGCAAGTCTCACAAAGGCAGTTTCTTCTTTTGTCTCTTCTAGAACAGTGCTGAGTACATGGTATAAATAGGTATGTATGGACATGCAGAACTGACATGCACATACATACACATACACTCAGTAATATGTGTCAGGTGAATGGAAATGTTCCAAAGGTGGCTGTGAATTTGTTAGGTGACTGGGCCCCTCCCCATTCTGTCTCTGTAGTGAGGCCTGGCACCTGCCCAGGGTGGCCGTCCAAGAGCACAGCAGCGAGCAGCGGGCTGAGGAGTGGGAGGGTGGCAGCAGCCAGCTCACACGGGGCCTTGCTGGGTACCCTGCAAGGACCCTGGCTTTCACCTGAGTGAAATGGAAGCTACTCGGGGGTCTGGGTAGGAGATACACAGCCAGGCGACAAGCAGAGGGAGGGAAGGCCAGCTACAGGCTATGATTACAGGGGAGGTGACTCGGGGACCATCTCCTGTGCCCCAGGCCAGTGGATCCTGCAGAGTAATCTGGAACCAGCAACCAGTCTCTCCTTTCCAGAGCACTCCCTGCTGCTCCCCCACACTGCTCTTCATCTACAAACAAAAGCTAAACAGTCCACTGATGTGTCCTTTGCCCAGGAAGTTGCATTCCTTGATTTATTTTTACCATGGGTCTATAACCCCATTTTTACAGGATAGGAAGCTGGCGTCCACAAACTAGATAAATGCTACTTGGAGTACTAAATTAATGTGGCTTTTGGTGTCACTCTTCAGTGTCCTTGCGGAGACATTCTGTCATCTGACACCTACCAAAAAAAAAAAAAAAAAAAGGAAGCACCAGACTGTCTGGCCAGGAGGCTTCTCAGGGAACGAGAAACTGCCTGCTCCGAGTTTCTGAAGAAAGACAGCATGAAAGGCTCACACAGTGCAGGCTGCAGCCCCACACCCTGGACAATTAGCCAGAGGGGTCAGAAACATCACATTCCAGTCCCTTCTATCCCCACACGAACTGATGAAAGTAGGTGAGACCTCAAGAATGGAGCACATAAAGAGAAACACGTGTCTCCATCGCCTCCCCACAGTTCTGACTCGCTTTTTATTAGCCAAGAGAAGGCAACCCCAGAAAACACACTCCCATTCCTTCCCTCAGATTACAAAGGACCGAAATGGGGTCAATGGGAGGTTCCCAACTTAGAAACCTAATTCCAGGGCCAGTTGGGCTTTGTAGCTCCACATGGGCATCCCAAAGGATGGTGCTCTAAGTAAAATCCATTTTAAATCAGCACATTGTCAAATATCACAGTTCTGTCCTAGAAGACTAGGTATAAAACCAGGTCTTGTGGCTAAACAGCAAGAGAAGGATCTCAGAGACAGAATGGGGAGGGGCCCAGTCACCTAACAAATTCACAGCCACCTTTTGGAACATTCCATTCACCTAACACATATTTACTGAGTGTATGTGTATGTATGTGCATGTCAGTTCTGCATGTCCATACATACCTATTTATACCATGTACTCAGCACTGTTCTAGAAGAGACAAAAGAAGAAACTGCCTTTATGAGACTTCCAAGTGGAGGTGGGGCATAGTCAAAGACCAGAGAGTTTAAGAAACTTGCCTGGATTTTAGAATTAGTAAGGGGATACGAGTCTAGTTTACCAGATGCTAACTTACTTCTGCTATCAAGAAACTAATATCTAGCATGGTGGTGCATGCCATTGATCTCAGGACTTGTGAGGCAGAAGCAGGCAGGATCTCTAATTCAAGGCCAGCCTGGTCTATATAATGAGTTTCAGGACAGCTAGGGCTACATGGTGAGACGCTGTCTTTAAATAAATAAATAAGTAAATAAATAAATAAATAAATAAATAAGGAGAGGGAAGAGGACGAAGAAGAGGATTAAATTTTTGGCCTTTTGGTTTTTTTGGGTCTTGTTTGTTTGTTTGTTTGTTTTTCAAGACAGGGTTTCTCTGTGTAGTTTTGGTGCCTGTCCTGGATCTTGCTCTGTAGACCAGGCTGGCCTCGAACTCACAGAGATCCGCCTGGCTCTGCCTCCTGAGTGCTGGGATTAAAGACATGCTCCATCACTGCCCGACACTTTTGGCCTATTATAATGATCAGATATTTATTTTATATGTCTGTGTTGTGAGGGACAGTTTAGAGGGAGACAAGACCAATAATTTCCTTTGGTGGGTGCTTCAGAATGTCTGGCAAACATGTGTTGGGTTTCCAGAGCTCAAGGAAGACATGTGCTTGGATTGAAATTGGAGCCCTCTATTTTAGTCAAAATTGAGTTAGTCAGGAGTTATGGCTCACACCTGTAATCCCATTAAGCAGGAGGAGGACTGTCTTAAATTTGAGGAGGCTAGCCTTGACTACAAAGTAGGACCCTGTCTTAACACAACCATACCCTCCCAAACAATCTTGGTAAACCACTAATGGTTTTGAGGTATCAGTTTCTCTAAAAGGAGGGAGTTGGCTTAGGAAGAAATGATAAATGGGTCCATGTGAAAACTCAAACTTAATAATGGCTGCCTGGCGCGGTTGGGTGAGGACTTAGAAGCCGAATCCTCGCACAGCAGGACAATTGATAATGGATTAGTGATGTTTGCTGTGACTCAGAACCTGAGTGGCCCTGCTGCTATGATTAACCTGGGGTCATCTGAGCAGGATTCTTTCATCTCTCAGGACTGATGTACCTGAGCAGGAATCATTTTAATCTCATAAAGGTTAAAATCCCTCTTCATGACCTTCTCACAGTTTACAGAACTCTCCTTAAAGACAGAGTGCTTATTTCTCTGCAGCCATGGCAGGCCTCAAATGTGATCCTCCTGTCTCAGCTTCTCAAGCAGCCAGAATGGCAGACATCCACCACCAGGTCTGGCCCCTGTTTTCTGATACAAGATTAGAGATACTGTTATGTTCAAATTTTCACTCAACTGTTTCTACTATTGCATGTTCATAAGAATCTACAGCTGTACAGGAATTCGCCTGCCTCTACTGGAACGGTTTCCAAAGACGTCCTATTTTGCAAAGTGATGCTGCCATGCCCTCCTCAATCAAGGAGTGGTCCACCTACCCTCTCTTGGAATGGAATATACGCTAGAGAGCTGTAACTGCTTCACTAGAAGAGTGGGCTGAAGCCGGGTATAGGGGTGCGTGCCTGGAACCCTAACATTCAAAAGGTGAGGCAGGAAGATTGCAGGCTGAAGACCAACCTGAGCTACAGACACACAGCAAGAACCTGCCTTGCAGAGTACAGCAGAGAGAAATACCATTCTGGGATTTCTGAGGAGCAAAAAGGAACATAACAGACTACCACACTGTGATTAAATGTGGTTTAGGGAAATCTAAATGATCTGTACTACTTCTGCAATGTTTACGTGCATCTGGAATTATTTTAGGATCAAGTTAAATAAGTATTTTGTTTATTTTTAAAGAAAGATTTGGGACCTAACTACCAAATCTTGTAGGAAGGAGGGACGGAGGGAAGGGAGGGAGGGAGGGAGGAGGGGAGGGGAAGGGAGGGAATAGCAGAGGCAGAGACCCCCAGTGCACCAAAGTGTTTCAACCACCCAACTAAGATGTTTGGTCAGTGACTTATTTATTTATGGGTTCTTGTTAAAATGAACCGGAAGCACACATTTCCACCCAAACTGAAATACTTGACTGAGAATGTGGCTGAACTGAATGAAACCTTTAAGAGAACTACGAAGTCACGCACAGCCAGTGAGCATGGAAAGCCCGAGGCTGGTGGGGAACACACAGAATGAGGGCACCCGGGTCCAGACTTAAGAGTCTTCTTGGCCTGCCTGGCAGTCAGTCTGCCCCCGCTTCTCTCCCTGTCTGCCTGCACTTGGAAGAGGAGCAGCTGCACTTCTCTGCAGTGCGGGGTAAACCAAACCAATAGCACGAGTTGATCTTGATGCAAAGCCAGCAGGAATGTTTATGCGACTTACTATAGGACAGAAAGGGCACACTGGTGCCTGGCATGGTGGTGCAGGTCTGTAACCCAGCATTTGGGAGACAGACACCAGGGGATTAATGCGTTCAAGTCCATCCTCAGCTACATAGTGAGTTTGAGGCTAGCCTGGACTACATGAGACCCTGTCTCAAAATACAGGCAGGGGATGGCAGGGAGCAAACACACAGTTATTATGGTCTAGATCATGCACAGGAGAAATTAACTAACCTTTCCTGCAAAGTCCTATTTAATTACAATTATGATCTCTAATTGCTCAGAAGACCAAAATGTATACTAAACTTCCACTGGTGGCAAAAAGCCTTAAATTCTGGTCTGGCAAGATCCAGCTGCCAAATCAGTCTCATAGTCAATCGATCCTGTGCTGGGATCCTTCATACTCTTGGCTAAGTGCTTCTGTCTTGAGCTTCCTTTTACTCAGCATTCTGCTCTTATTTACCTCCCCACACATCTTAAACATATCTCAGAGGTCCCTTCCCTCTATGTTGTAGGAGGGTTTCTGCTCCCTGAAACCTCTGCTCCCAGACTTCCTTTTATTCTGTTTGGATCACCACCTTTTATCTTGGAAGCTGTCTTTCCTCAGGCAGCTGGTGGTTCTCCATTGCTCATTAGTGATAAGGCTGAGGTTCTGTTACATGTACCCTTATGGTCTTGACTAAAACAAATAGTGAGGGCCTAACCTACTGGGTAAAAGCAAGGCGACTTGAATTTGGGCCCTGAGGAGCTAAGCTGGACATAAAATGAACAGTGAATTGGAGAGAGGAGATACTCTGAGTCCATTAGTGTACAGTGATGTACATGGGAGGAGAAGTTCTCCTGGAGACGTGGCTGAGGTGATGGCAGGTTTCATGCAGATATTTTATTTTGATCTGCAGAGATGTGTAGGACAGGATGGGACAGACTGGGAATGAGGGATGGGTGTCAAACAGTAGTAACAGGCCTAGTCCACATAGAGACTACTACTTCAATGATGGATTTTTAAATTTTGCTGTATGTATGTCTATGTACCACATGCATGCCTGATCTCTGCAGAGGATAGAAGAGGGTAATGGATTCCTCTGGAAATGTAGTTACAGATGGTTGTGAGCTGCCATGTGACTGCTGGGAATGGAACCTGGATCCTCTAGAAAAGCAGCCAGTGCTCTTAACTGCTGAGCTTTCCAAACCCTCCAATGGTAGACTGTTTAAGCTAATGTAGTTATTGGCTGAGATACCTGGTAGTCTTGGATATGAATCTATTTAATTCATGGGAGAGATACGAACAGCAAAATAAATCTTCCAAGACTGGGAACTAGTCTACCCACTGAAGAGAGATGTGTACAGAGTGGCTCATGCAGGCAAACCAATACTCTATTCATGAAAGTGAGACCATCTTGGACATCCCAGCCCTAGCCAGGCTAATAGCTGAATTCAATCACACCAGAGACCCCACAAGAAATCACATGAAGTAAAAGAATCTTCCTGTCTGTCAGCTCACAGAATAATGATAATGCAATCATCACTGTTTTAAGGCATTGAACTTTGGGGTGTACTGTCCTCAGACTCTACCTCTGTAGCACGGGACTGACGGTACAGGCTTGTTGTCAACATTGCACAAGAAATACTTGTTGTTATAGCTAGGAAAATCGCAAGAGATTCTAAACCTAAGTCGCAGGCATGCCCTTTGGGAAGCCTTATTCCCACAGGCACTGGCACTTACGTGACTTTCAAAGGCTGGTTTTCTGAGACAGATAAAAGGTTTTTTTTTGGTTGGTTGGTTCTGTTTGTTTTTTTAGTTTGGGCTACAATTTCTTACTAAAAATCGATTTATTTGTTTGTTTATTTGTTTGCGTGTGTGCACATGCATATGTCACAGCTCAAGTATATGAAGATGAAAGAACATCTTGCGAGAGTAGGTTCTTTCCTTTCAAGGTGTGGGTTCTGGGTATCAAACAGGTTGTGACACTTGGCAGCAGGCTCCTTTGCCCACTGAGCCATCCTGCAGACCCTTTACTACACACAAGGCCTGAAAAATGAACTGTGTATCATAAATAGGTGACCAGAGAAAGTTCTAAGAGTAGTTAGTTGCCCATCCATAGATCACATGCATATTAAGCCCTTAATTATTACTAAAAGTCGATTAAGAATGGCTGAAGGACAGCCTCCTTCCTTTGAAGAAGAAACCATTCCTACCCGTGCAGCATTAACAAAAGGAACTGCAGTATGCATTGAACTTCAGTAGAAAGAGCTGGAGTAGATAAATCTAAAATCTTCTAACTGGAGAGAAAAGGCTTCACTTTCCAGACAAAGCTCAGATACATGAACAGGACAGCATATGATCCTGACCGGCGATCCCAGAAACAATTCCAAGAAGCAGGGGTGACACGGTCCCCAAAAGGCTCACTCTATCAAGAACTCAGCCCAGAGTGCCAGCCACAGGCCTGGGCCCCAAGAGAGAAAAGAAGCTGACCAGCTGGCAGCACCTGCTTTGTTTGGGTACACAATGAATGCAGGTAGTTAATGATTCACAATCGCAGGAAAGAACGCTAAATTGCTTTCAACTGCATTTGTGAATTCAATTATGATTGGTAACACTAAAAGAGTCTTTTAATCTTAAGAATAAAGAAGTTTTTTTTCTCAAAATAGCTGACATCAATACTAATTAAACCAACAAAAGAGAATCAAATCTGCATTTTCTGCATGAAGTCCACCAAACCAAGGACACACTTGTTCTAGACAAACTGAATAAATCTCTGAAATCATCAAACGCACACTAGAGACTAAGCCTGGAAATGGAAAGATGACCACGATGTGTCCTGGGTGAAGGATGAAATAAATGCCAGACAAGCACTGGGCAGAGTCTACAGACAAGCTGGATGCTGAACTAATTCCTTTTACATAATCCAGTGAAGTACAAACCCCTAACTGGACACCGTGGAGAGTGCATGTCTAGATTAGGCACAAAATATGATGGGCAGAAGGTCTCTCTGGGGGTAGAGCACTTGCTTAGCATACACAAGGCTCTAAGTTTTGCTCACAGAATCATTGCAAGGATTAAATGCTGATGTACATAAAGCTTTTGGGAAGCCATTTGGTATACACTAAGCACTTGGTAAAATTAACTTTTTAAAAGCTGAAACAGCTATGAGAGCAGCTATTCTATAAACCAAAGGGTTCTAAATAGTCACAAGACAAGTATGTAGAACAATGCTTCTCACCAAGTTTTATTTTTAATCCCGCACTGAATGATAGTTTTTGTAAAGTTTGATTACATGCTTGACTGTCAGGAACGTCAAGTTGTTTTTAAGCATTTGCTCTCACTCTCTTTAGTCCTCACAGTCCAATAACCGTGGAACTGTCCAATGAACTGCCTTGAGTAGCACTGTTCTAGCATACAGGAAGGACTCAGAACTAACAACTGCAAGCTCAAGTAGCAGATTACACAGAATTATGAAAACCAACCCTAGCAGCAAGACACGAGGATGACTTGAGGGCCAACAAGCTCGCAGATAAAATAACCCCAAAAGAAGCTAAAACAAAATAAAAACAGCTGCAAGGTAAAGTATCTTTCCCCATCATGCTTTGTGACAGTGGTTCTCAACTTTAACGTGACCCCTTTGGGATCACATATCCTACATATCAGATATTCACATTACAATCCCTAACAGTAGCAAAATCACAGTTATGAAGTCGCAATGAACTAGTTTTATGGTTGGGGGTCAGCACAACATAAGACTGTATTAAAGGGTCGCAGCATCAGGAAGGTTGCCAACCACTAGAGGTAGCCCCTAGAGAGCAAGTTGGCCAGTAAGTCATCTCCAAGAGGGTACAAGAGGCATGACGGAAGAAGACGGAACAGACTGGTGCCTCTTGAGTGAGAAACCACTCTGATCCATCAGCACCAAACGTCAATCAGAAATCACAAAGGTCAGAATTGTCTTCTTTGCCAACAAATCATGCAAACACTCTCTGGTGGTGTGACACTGAAGACATGCCCATTCCCATATTCACAGACACCCACCTGTGGTCTTAGGAGGCTCCTGAGGTCCACCCTGCCAGCCGTACTGTGGATATCCTTGATAGGGGTACCCCTGAGGAGGTGGGTAGGGGTACCCCTGAGGAGGTGGGGCTCCCATAGGCCCCATCGGCTGTGGTGGGTAGGGTGGGTATGGGGCTGTTGGGCCGGGGCCCGGATATGGTGGAGGGTTCTCTGGGTTCATCAGGAACCTGGCAATGTACCTAAGAGACAAAGAAAATAAAAATGATTTGCATATGGAAATCATTAGGAACCATTTTCCAGCTGATGAGATCATTTACCAAATGTCTTAAAGATACCTCAAAGACTGGAAAATCTCTAGCCTTGTCCATCCCGGTTCATTCTCATCATAACCACCAGGCTATTATCATACATATCTGTTGTTCCCCTTCTGTCTTCTCTTCTAGATTGTAGGCTGTGACAATGAAATCAATCAGTTTTGGATCACCACCATGTCCTCAGAGGCCTGCCTAGTGCCTGCCCAGTGCCTAAATAAATGTGTTGAATGAATAACAAGATACTTTGTTTTGAAATTCCCTGAAATGTCCACGAATATGGTTGGACAGCTTTAAGATAGCTGAAAATCTAATAGCACTGTCGACCAGATCAGTAGATGCCGGTCCAATACTAGAAAACCCTCCCATAAACAAGGTTAGCCTACAGCAGTATCTCCTAATAGTGCAGCTGGCAGTGACCAGACACGCCCCCATGCCTCGGGCTCTGGGATAATATGGTTCTTTCCAGACCTACTGCTCTAAGCAGTGAGCTGTCTATGGGGAAGCCGAGCAAAAAATTTCCCCCCAGCTTCCACACTCCCAGGAATCCTCCTCACTTGTGTTCACAAATTCCTGTCCGCAGCGGTTGTTTCTATGAGGGAGGCTATATTCCCCACCCCCTACGCCCATTAAATATTCTCTTCATTGGGCTTGAACCTGTGAGGCCAACATATTGCTTTCATCATCGCTACAATCTCCACAGTGCCTGGCACAGAGACTTCCAGATTAAAAGCAAGCAAATCATAACTTGGGAACAACGTATATTCCACGTGAGTCACAAAATGACGTGATATCTGTGATACTGTACTGCCTTACTGTTAGCCATCTCCTAAACTAATATTTAACTTTTCACCTATCTGAGTATCTTCTAACCCCAATTAAATAGTAGGAAAGAGTCTAATCATTACAACTTAGTAATCATTATTAATTCTTCTTTAGAATATGTCATCAATATTAAGTGACTTCATGAAGGCCAGAATAGTCATAAGGTTCCCTAGGGATTCTGGATTAAAACAACAGATTTTTCTCTTTATCTATATAACTTCCATATTCCTCCTTCCAAATAGCTATTGGCTTTCCCGCTAGATACCATCAGTTCTTCTGATAGCTCATGTGCTTCAAGAAAAGCTCATCTCATCCCAGCTCAATTGCTGAGCCCATCAAGGTCAGCATCTCCCTTTGCATCACAAATGATTCACAGAACTCAGAACTAAGCTGGTCATAAATGCCATTTCCTGGTCACAGGGACTGGTTCTGAAGTGGTTCAGTCAGGAGAAAGCTCTTAACATGCTTACCCAAGCTCCCCTTGCCATTGACACAGACACACAAAAAAAATCTATGAATGTTATAGCCTACAAAATTGCTGCCAGCCAATCAGCAACTGTGCCAGCCTTAAGACCAGTGGGCACCTCACACAGGCAAATCAGAAAGAAGGTGGAATTCCAGATGAGTTTACAGAAGATCATAAATCAAAGACTGAAGCCCAGCCTAACCTACTTGGATAGAGTTTCTAGTCCTGGGAACCAATGATAAGCATGTCAAGTAACAAGCAATGACATATAATTAAATATACATTTAGGAGGTGGACTGAAATAGTGGGGAACAGATATCAGTGTGGCTCCAATTCTTCTCCTGGGCAAAAGGTTGAATGCTAGAGTAATGGCACAAACCCAGCGGAGGAAGTAGGGGTGCAGGGAGAGTCCCTTGAGGGAAATTACAAATCAATGCTAGTATGGAATCAGTGTTACAAGTGATTCTATTTGACCACATCTGCATTATGCCTCCCATTTTAAAGACTTACTTACTTTTCCAGAGTCTGCTAGGGACTCAAAAAGCAACTAGTGGGGCTGAGGAGATGGCTCAGTGAGAGAGGTGAGGTGCTTGCTGCTTTACTCAAGCAGGAGGACCTGAGTAGGAGTCTCCAGACCCACACAAAGTCAGGCTCAGCGGCACACACGAATGTCTGCAATGCTGTTGCACACAGCAGCAAACAACAGAACGGACGGTGTGTGTGTGTGTGTGTGTGTGTGTGTGTGTGTGTGTGTGTGTCTGTTTCAAACACTGTGGAGGGTAAGGACCAACCCCAGAGGATGTCCTCCACACATGCATCATGCAAGTGTGCATGTGCACACACAACACACACACACACACACACTGCACATTCAAGAACAAACAACAAAAACCACCCTTGATTTTTCCTGTTCTCTGCCAACATGGCAACCCATCCTGCACTAGGAAGCCTTTTCTCACCGTGACTAATACTACAAGCGTCACCTGAAAGTAGACACACAGAAACACTGAACACTTGTGTATTTTGTTTCTTCTCCTACCAGGAAGTCTGGTTAACGCAGAAATCAATCTCATTAACTCACATATGACCACACCTTTATTTACTTACTTACTTATTTACTTATTTTGGTTTTCCGAGAGACAGAGTTTCTCTGTGTATCCCTGGCTGTCCTGGGACTCACTCTGAGGACCAGGCTGGCCTCGAACTCACACAGATCCACCTGCCTCTGCTTCTAGAGTGCTAGAATTAAAGACATGTGCCACCACTGCCTGGCTCCTGTTATTTATTTATTTTAATTTTCCGGAGCTGAGGACTGAACCCAGGGCCTTGTGCTTGCTAGGCAAGCCCTCTACCACTGAGCTAAATCCCAACCCCCCCATTATTATTATTATTATTATTATTATTATTATTATTATTATTTTGGTTTTTGAGACAGAGTTTCTCTGTGTAGCTTTGCGCCTTTCCCAGATCTTGCTCTGTAGATTAGGCTGGCCTCGAACTCACTGAGATCCGCCTGCCTCTGCCTCCCAAGTGCTGGGATTAAAGACATGTGCCACCACTGCCTGGCTCCCATTATTTATTTTAAATCACCAAAGTAGAACACCGCCAGCCAATGTAACTACTCTGTCTGAAATTTATTCTATGTGACCTAACTCCATTAGAACTGTGTTTTAACGATCCACCCAGCATAATGACCTATACATAATGACCATTCTCGTCTAGGCAAAGTCAGAGGCGATCTTTCCCTGAAGATAAACAATGGACAGTGGAGAAGAAAACATGGAGAGACAGAGCTGCCACACCGCCATACTTCCTGACTCTGCTCAACTCATCCGTGTGTTTTCACCCTCACTGTCCTGTGCCGCTCTCTCCCTGAGGCCCTCAAAACACTACTCCACATGAACATGCCTTTGCCTCCAGTCACATTTCCCCCTCATTTTTGATGTGCTTTCCCCCTTTTGTTCAAGGAGGAAAAGAGAATCAGTTCTTTGAGACACCTACAGAAAGCAGAAGCCATACAGTGGCCCCAGCAACCACGACTCCCTCCGCTACACACACACACTCCTGCATTTCTCAGGCAGCCATCTTACAGACACAGAGACGGTCTACGTCCAGTTTCTTCTACACAAAAACAAACAACAAAAATCCACTCACAATAAAGGAACATCAAAAGCCACAGAAAGAGAATCTGAACTGTATCAAAGGTCTAGAGCTAGGATTTGAAAAGCAGGACTTCACTTGGGGCAAACTTCTGTTCTCTGGCCACTAAAGAAACAAGCCAAGCCGGGTGGTGGTGGTGGCGCACGCCTTTAATCCCAGCACTCAGGAGGCAGAGGCAGGTGGATCTCTGTGAGTTCGAGGCCAGCCTGGTCTCCAAAGAGAGTTCCAGGAAAGGCGCAAAGCTACACAGAGAAACCCTGTCTCGAAAAACCAAAAAAAAAAAAAAAAAAAAAAGAAACAAGCCAACCCGACCAAGATCCCCTACTACAGACACATGCATTACAAACCTCACTGCATTCACACAGTACTAATGAGTTTTAAATTTAAGACACTGGACCTTGTAGTTTGACTGGTTTCCCTCAAAAATTTGGTAAAACATAAGCCTTGCTAAAGTAGAGTATTACTAAACGCCAAATGTAAACAGTATGAAGCATTAAGGACAAACAAGAGCTTCCCAGGGAGGAGCTGAAAGGATGCCACAGCCAGGATCCATTAATAGACTAGACTGCCCACTGTTCTCCCGAGATCTCATTCAAGACACACACAAACACAATCACAAGATCACAGTCATCCTGCAGCACAGCGAGAGGGCAGAAACTATTTGAGAAAATGGTTCACAGAGATAAGATACTGTAAGGCCTCATCAAAATAGATAGCCAAGAAATACAAATATAACAACCTTGGAAAATACCATTGTTACAATCTACCTCATAGCTGCGGGCACTGCCCCTGTGGGTAGTATGGTGAATGTATTTCCTCCAGAAAAACTGAACAATCTCAGTGGTAAAAATCAGATACCAGCCAGGCAGTGGTGGTGCACACCTTTAATCCCAGCACTCAGGAGGCAGAGCCAGGTGGACCTCTCAGTTTGAGGCCAGCCTGGTCTACAGAGTGAGTTCCAGGACAGCCAGGGTTTCACAGGGAAACTCTGTCTCAAAAACAAAACAAAACAACTCTGATACCAATACAGGCGAGGCCAACAAAGCAACGACTCGGGTCTACTGTGGCAGACCATCACAGAGGACTTCTGACTCTTTATTGCTTCAGCTATTCAATGAATGGACAGAGACTATCAGACACCAAGGGTGAGGCCTTCAACATAAAAGGGGCTGGCGAAGCGTCTCAGCGGGTGAAAGTTCTTCCTTCCAGGCCTGATGACCCGAGTCCAATTCTTGGAAAGAAAGCACTGACTTTCCGAAGTTGTCCTCTGACCTCCACGCTGGTATTAAATAGATAAAACAGGGAAAGAAATCACAACCCACATACCTAAAGAAGAAAAAGTTACTCCGGCACACCTACATAATTAGTTTGTCTATGGGTGGGTTCTGTTTCCATGTATACACATGGGGTCCAGTGCTGAGGATTGAACCCACAGCCTGGCATATGCTAGGTAAGTGCTCGACCATTAATCTCCACACTCAGCCAACAGTTAGCTGCTTCTGAAACACAACGTAATACTGTGCAGGAAATTGTAGGAGCTGGAGAGATGGCTCAGTTGGTAAAGAGCTCACCAGGAATACATAAGGACCCGAGTTCAATCCCAGAACCCAAGTAAACAGCTGAGCACAGCAGCCATGGTTTATAATCCCAGTGTTGGGGAAGAGCAGACCACAGGATCCATGGGGCTTCCTGGCCTGCTAGTCTAGCCAAAATGGTGAGTTCCTGGTTGAGTGAGACCCTGCCCTAAATAGAAGATGGAAATGGAGAAAAGGGGAATATGAGACAGGGTAACAGGATGTGAAGAAAACTACTCAGTGTGTGTGTGTGTGTGTGTGTGTGTGTGTGTGTGTGTGTGTGTGTGAGTGAGTGTGAAACTGTCAAAATTAAAAAATAAAGTTGAGTGCTAGTGGCTGATAGTGATATACGCCTTTAATCCCAGCACTCAGAAGGCAGAGACAGGAGGATCTCTGTGAGTTCGAAGCCAGTCTGGTCTATAGAGCAAGTACCAGAGAAACCCTGTTTCGAAAAACCAAAACCAATACCAAACCCAAAACAACAACAACAACAAAAAAACCAACCCACAAATAAAATAAAGGATGGAGACTAGAAAAATATATCAACCTCTGACCAACCCATGTAATATACACATGTATACCACCCACACACACACACACACACACACGCACGCACACGCACGCACACTAATAAACTGAATTCAATTTTTATTGCAATTATCTGAATTTATTATGTGTATTTGTGTGTGTTGTGAGCATGAGTGTGCCATGACACTTGTGTGGAGATGAGAGGACAACTTGTGGGAGTCAGTTCTCTCCTTTTACGTGGGTCCCAGGAATGGAACTCAGGTCATCAGGCTTGGTGGTAGGTGCCTGTAACTGCTGAGCCATTTTGCTAGCCCCTAAATTAAACTTTAAAAAAATTAAATAGAATGAGTCCTAAAACAAATTCACATAGTACAGTTACTTAATTTAACAGAAAGGCACCACTGCATTCAAAAAGGAAAAGACTGTGTCTCCAATAAACAGTCTGGATTAATTGGCTGGGGGGGGGGTGATTCCTAGCTTTATATACAAAAATAACTCACAGTACATCATAGAGCTATAAATAAAAGCCAAAGCATCATACTTTTAGGAAAAAGCATGTCATACGTTGAATTTATCTTATGACTCAGCAATTCTCTTTCCTGATAACCAGTTATGCCTTACTTAACTACAGGGAAGTTTCTGAGAAATCTGTGCAGCTACAGAGCCATTTAACTAAAGTATGCATTCTGAGGACTGTGCCAATGGTGATTTCCTTACTGTGAAAACTACAGAATATCTTTTTACAAACTACAACTCCTACTGTATCACCACTAAGCAGTTTAAGGGGACCACTGTGGTATATGCAGTGCAGTTAGTACAGTTGGTGGTCAAAACGTAGTCAGCATGTTCCTACATGCTGAAGGGAAGAAGTTCACACACCTACCACAAGACAGGTACACCAGAGTAGCTTCTGATTATAATCGCTCCAAAGTGAAAACTACACAAATCACAGGGCAAACAACAACCTAGTAATAATAAATGAAAGAACTATTACTGCAACAACACAGTGACTCCCAGAGACAGGCGAACAATATCAGCTGGATGTTGTTTAAGCACCATCACTGGCGTTCTGTGATCAAGTACTACCACTGATATTCTATGATCAAGTACCTTGCCTAGCCCTGGCTGTCCTGGATCTCGCTGTATAGACCAGGCTGGCCTAGAACTCACAGAGATCCGCCTGCCTCTACCTCCTGAGTGCTGGGTGATCTTCTTATTGAAGTCAGGATATTTCTAGCCTTAAGTATCCTTCCAGACAACCTATATACTTGTCTTTAAAGTTAAAAAAAAACAAACAAACAAACATGAGGACAGTGACATTCCAATGAGGGCTGGAATTTCCACACAAGACCTGACAGAGCTTAAAAAAGGATTCTAAACACACAAAAACAGAGTCGTGCTGTTTCTTGGTAACCTCCTTTTCTCAGGTAGGCTCTGTTTGCTATCGGCAGGCAGAGACAAGACTCTTCTAAGAGACAGAGACAGCTTTCTGGCTCAGTGCCAGTGGCAAAAAAAAAAAAAAAAAATGGGCACAACTGTTGTTTTGTTGTTTTTTTTTTTTTTTCTGGGGGACCTGCCACTCAGCTTCCAAATAAACACACACAGAGGCTTATTCTTAATTATGAACACCTAGCCTTTGCTGGCTTAGTTTCTAGCCAGCTTTCCTTAACTTAAATTATCCTTTTGCCTCTGGGCTTTTTCCGTTCTCTTACTTCCGTAAATCTTACTCTTACTCTCGTGGCTGGCTGTGTAGCTGGGTGGCTGGCCCCTGATGTCCTCCTCCTTCTCTGGCTGCTGCGCTCTTCACTCCTCCATCTTTTTTCTCTTCTCCCCAGATTTCTCCTTCTATATATCCTCTCTGCCTGCCAGCCCCGCCTTTCCTTTCTCCTGCCTTGCTATTGGCCAGTTCTTTATTAGACCATCAGGTGTTTTACAGAGGTACAATAACACAGTTTCACAGAGTTAAATGCAACATAAACAAAAGTAACACACCTTAAAATAATATTCTACAATACAACTCTTTTAAGAGGCCCTGCCACACAGTTGGATCTCTGTGAGTTTGAGGCCAGCCTGGTCTCCAAAGTGAGTTCCAGGAAAGGCACAAAGCTACACAGAGAAAACCCTGTCTCGAAAAACAAAACAAAACAAAACAAAAAGAGGCCCTGCCACCAAACACTTAAATGGGGTTTATGAGCAATGGGCAGTGCACTATTTGGTGGCAGCATGAACTCAAACCTTGAAGGTTGGCTCTCAGGGAACCAAGAGTTCCCTTAAAAGTAAAGTTCTTTAAAAAGGAGTAAAGTAAAATAAAGTAATAAAAAGATATAATAAACCACATAAAGATGGGAAATATACAGAGTCTGGATTCTGTATACTATTGTGTTGTCTTTAGATTTTCTGATTGCAAATGAAGAAAGGGACAGCTGCTAAGACACATTGGATTATGAAAGCTGATAGATTAAAACCTATATATTTTAGCCGGGCAGTGGTGGCGCACGCCTTTAATCCCAGCACTTGGGAGGCAGAGCCAGGCGGATCTCTGTGAGTTCGAGGCCAGCTTGGACTACCAAGTGAGTTTCAGGAGAGGCGCAAAGCTACACAGAGAAACCCTGTCTCGAAAAAAAAAAAAAAAAAAAAAAAAAAAAAAAAACCTATATATTTAAAAAAATATCTTGACTTCAAAATGGAAGTTAAAAGATGTGTTACTTTGGGGAGAGGTTATCTCCTCTTTTACTTCCACAAGAAATGAGAGGCTATGGATTCATTCCAGATTGATATGGATCAGATTTAATCAGGGAAGACCCCCTGAAGTCCTGGCTACAGACATAAAGAAATAAACCTAGAAAAACTACAAAACATGTAATCTATATTTTACCTGTCCAAATATAAAACAAAAATCATCTTTAACTGATTTGTGAACACTATATATTCCATACTTGTATGTTCCCTTAAAAAGTTTATGTATTTTCAGAACAAATAGACCAGACACTAATAAAAATGAACTGCTCTGGTGATCCAGCATCTCAAAATGCCTCTATTACAGTCTCCTAGAATTCTGCATCCAGTCGGACGGTAGTGGCACACGCCTTTAATCCCAGCACTGGGAGGCAGAGGCAGGCGTATCTCAGTGAATTCGAGGCCAGCCTGGTCTACAGAGTGAGTTCCAGGCAGGCTCCAAAGCTACACAGAGAAACCCTGTCTCGAGAAAACAAAACAAACAAACAAACAAAAAAAAAAAAAAAGAATTCTGCATCAAAACACCTACAAGGCTACGGGCTGAGATGATCCAGCCCCACAAACTACTCCAGCCAACACCTAACAATTATCCTGGTTTTCTCAAGGTTCCCCCAAAGATGCCAGTGCTCCCAAATAATAAGAATTAGTCTAAAGAACAACACCCACATTCCCAAGAGATGGGATCTAGGTGGGTTTTGGTTATTCAATGGTTTATGAATATTTGTCATTGTTTAGGGGGGTTGGTTACAAATTGTTATTGGTCTTAATAAAAAAAGACTAAACAAAAGAGTTAAATTCAACAATCTCTAAAGGAAAAAAGGGGGATATAATATAGAAATGATGAGATAAAAGGGTAGATTATTGAATCTACTTTAATCCAAAAAACTACTATTAATCTCAAAATATTTTACATTGGTATGGATTTTAATTTATTGACACAAATTTCAAGTTATTTTTGCTATATTATATTTATCTTCCTACTCTTACATTTTTGGTTGTGAGCCTAGCCTTTAACAGCTGAGCATCTCTACCTTCCTACTCTTATTTGGGGTATTGTGCTTATGCAACTCATTTAAACATGTAACATATAATTAAAAATACAGATTAATAGTCTATAATATCTATAATAGTCAAACTTATGCCAGGTATATTTTCAAGGTCATAAACAGATATTTAAATAAATGGACTTGAAACACTTCAAAGACCTACAGAATATGGCATTTAATATGTTTAATAGCTTAAGGACTTTCATGACAGTGAGACAAAGTCAGCTCCTGGCAGCACCAATTTACTTCAGAGAAGATAATGGGCATCGAAGAACCTCCATATGGAGTTTGCTTTCTTTATGGCAAAAGCTAGCCATTTGGACAAAGAAACTGCCCTTGCCTCAATTACTGACTAAGTATACTGTCCAAACTGGACCAGCAGGATACAAAAGAAAATGACTGCCAAACTTTGCCAAGACAAGACAGTCCTTCAAAATTCCTTGCTTCTCAGATATGTCTGCCAGATATACCAGGTCTGTACGCCAAAGTTGGATGCCCCAATGTTATAGAAGAACCTAGGGTGACTGTCCAGATGTCCCTGTCTTTAGATAATATTACAGCCTTCTGGGGTCTGATGGAGTTGAGGACTAGATAGTCATAGTTAAAGTTTTCTTTAATTATTATGGAAGGTAAATTAGGTATAAAACTTTAGTCACAAAGATAAGATAAATAACAGAGTATTTTCTCTAAATTTGCCAAATAAAAATGGACTGGATATTGTAACTATAATTCTTACTTAATAATTGTTTTTGTTGTATTTAATTTTACTATGCTAAAATTAAAACCTTCCTTTTTAATTAGACAAAAAGGAGGAAATGTTGTGGAATAATCCTTTTGTACACTGATTTTGTACAAAGATTTGTCACTTGAACTGGTTTAATAAAAAGCTGACTGGCCAGTAGCCAAGCAGAAAGTATAGATGGGACAACCAAACTGAGGATGCTGGGATGAAGAAGGGTGAAGAGGAAGCAGGTGAGAGGAAGCAGGGTGTGTAGAAAATGAGGTAATAAGCTGTGAGCCATGTGTCAGAGGGTAGATAAGAAATATGGGTTAATATAAAATGTAAAAGTTAGCCAGTAACAAGTCTGAGCTATTGGCTGATCATTCACAATTAATATTGAGTCTTTGTGTCAGTTACTTAGGAGCAAGCAGCTGGTGGGACAAAAACTTCCGTCTACAGGACAGCTTAACTTAAAAGCTTCCATCTCTTTTAGCTGCCCTTTTAACAGGACCTTTGTAAACAGATTGTTTTATATTGTAGGCCCCTCAACTTTTTTGGATCTGCATCCATAATTTTGTGTGTACATTGTTGAGCTTTAAAAAAAAAAGGTCTAGAATTATTAGGTTTCATGCAGTCATCTATCTCCCTGACTTACAGTTTTCACTAAAATGCTCACTTAATTGTAACTTTGGTGTGTTAACCTTATGTAACTCACAAACGTCATTTATTCAGCCCATGAAAACTTCCCAGAACATCAACTATAATTTAACACTAGTGGTTCCAGCACTATTGAGACAATGTGAACAAGATTCAGTTCCTGTTCAGACTACAGAGACAGACAGACAGCAGCAGCAATTACAGACCAGCCTATAGGAGGGGAAGCACAGAGAACTATGTGCACAAAAGTAGACAAGTAGACAAGTCGGTTTCTAAGCAGAAATGATGATCCTATCAAGACCTAAGCAGACACAGAAATTTCAGTTACTCCAATTCCACACGTTAGTCAGAGGCAACAATCTGGGAACTACCAAAGAAAAAACAAAGTACATTTCAGGCCTGGATAGGGATCACTATGGTAGGTGCCTGTTGTACAGAATGAGGCTCAAGGTGAGGATTGCTGCTGTGCTAAAGACAGACTCAGGACACTCTTTTTTATACACCTCCTTTTATGGTTACTCTTTGATGTTTTCAAAAAGCATCTTAGAACTTTGTTTATGCCTGCTTGCAGGTTACCACCAGCCAACCCAATCACTTACTTACTCAACCACACTATGAAATACCTACTGAATGTCAGGACCAGAGCTGGGCAGCGGAGAAGGGTTCTAACATGAGCTTACACTTCTCCATTAGTCTATGACTGCATCAGGAAGGAAAATCTGATTGATTTCTAATTTCAAAGGTCTTGTTAAGTGGTCCAGCTACTCAGATTGGACAAACTCAAGTTATGAGGTCCTGGGGCTGCATCTCAGAGCTACACAATGTCACTGAAAATGAGGTACAAACAGAACTACCCTCAGTAGGAAAGTCAGACCACAACAGTGAATGGGCAGCCAGCTGAGGAAAATGATCTCAGATGCAACCCACACTCATAAGCAAAGGTGTTTACTGAAGGATTCCTACCTTCCTAACATCTCTCTCCTTCCTTCCGACATCTCCCTATGTTGCCCAGACTGGTCTAAATTGAGTTCCTCCTGCCTCGGCCTCCCAAGTGCTGGGTTACAAGTGTTTGTCACTGTGCCTGGGTTATATTTAAAATTATATCCCAAATAAAGAAATGAACATTTTATCTCTTGATAAGCAGCCCTACCTTCAGGAGGTTCATCTTACAGATACATATCACAGTAGTATGCTAAAAAAATCTCAAACTTTATATATATATGCACGTTTATTATATTTTCATAACAGCGACATAACACATACACAGTATACATAGCATCCTAGAAGTTCATCATAGGTGAAGGCAAAATAAACCCAGGTACTCCCAAACTATAGAACCAACACTGCTGAAACCCTTCAAAACAACAGACAGAATTACATGGACCAATGCTGTGGAATAACAGCAACAAAGCAAAGCAGCCATCTGCAATACAGTGCGTGCACTTAGCTATCTGGATTTAAAAACAAAGTTTTAAGCCAGGCGTTAATCCCAGCATTTAAGAGGCAGAGGTGAGCAGATCCCTGAGTTTGAGGTTTGGTCTACACAGTAAATTCCAGGCCAGCCAGCAGTAAGATCTCCTCTCAATCAATCAATCAATCAATCAGTAAATAAAAAATTAAGTTCTGCCAGGAGTGGTGGTACATGCCTTTAATCTCAGCACTCAGAATTAAATATGCCTAGCCCATATGGCATATTTAACAATAAAGGTTCAAAATCCCTGCTGATTATCCCTGACTAAAAGCCACATGAATTTTAGGGAAAAAAATAATTTATGTCTTAACTTATTGAGAAGGAAAGGAAAGTGGAAACTCTTCCAGTAACGATGTGGGAACACCTGGCTCCAAGGCAGGACCCCGGACTGCAAGCAGTCTGCTAGGTTCCCAGGCAACGGCCTAGTTCAGCCTTCACTGTGTTCGGTCCTCTGCAAAAACCACGGGCTGTCTGAATGCAGGACTCCCTTCTGCCTTGAGCTTCCAAAAGGAGTCTCTAGGGCACACACAGCACAGCCCTTGCCTGACAGTTTAAGAACAGCTGGCGAACCCACACCCGCCCTACTTGGAGCCTCACTCAGCCAAGCAGCTCCGCTCTGGTCAGTAGCCCCCCAGTGCTGTTATCTGAAAGCCTATGGCTAGCTGCTCCTCAGTAAAAAAGGATGGGGGCCTCTGAATAACATCCAGTCACAGGACAACTGGAACTTCAAACAAGGCAACCCTCAAAAGAAAACCGAGAGAAAATGAGGCCCAGCAAGAGAAAGGATCAAAAGAGGGGGCAGCAGTGAACAGAAGGGAAGGGGGAAGAAAGCTATTAACAGAGAGAGTGAGTCAGGGAAAGGAAAGGCGAGGTTAGAGCATGGAAAGCCAGAGAGAGGAAGAACTCTGCCCCCTGCCAAGTTGAGAGGACACACTATAAAGGGACAGGGGCCATCCCTCCCAACAAGCCTGATAAAGCCACTTCCCAGGTCAGGTCCCCCACCAGCACAGCCCCTGAAAGGCAGGTTCCACCAGCCTCCCAGAGCATTAGCATAGGCTTTGTGGGAAAGTTGACATTTTGATGGATTAGTAAAAGGCCCCTACCGCTTAATGTGCTGGCAATTTAACTGAGCACTCCTGACTCCTGATGAATACCCAACCGGCCCTCTTTGCTCCACCATGAAAGCCACTTTTCCAGCCCTCAGAGAGAGCCACTGGCTCTGTCAACACAGCAGGCAGCTCATAGCAGACAACAGTAAATCTCAGTTCACACCTGCAGAACCATGGATACCTACCACGGGAGGCTCCCAGAGATCACACCACCCCAGCAGCACGCCCCAACCCCTTCTTCTGTTCTCCTAAGGTATGAGCGCATGGATAATAAAGACTAGAAGAAACAAACGCCAATCGACAACTCTCCGTCACTAACACCCACAAAGAGCACTCTAGATGCAAAAAGACGAAGGACTCCAAGCAGTTAGGGGCACTGGGTGAGACTAGCAACTGATGGGCCTGCCCTCGACACCAGGAAGAACCTGATTTTTCCAGGGGCACACTTGCACAGGAAGGACACCACCACATGAGAGCATCAACAGAGCCAGGCCCCGACCTCAGGCCTGACTTAACACACAGCACCGCCACCACTGCCTCTCAGGCCTCCTTATGGCAAACCACATCAACGTGGCAGTGCTTAAAATAAACAAACACAAAAACAAGAAACACAAAACAAAGACAGAGGTTTCTATATCATAATTCTTTTCTTTTTTCTTTCTTTCTTTTCTTTTTTTTTTTTTTTTTGGAGACAGAGTCTTGCCATGTATCCTCGTCTGGCCTTGAGCTTGCAATCCTTTTAACCCAGCTTCCTGAGTGGCAGGTTTGTAGGTGTGTGTTACCAGAGCCAGCGACCTAATCTCAGCAACTAGATTCCTCATTCTGCAGTTTTCTTCCTATCAGACTGACACACGAGTTTCAGGACAGGGTTTAAGGAGCCGTCTCTGAAGGCCTGCCTACACCAACCAGCCCTACCATCCATCCACCGACAGCACCTGGAGAACTCACCATGGGTGACTCATCGGGTGAACATGTATGCACTATGATTTAGAGAACATACGCAAACAACTCTATTTTAGCTTCTAATATTCGCCTTCTATTTGTGGCAGCTGGTACAGTACTTTTCAACTTGGAAAGGCAATGATAGTTTCCCTTGTAAATAAGATCTGAAGTTAAAAATGGCACACATGTAGAAGCCAGAGGGTAATTTCTGTTCTCTCTTTCCACCAGGTGAGTCCTGGGATCAAAATTTTGAAGTTTTAAAAAGATGAAATGAGAGATAGTTACATAGCTTCACTATAAGCCAATTAAGAGGATAAGAGTCAGAAGTGGGGCAGTGGTGGCACACGCCGTTAGTCCCAGCACTCGGGAGGCAGAGGCAGGTGGATCTCTGAGTTCCAAGCCAGCCTGGTCTACAAAGCAAGTTCCAAGACAGGCAGGGCTACACAGAGAAAACCTGTCTCGAAACTGCCGCCCAACCCCCCCACGCAAAAAAGAGTGTAAGAGTTGGGCTAGAGATAAATAGCTCAGTGATTAAGAGCACTGGCTGCTCTTCCAGAGAGCACAGGTTAGATTCCCAGCACCCAAAAGGTAGCTCCTGACATTCTTTAACTCCAGTTCCGGGGGATCCAATGCCCTCCTCTGAACTTCATGGCACCGGGCATGCATGTGGCACACAGACATACATGCCGGCAAAACACGCATACATATACAAAATTTAAAAATAACGTCTTTAAAAATAGCAAAGAAGGCGTAGAGCTAGGACAAAAAGCACACATATGGAAGACAAGTGAAGTGTGAGAGAGACTTGAGGTTTCTCTTCTTCACTTGAGAGCTTCTGTCCCGCTAGTTTCATAGTTACCCCCAGACAGTGAAGAACACCAAGAACCGTAACTCAAGAGTCAGCAGAGGCAGAGGGCTGCAGAGACGGAGCAAAGGGAGACTCACAACGGCTAGAGTGTCCCCAGCCGGGGCTACTGTGGGCATCAGGAAAGCATCAAGCATCAGGCTTCCTGAAGACTCGAGACAGCCATGTTCCTAAGTCTGCTACGTAGGCATCTCTCCAACTGCTCCTGCCTACAGTCCTGATGCTGAAACGAAGGGGAAGAAATCTAGGTTTTCTTCTCTCCGGATATTTCTGCAGCTCAACTGTTCACCATCTGCTCTTTCTCTTGCCACTGAGCATGTCTAGGTAGTTTTCAAATGTGATATATTTCCTGGCAATGCTCTTGGGACTAGCTAACAATCTTAAGCACAAGTCATCAAGGAACTAATGATAGGCATCTCTGAATAAAGAAAGCATTTACTCCCTAATGAGGACATCAGGTAAAGCAAACCTTCCTCCCATCACAGCTACCAACCACGCCTTTAAACCATCTAATTGAGAGTTCAGAAAGCTGTCAATCACCCTGCTGCCTGCTGCCCAGAGGCCAGACTCAAACCATTCCTCTCCCTTGCTTTAGATGTGAGGATCCTACCAGTTACACACATTTGGCTCTGAGGCCTAAATCAATCCCAGTGTCCCTCCACTTATCATGAGGTTACATGCTGACAAACCCATCACAAGCTAAAAGTATCATAAATTTAAAAAAATACAGTGAATATAGTAAACACCATAGCTTGCAACACTTAACATTAGCCAGCAGATGTACAAAATCATCCAAAAAGTGCATTACATAATAAACTACTGGGAGCCGGGTATGGTGACACATGCCTATAATCCCAGTTTGGGGGAAGTAGAAGCAGGAGGATCAGATGTTCAAGCCTAGCCTCAACTATATGGCATTTGAGACCAGTCTGTGCTAGATGAGACCGTCTCTTTTTTTTTAAAAAAAAAAAAAAAAGTGTGTGTGTGTGTGTGTGTGAGAGAGAGAGGGGGGGGGGGGGGGGGGGAGGGAGAGGGAGAGGGAGAGGGAGAGAGAAGGGAGGCAGGAGTATTAAAAAACTCTTGTTATTTATTGAACACTCTATTGGGGAAAAACCAAAATGGTTATATGGGTAAGATTTTGTCCCACTGTAAAGTAGAAAAATGTTAACTTGAACCCTGGTAGGTAGATCAGGGTAGCACTATTCCACATTTCCTAAAAACTTCCTGTAGTAGAGTAGAGCCCTTTGGATACAGTTCTCAAGGTGGCATGAACCTTTCTAGGGTGAGGCTGGAGAGCCAACTCATATCTAGTGCCCTTGCTTCATTCTGCTGCTTTTCACTGCTGAAGTGAAAAGCCAATTAGTTGGCTTGGACAAAATGGAGCTTTGAGGCCTGGGACACAGTGTAAGTAAATTGGTTGCAACTCTGTAGGTTTGGTCCCGGGTTTCAGCACCAACAATGTATGTAAATTTGTTGCAACAACTCTGGGGAAAGGTGTCCTGATTATCTGGGGAATCAGGCAACACCTTGAGCTGCTTAGGACAAACAGCTCTGAAGGTTGAAACTGCAAGGAGACAGTTCAGCCCTTGAGGGCGAGGTATCCCAGACACCTTGAGCTGCTCAGAACAACAGCTCTGCCCTGAAGGTGTCCCGGACACCTGGAGCTGTTTAGCACAGCTCTGATGGCTGGAACTGCAAAGCAGCAGCCTGACCCTGGAAGGGAAATTTTTCTGACTTCTCAGTAAAGTCAGGCCTGGAACTGCTTCAGCAGGTAAGAGTATCCTGACTGTTCCCGGAAAGTCAGGCTATACCTGGTGTGATGGGGGATGGTCTCCCCACAGGACATAGCAATCTTGCTCCTCTCCTGGAGAGCCGCTACAGCTGAGCTTTGCTCAGCCCCTACTTAAGGAGGCTTCCTAGCAGAGCTCTGCTTCTCTGGCCTAAGATGTTGCTTCTTTTGCTTCACTGTGCAAAAGGGGAAACCCCTGCAGAAATGTAGCCATCTCCTCCGGCTTAGGAGAAAAGTGTTACTTTTTCAGTTCTCTCTTGCTCTATCCACTGACATCTCAGTAAGGATCTTCTCTACGCCAGTGAATGAAGAATTTCACACCCAAAACTCTTTTTTTGTTTGGTGGGGTGTTTTCAAGACAGGGTTTCTCTGTAGTTTTGGTGCCTCTCCTGGATCTCCTCTGTAGACCAGGCTGGCCTTGAACTCACCGAAATCTGCCTGGCTCTGCTGGGATTAAAGGCGTGCCCCACCACTGTCCAGCCAAAACTCTTTTGAGAAAGAGATTTATTTGGGAAGGAGGAGTCCAGGAGAGTAGCTGCCTCTACCAGGGTGGAGAGAACAACCTTCCCCCCCCCCCAAATGACCTAGGCAGGCAGTTTACATAGGATGTCTTGGGGTGGAGTCAACCAGGGGTTGACTTGGGGCCAGGGTTCTCCTGTCCTGATCTGTGATTGGTTGGTTTCACAAGTCAGTTGGTCAGGGGCAGAGATGGCTCTGATCTGACTGAGCCAAACTGTGTGTCTTTCACTGGTCTTCTCTGAGCCATAGTTCTGGGCTCCAGGGTCAGGGTGGGTTTCTCAACTGGTCCCCTTTCCCTACACACAGCACTAAACTTAGCTTGAGGAAACAGGAAGTCTCTTCTGGCTAAATTTCCCTCAGGTAAGAAAGCTTTACCCAGGCAACAATATCAGAAGTCTAAGTGCTGATGTCATAGCTCCCTAGTGTCTCTGGAACAACAGGAAGAGCCTGAATCTCTCTATAGCCAGACCTGTGGCTGAACAAGATAGGAGATTTCAAAATATGACTATTTCTATCCTCATCCAATTTAGTGAGCAGTAATCCCAATTTCTACCTCTGAAGAGCTTTAAGGACTGAGACCATTTCCAGTAACAATCTTGCTGTCAGAAGATGCTGGGTAGGAAGCTGCCCAGCCTCACAGCCTGCTGTTACTGGCTTGAAAGAACCAACTCGTGGTAATAGGGAAAGAGTATAAGATAATGAAAACTGTGTGCTTATTTGCACATGAAATACAAACAGGTGCTTAATCTCAGGCTCCAGGTCTTGATCACTGGCTGATTAGTAACTAAGCCCTTAGAACTCTGGGGAAGGGGGGGGGCCCGAGCAGCAAAAAGGCCTCTAAGTGTAAGTGGGATGTTAGCAAAAGTCTGTAACTTTTACCTCTTTTTAAAAAATCGTTACGTCTCAAAATACACCACTCACCCAGGAATTAAAATGCCCTGCTTTGGAGCAATTCGAATTCCATATAGCTTCTCATTAATTCTCCTTATATCTCTGTGAAGAGGGTACTGACCAGGACAAGAAGGGAGAGACAAAGTAACAAAGATTAAGGACCCATATTTTGAATACCCATTAAGGTATTCAAATATACCCATCTGAGCCTCTCACCTTAGCCCAATTCTTCTGATTACTCGGCTCAAACTCAGTATGTAACCCATGACAGCCTGGAACTGACAATTTCCCTTCTCTGCCTCTTGAATACTGGAATTACAACACCAAACAATTTTTCCCACTTTGGTGCTGGATCGCCCCTATGTGGGTCATGGTGTATGCTTGGCAAGCACTCTAACACTGAGCTCTATCACTGGTCCTTGGCCCCGATCCATGTAGGGAAAACCATGTGTCTTGAATACTGGAAGGCCAGCCCTGGTGTTTATCACAGCTTGTGTTTAGGAAAACACACTAACATTTTTTTTCCCTGACAATGAACTTTTAAGTCTCTACCAGTTTGGAAAACGTGGGGGAGGCAAGGGTGAATGAAAGTGGAAAATTTCCAAAAAAACTCTCAGCCTACTTAACTGTCCAGACAGTTCCCCGTGACTGTGTCTGGGAAGGGGAGGATGGGAAAGCCTGTTTCTTTCCAGAGGAGGCAGAATTAGTTGGACAGCTGAAATCTGATCAGAAATTTAGAAAACTGTTAACAGGGGAAAAAAATGATGTTCCCCAAGGCATCTAACCACTCTTTTTTGTTTGTCTGTTTTTGTTTTTCAGGACAAGAGTTTCTCTGTGTAATTTTGAGCCTTTCCTGGAACTCACTTTGTAGACCAGGCTGGCCTCGAACTCACAGAGATCCACCTGGCTCTGCCTCCTGAGTGCTGGGATCAAAGGCATGTGCCACCACCACCCAGCTCTAATCTTTCTTAAGAGGTCCCTGCAGAGACTCTTAAGAACCTCTGTGGCCTAGCTGGATAGTGGTGGTGTGCGCCTTTAATCCCAGCACTTGGGAGGTAGAGGCAGGTGGATCTCTGTGAGTTCTAGACCAGTTTGGTTTACAGACTGAGTTCTAAGACAGCCAAGGTTACACTGAGAAACCCTGTTTTGAAAAAACATTAAAAAACAAAAACAAACAAACAAACAAAAAACCTCTGAGGCCTTTAGGCACTTTGCAGTTTTGTGGTTGTGTCTGTTTTAAAATCATCTATCTTAGGACTTCTTTTACAGAGCCTAATTTCACTAAGCTGGCTGGAAATTCACTTTCCCTGTCTCAACCACTCTAGATAAGCTCTCCAGAGTGCTGTGCCAGTTTCTGCATTTACCTGTAAACCAGCTGAGGCCACCTTCCTAAGTTCTCAACAATTCCCTAAACTGTTTTTTACTGTACAAGATCCCTGGAGGTCCAATTTTGTTTTCTGAAGTGAAACAAATACAATATAAATTGGTGGGAAGGTTTGGTCATTTCAGTTCTTTAAAGAAAACAAAGGATTTGATGGTGTTTTAGCAGCATCAATATCTTTCAGGAATACAAAAAAATTATAAATCACCAAATCATACATTCAAAATACACTTTTCTGGTTTCTCGGGAAATCAAGATGGAATAGCCCAATTAATATTTAAACAAAGCTGGGTGTTTATGGTGTATACCTGTAAACCCAGTACTTGGGAGGTCAAGACAGGAGTATATGAGTTTAAGGCCTTGCCTCAAGGATATGCGAGCAGAAGCCAGCCTGGACTACATGAGACTCTATCTCCTCAAAATCAGAACTAGAACCAGACACACAAACACCATCCACATACAAAGTTAACCAATCTTACTCAGAAAAGACCAGAAACTGACGGAAGTTGAGTAGAAAAAAAAAAATAGTGACTGGAAAGCTGTTTCCCAATTTACATCTTACTCAACATTCCACAAGCATGGTTTGGTGGGAAGCCCTTTAGTGGCTTCCCACATTAAAAACTCCTGCCAATCAGTTCGGTTTGAGTTTCACCCTAGGGATAGGGGTATTTTTGAAAGACATTCCGAGGTCTCTGAAGGGCAATGTGCTGGGGACATTCCAGTCTCCATGCAAATCGAAGGAAGATTCTCTCTCTCACCCAGTCATTCTACCCAGTCAAATGGGATAGAAGAAAATAAGACACAATTGGGTATGTCCCTTCGAGAATAAAAATTAAAATGTGCTGAGTGTTTCCGGCACTTAGGCTGCCTGAACCCTCCCTCACCCATGTCTGTTATCAACACATCAGAGTTCAGACAGGTGTTGTCAAGTCTATTCCGGAATATCACACCAACCACTTCTGTGTCTCCCCATCATAGGGTCCCCCCTTTCCCAACCCCGTCTTCATGGCTCCCCACTACATACAATGCCTCAGCTCGACGCTCAAGCTTTTTCCCAACAGGTCCCAACTTAATGCTCCAAACTCTCCATCCCTGATGGCCCCAGCACGCACTCCACAGAGTTCAAGACTCGGGTTTCCTTCCCCAGAGGTCCCCTCTTTCCCTGTCCTCACTTAGGACCCTCTCCGGTTTCACCTCCTCAACAGGTGTACACTCGGATCCCGACCCTGAGCTCTTAGCAAGCGCCCACATCTTCGGCTCCGCGTCCCCCCAGCTCCGCGCCTTTGCAGCTCACTCCGCGGCGGGTCCCCCACTCCCAAGCAAGCTCGACCCGAGCGCGCCTCAAGCACAGTCGCAGAAATCCAGAAATCTCGCAGCCCAAGGCGAAGAAATCCACCCAGCAGCTTCCGGCAGGCATCCAGGGAGGCAGGGTGGGGCGAGCCCGCTCGGCTCCCAGCCCGCGGACTCCCTCGCCCAACGGACCCCGCAGACCACGGGAGACCCTCAGTTCGCCACGGGGCGCCGGGCGGTGGCACCGTGGGATGGCACCGTGGGGTCCCTCCTCCTCAGGAGCCGCTCGCCCCAACCCGCTTCGCCGCCGCGGGTCCCGCCAGCTCTGCCCGCGCAGCCGCCCGTGCCTCACCGCCCCGGGCTGGCCGCCCCGGGCGCCCCAACCCCGGCAACCTCACCTCTCTGCTCCACGAAGTGGGCCGGGTGCTGACCCGTTCTTGACTGAAGAAGACTGGACCCGACGACGCCAACAGCAGCGCACCTGCCGCGAGCCACTGAGCCGCAGCGGCGCGCCTGACGTCAACCCGCGCCTCGGGCGCTGGAAGCCCGGAGTCACCTGATCTCCCTGGCAACGCGCGAGGGGGCGGGGCCAAGCGAGGGCGGTGTCACAGCGCGAGCCCCGCCCCCTCCGCGGCTCCGCAGCGCGGTGGGGACTACAGCCTGGCCCTTGGCACCTTGCGGTCCCCCCGGGCTGTCTCTAGAGTTCTTCTCCAGCTCCTTGCGAGCACCCCGCCCCACGCTGCTAAAGCTGAAGACTGGCAGAAAGGGCAGGGGCCCTGGGGTCTAGCTCGGTGCACAGCAAGTAGGGTCGTTGTGAGCTGATGCTGCCCGGCCTCTTCCCTGCTAGCTAGGCTCAGGAGCCGACTTTGGAGCTGCACTTGAGAGGATAAAGGGCTGAGGCTGATGACTAAATTGCACTCTGGCAACTTCCCATAAACCTTGCTGCAGTAGTGTGACCAATGCTTGAGAATGTAACGAGACTAACTGCAGGAATAGGAAGAGTAGGGCCTGGACCTCCTGGTCCTCAAGGTCTCCTATTCCCACAGAGAAAGAAATCCCTAAAATGGTCCCCGAGAACACCCTATAACAAGTTTCCTCGTTCTGCTTGCAAAAAGAAAGAACTTAATTTTTCATTTTGGAAACTGATTTTTTTTCTGGGCGGGAGTATATTTCAGTGGTTGAGTGCTTGTGAAGCATGTGCTAGTCTAGATTGACTCCCAAAACTTGCAAAGAGCCAGGCGGTGGTGGTGCACGCTTTTAATCCCAGCACTTGGGAGGCAGAGCCAGGCGGATCTCTGTGAGTTCAAGGCCAGTCTGGGCTACAGAGTGAGTTCCAGGTTCCAAGCTACACAGAGAAACGAGAGAGAGAGAGAGAGAGAGAGAGAGAGAGAGAGAGAGAGAGAGAGAGAGAGAGAGAGAGAGAGAAACTTGCAAAGAAAAGGAGGATGATCCAAATTCCTCATCTTGATTGTTATACTGGTATCTTTACACCTCTCTGACTATCCAGTCTTTCCAAATAGACTATGAAAATGTAAACAAATGAAATGAAAATGAAACACTCCTCCCCGCCCCCACCCCGTTGGGGGGGCTAAATTTGAAAGCCTTTCACTTCTTGCTGACTTTCATTTCAGCTTTCTTCTCCCACTCCCTGAACCTCTACGGAGGTTTTCTATACGTCCTCCCAGCCTTTCACACAATAGGATCTCTTTGACCAAGAAGTTAATTTACAACTAACTTCTACTGAGTGCCCTTTGGGGCCAAGCTCGTTGAGATATAGCATTGGAAGATCAAGAATACATAGGTAGCCTGACCACAGTTCATACCTTTTAATGCCAACATTCAGGCTGAACCTGGAAGATCTGAGTTTGAGGCCAGACTGGGTCACACAATAAAACCAATTCTCAAAAGAAAATAAATATATATTTTTTCTTATAGTACCATTTTTTCACTTTGTATATTTTATGTACTATGTATTTATTTTGAAACAGGATCTCATGTTTCCTGGGCTGGTTTTGAACTCCCTGTGTAGCTGAGGCTGGCAAATTTCTGATCCTCCTGCCTCTACCCTGAATTCTAGGACTGCAGGTAAGTACAATTGTGCCTGGTTTTATTTGATGCTGAGGATCAAACCCATGCTGGGCAAGAACCCTAACAACTAGTCCCTCCTAGTTTCTACATTTATTTGTTTGTTTGTTTAAGAAATAGCACATAAATGGAAGACAACTGTGGAAATCGACACATCACGGCTCTGAGAAAGAGCCCAGGAAGAAGAGAGATTGAAAACACAAGACCCTGGAAGATGCCAGGGTGGGAGGGTGAGAGGATCAAGGCAGGTTCAAGGTCAGCCTGTGCTACAGAATGAAACCCTGGTTTGTTTGTTTCAATGGAAAAAAAGGAAACATGAGCCCAGGCAGAGAACCGTGGGGAGAAAGACAGCGGGCACTGGGCGGGCAGGCCTCGGGTGTTTGGCAGAACTGAGGAGACCTTGATCTAGAAAATGAGTCAGAGCTGGGATGAGGGGAGAGAGTTGGGCCAGAGGAGGTTTGAGGGATCCTCAATGGGGGTGGGGGTAGGGAGAAGTGGGCAGTAGGTTTGGAAAGGGATTTCTGAAAGGGAAGACAGGGTAAAGGCATGCAAAGAGCATCCAAAAGAAGGAAGTCTAGCTGGGAGGTAGTGGCGCATATACTAGGGAAGCGGAGACCGGTGGCTCTCTGTGAGTTTGAGGCCAGCCTGGTCTACAGAGTTCTATGACAGCCAGGACTGTTTCACAGAGAAACTGTCTCAAAAAATAAATTAAAAGGAGGAGGAGGAGGAGGAGGAGGAGGAGGAGGAGGAGGAGGAGGAGGAGAAGAAGAAGAAGAAGAAGAAGAAGAAGAAGAAGAAGAAGAAGAAGAAGAAGAAGAAGAAGAAGAAGAAAGTCTGACAGGCCAAAAGAGTGGAGCCTGAAAGGAAGGAAGGGATGGCATGGGGAGATGACACCACACAGCACCGGCTGCAGCATCAGGACCAGATGATAGGCTGACGGACTCCAAGGACTAAAGGTCATCCAAGTGGACCCCCCACAACTATCTCTGGAACATCATGTAGTTTGAGCTGCCCTTTACAGAACTGTGAAGTAGATATGGGTACATCCATAACTACGTCCTGACAGTATTCAGCAGACAGGCACATCTGGAACGGTAGTGCATGCTCCTCTGGAAAGGAAGGAAAATCTCAAGTTGAAGCTCTACACCAAGACTCTGTCAAAAAAAGGGGGGGAGGGAGAAAGAAAAGAGCTTTGGTTTTTGTTTGGTTTGATTTTTGGTTTCTCTGTGTAGCCCTGGCTGTCCTGGAATTCACTCTATAGACAGGCTGGCCTTGAACTCACAGATCTGTCTGCCTCTGCCTTCTGAGTGCTGGATTAAGGAAAAGGGATTTGTGATGGCTATTCTTGGCTGTCAACTTGACTACATTTGGAACTGACTAAATCCCAAGCATCTGGGTACACATGTGAGGGATTTTTTTTTCTTAATTAAATCACTCCAGTGGGAAAGTACACCTTTAATCTAGACATATAAAGGATATGGAAAAAGGAAACTTGCTCCCTTTGCCTGCTTGCTCTCACTGGCAAGTCCATTCCTTCCCTGGCATTCAAGCCTACTTTAGGATTCTGGTATATACTGAAGACCAGCTGAGACACCCAGCCTTGTGGACTGAACTACTACTAGATTTTTGGACCTTCCATTAGATATATTTCTTCTGTTAGTTCTGTTCCTCTAGAGAACACTAATATAGGTTTTTTCTTTTTTTCTTCCCTCCTTCCTTCCTTCCTTCCTTCCTTCCTTCCTTCCTTCCTTCCTTCCTTCCTTTTTGTTTATTTTGAGACAGGGTTTCACTGTGTAGCTTGGGGCCTTTCCTGGAACTCACTCTGTAGCCCAGGCTGGCCTCGAACTCACAGAGATCTGCTTGGCTCTGCCTCCTGAGTGCTGGGATTAAAGGCGTGTGCCACCACTACCCGGCTGGCTTTTTCTTTTTGTCTGGAATATTTCTAGGCCCTTGCTAACATGTCTCCTTGTCTCTACTCTGGGTGAGCAAGGTGGAGATGGAGGTAAGTGCCTTGTGGCGTCTGCTTAAGACTGGGACATATGAGGGCTGTTCTGGGGGAGAAAAGATGCCAATGCATCTTTTCAGTGAGGCCCCTGATGACTCCCCTTTTCCTGAGTTAGTGGGGGTGACAGTGAGGGAACCATTATCAAAAGGAAAACAAAGCGTTCCTTCCCCTACCTCCATCGCTGATGGAAGGGGTACTGCCATGTGAGTCAAAACTCAGGCTTGCTGCTCACAGGGTCCAAGATTAGTGGCATGACCAGTGGGCACAGCCACATGCCTCTCCTCTAGGATTTGACCATGCCCCAGGACTAAACATTAGGCCTTGTGTAGAAGCTTCTGGACTTTCATCAGATTTCTTCACAATGGCGGTGTGTTTCTGTGCCTGGAAACAATGTGTGGTAAAGCATATTTTCTGGGAAGTCCACACGTGTTCATCTGTAAGAATCATCCAATGATTGTGGAGGCGGTGTGGTACAATGAGGGGAATCTATGCTTTGGGGAAGTCTCACTTCTATCAGTAAAAAAAATGATGATGCTACCTCACAAGATCATCATGAAGTCTAGGTGACAGGCAAAGAGTCCAGATTCATAACTTTTGATTTTTGTGGTTCCTCACATGGCTAGTCAGGTGATCTCTCATTGAAATACACTTCCAGAGCCTTCAGCGTGTTTTAAAAGCCTATTACAAAAACCATTTTAGGAGTTATGGATGTAGTCTGGCTGACAAAATGGGCCGCATGCACGCTAGGCAAGCATTTTTTGATACCTAGCATCTGGCATAAGCCAGGCATGGTGGTGCATACCTGTAATCATACCAGTTAGAATATAAAGGCAGAAGGATTCAAAGTTCATCCCAGGCTATAGAGAATTCAAGGTTAACATTCTCTGGAAAAAGAAATTAACAGTGTTTCTTGGACTAGAGGTATGGGTACATTGGTAGAGTGCTTGCCTGGCATGCATGAAGCCCTCGGTTAGATTACCCAGAACCGCATAAAACTGGGAGTGGTGGTGCCTAGCTGTAGTCCCAGAACTTGGGAGGTAGAATAAGAAACATAAGAGTCCAAGGCTGTCGTCAGCTACATAGCAAGTTCCAGACCATCGAGAATACATAGACCCCATCTCCAAAGGAGAGGGGAGAGAGTTAGTTTCTAATCACCCTGGCTGGGTCTTCCAGACATCCAACTCCTGCCGAAAGACCAGACAGCATGGGAGTTTGCCAGGCTGCAGTGAAACTGAGTTGTAACTGCCATATCCTTGGCACCCTCATTGTTCATGGAATGAACGTCATGCCAGTCACAATGGCTACGGTATACTCTAAGGGATGATCTGGACTACAGCCTTGAAACAGGCAGAAACTGGTAAAAATGAGCATCTGGGTCCCAGGGGCTCAGTTAGTGAACAGATGAGGGAATGAGCAAAGGTAACCAGGAATTATCAGATAATGGTATAAGATCAGCCTGACAAGTGCTTTATTGAGTGGATGAAGGAATGGATGAATGATTTGACATATAAGCAAAGATGGTAAAGAATGGAAGAATGGTAGACACCCATAAACAAATGTAAGCAGACTGAAAACCAGGAAGTTCTGGCAAAGAGAGACAGAAATGGAATTTTTGAGATAATGGATTCTTCTGATAGGCACAAGGGGTGTGGATCTGGACGGACAGGATAACAGTGAGACTGTGACTTTCTGGCCACATGACCAAGAACAAGTGATTTAACTGCTGTGCAAATAGTGCCCTCAACTAACAATGGAGATAAGATTGCTAATTGCTTTACAGAGTCCCTGAGGATTGAGAAACCCATGGAACCGAAGCCTGGGGCCCAACATATAAAAAAAGTGCTTCAAACTATTTTTATTACTAAGGCTAGGCAGAAGAAGGTATCGAGTATAGAAATGAGAAGGAACCACTCAAGTTCCTTCAACTGGGAAATGAGACATTGTTTTGTGAAGAAAAGAAAAAAAAAAAAAAACGTTTGGGAGCAGAACTCGGGTTAAGTCAGTAGAACCATGGCAACAGTGTAGCTTCAAAGGATTATGGGCTGGCCAGGAGCTGGAGCTACCACTCCCAAGAAAGAAAGCCTGCTCCTCCCAACCCCTGTGTGTCTCTGTGTGGGAGATGGAGCCTGGCACATGGCATCCTCAGTAATCCTATTAGTGAATGTCAGTAGGCACACAAATAGAGCATCTTTTTGGAGCTTACAGGGCCAACGGCAAACGCTAGAAAATTCTCTTCAGTCAAACACGGCAAATTTTAAAGTTCTGGAGAAATATACCGAGACCTGGCTCATCTCAATGCCACTCCCACCCCCAAGGTAGAAGATGTGTGGCCAGACATGCACAGAACCCAGGGGGAAAATGGCCTGTGTCTCCTTCCATGAAGCGGGATTAAAGAAATGAGGGGGCACCGGGTGGTGGTGGTGGTGGCGACGGTGGCGGCGGCGGCGGTGGCGGCGCGCATGCCTTTAATCCCAGCACTTGGGAGGCAGAGGCAGGTGTATCTCCGTGGGTTCAAGGCTAGTCTGGTCTACAGAGTAAGTTCCAGGACAGCCAGGGCTATTACACAGAGAAACAAAAAAAGCCAAAAAGAAAAGAAAAAAAAGAAAAGAAAAACAGGGCGGGAGTGGGGGCAGTGCGGAGGGTAGGGGGGGGGGGGGATGGGGGAGATCACTTCTAGGCTGGTAACACACACCTGTAAATCCAGCATTTGGAGGTGGGGGCAGGAGGATCAGAAATTTAAGGTCAGCCTCAGCTACAGAGTTGAGGCCAGGCTGGGCTACGTAGCCTGTGACCTGTCTCAAAACCAAATCAAAACAAAACTACTGTTTCCTAGGCCAGTGCGCGCGCGCGCGGAATTTAAAGTGCATATGAAGGAGAAAGACTCAAAGCCATTGTTAGCCTCGGGTCGTGGTTTTCAATGGGTCTCAGTTTTGTGCCTTTTTCCTATCTACATTTTTCAAATTCAGATTTGTTAGTCAGAATGGTCTTTGCTGTGAGCTCTGAAACACTAGTCAAAGCACTTTAAGAGGAAGTGATAATATGTGAGTTCCTGAAACCAAAAGTCCAAGAGTTCACCCGAACGCCAGGTGTACCTGGATCCTGGTGAAACCGACAACAGGCATCTCCTCTGTGGTTCTGTTTCCTCCACATCGTCTTCCTTCGGGACTGGTCAGGTACTCAGTCCTTCTGGGTCTGAGCACCTGCTCCCAGCTGAGAAGCTTTCCACAGCACTGGGGAAAAGCTCCGGGGTGAAATCTTGGGTTTGAATGGCATATGGAACTGGCTTTCTTCTGAATGTATGGTTGTAGGCAGGGGTGTGAAGCCTTGGCTGCTCTGTGTTCACCTCTGGAGCTAGAAGTAAACTCATTCTCCTAAAATTCCACAGGAGGGAAGAAACAGCTTCCCAGGGAAAGTGGAAGCTTAGTAACCAGAAGTAGGAGCTGACCCCTAGAGGCCACCAACACCAACAGCATAAGTCTATTGAAAGTTCCAGAAGGCTTATGTCATAGAATACTCTAGTAGGCTTGAATTCCCTTGAGAATCACCCACCTTCTCTGGTGTTCCAGCAAAGGAACAATCTAATGAGGAGGCAACTCGAGCACTCAGAGTCCAGCCACTGAGAGCAACGGACCGGCCTTCGGTTTTACGGGAATAGACTTCTCTGAAAGCGCGGCTTCAGAGGGAGATGCTTCAGGAAGCCCTAATGCTCTAAGTGTGTTTGTATAGCGGCCATGGCTCTCAAGGGCAGCACATAAATGCATGCATTTCTAACTGTAACTCTCTGAAGCACTGATTCCTGACCTGGCTTGGCATCCTGATAGCGACTTAGAAAGCCAGCCCTGGAGCACAGCACATTTTTCTCCTGGCTGGGTCTCAGCTGACTATGACAAAGAAGGTTCCCAACAACTCTGAAACATCTTCTGGCCTTTTAACCTTTTAAAGTAGCAAAAAAAGGAAAAACAGCACATAGAATTTGGAAATAATAAACCCCCCCGGTTCTTTTGCATTTATTTTTATAAAATAGGCCAAGGATAATTTAGTCTGTAACACAAGAAAAGTGAAGTCTGGGAGACTTACATATCTAACACATTTGCTGAGTGACTACCGTGTGCCAGGGATTATATCAGGCTGGAGATGTAGCAACAAGGGAAATATTTTAGCCAGGTACAGTGTCTAAAATGTAATCTCAGCACTGGGGAAGTGGATGGAGACAGGAAGATCAGGAATTCAAGGCCCTCCCCTGACACATGAATTTGAAACCAGCCTGGGATATACGTGACCCTGTCTCAAAGGACAGAGAAGCAAATATCTGTTCAGGAGAACATGGAGATTAAGTGGCAGGGCTGAGGCTGGAATCCACAGGCCCACATCTACCTTTGGCTTTAGCTTACGTCTAGCCTGCAGATGGGAGATGATTGGGAGTGGTAGAGACCATAGTGAACCAGAGAACAAGCTTTATGCAAAGGAAGCAACTACTCTATTCAAGTAGCAGCAGTTTGTTATGGGGGACCATGCCCAGTGTGGCCAGGCGCTCTGATTTGTTGACGTCTTTTTGAGACAGGGTTTTACTGGTCAGTTCTAGCTGGCTTGGAACTCAGCATGTAGAACAGGGTGCTCTCAAATTTCTGTTGATCTCCCTGTCTCTGTCTCTCAATCGCTACCATGTCCAACTCAGATTTTTGTAATCTGTGTGTGTGTGTGTGTGTGTGTGTGTGTGTGTGTGTGCGCGCGTGCGCCGCGCGCGCACTTGCCATGTGGAGATCAGAGACAAACCTCCATGATTGGTCCTCATCGTCCACCTTGTTTGAGGCGGGGGCTGTGGATGTTGACCCATGCACACCAGGCTAGCCAGCCCATGAGCTTCCGTCTCTGCCTCCTCTCTCGATGTAGGACTGCTAGAATTACAGGTGCGTGCTACTCTGTCCGTCTTTACACGGGGATACAAACGCACGTCTTCACACTTGTGTAGCCAGCACTTTCTTTACACACTGAACTGTCCCACCAGCTCCCATTTTCTTATTTTTCAACAAAACCCCGCAAACAGGATTTCAATGGAAAAACAACAAAAGCAAAGCAAAGCAAAGCAAAACAACAACAAAAACAAAACCAAGTTGCAAAATGCTGTAATCGTCAAACAAAACCTGCTGGGCTACAAATCTGTGCCCCCTGGCTCCCTAGGAGGCAGGATTCCAGACTGCAAGCCTGAAACTACCTATGAGAAGAAGCCTGCAACTCTGGGATGCTTACATCTCTTAGGTTGATTTTTTTTTTAAGGACTAAGGTAAGAAAGCAGAGTCCTTATTAACCCAAGAAGCAAAGGGCTTTGGGAAAGGTAACATGGAGGGAAGGAAGGAACAGCTGGAGCATCCAACCCGTGTCGTGGAGGAGGTTGGCACAGAACCGTCTTACATGGGGCTGACAGGCCACACTTCTCTGAAAGGGAAAATTTAACTTTAGGGCGGGCTTCATGTTATATCTGAGGTCCTAATAATGATCATTATGCTGTCAGCACGCAAGACTTGGTTCAAAATAATTCTCCTCTCATGCAAGTCACAATCTACCCACTTCTTGGTCCTTCTGTGTCGCCTCTGCCTGGGGCCTCCTACACTCAGCAAGGTTTTCATCCTGCTGGCCCACTTGTCAAGAGATGGTAGCAACAGAGAAGCATATGGAGGGCTTATCCGGGATGGACTATAGCTGGAATTGGTCTCTGGTGGTGGCAGCGCCTCTTCCTAGCCTGGTCTTTTGATAGAAGAGGAGAGAGAGACATAGAATAGCTTGCACCACCAATAGAAGAGCACCAGCTGGACATGATGGAGAATATCTGTAATCCCAGCATGGTGGGAGGCTAATGAAGAAGGATCAAGGAGTTCAAGGTCAGCCTTGGCTATATATGGAGTTCAAGGTTAGCCTTGGCTATATATGAAGTTCAAGGTCAGCCTTGGCTATATATGGAGTTTAAGGCCAGCTTTGGCTTCATGAGGAGACTCTGTCTCAACAAAACAAAACAAACAAACAAACAAAAAATCAACACCCTAGGCTGGACAGATTGGTCAGGGTTTGAGAATACTGGCTACTCTTGAAGAAGACACCCCCTCAGTTGTCAGTAACTTCAATCCAGGGAATCTTGTGCCCTCTACTGCTCCATGAGGGCTCCTGAATACACATAGTGAATATTAGATACACACAGGTGCACGTGCATGCGCGCGCACGCACACACGCGCGCACACACACACACACACACACACACACACACACACATTTGCATCAAGCCAAGTGTGATGGTCTATGCCTGAAATCACAGCTTTATAGAAGCTGGTACAGGAGAATGACCCACCAAGCATTCAAGGCCAGCCTAGGCTACATAGTTACAGGTCAGCCTGAGCTACACACACTGTCACAAACAATCAAACAAACAGGCAGATAGACAACAACCCAAAACATCCCTCCACCAGCAGATCATAACTCTGCAAGAAAATATTCATAGTTAAAAAGTATAAAGGAATCCCCATCCTTGGATCTTAACAAGATCAGAAAACCTCTGTTTACTACAAGAATTGTTTCAGAAGGAAATGAGATACGGCACAGGAAAAAAAAAAATCTCATTTCTATCGGCTCTCAAGATAGTAACTTTACAGCCATCTGCCATGTGTGTCTCATCAGAGCAAAACAGCCCCGTGGAGCAAGGGGGACAGATTTGCTGCTGCTGCTGCTGCTGCCTCCACCACCTCCTTCTGTAGCTTGGATAAAGTGAGGACACGTGGTACTGCTGTGAGATTCTTCGAAGATGCAGGCAAGTGCTGCTGGCTGGAACCTTCTACTTCTGTTTGCACCACCAGGCTCCCAATTCCCACTCCTCCGGGTCTGAGATCCTTCTCATAGGAAGCCACACAACACACACACACACACACACACACACACACACACACACAGAACTGGGATAACTTCTGGGAGGCAGGGACACAGCTTATACCCACACCCAGCCTTCTTCTTGTGAAAATCATTCACGATTACCCTGTGGCTTCTCTTAGTTGGGGGAGATAGTGCAGTGCTACGTAGGGCTGGTCTCCTACATCCTCACTTTGGGACCCAGAACCATTAACTGAATCTTTCTGAGCCTCAGTTTCTTCATCTGTTAATTGGGAATAACACGAGTACCAACCTAGAAGGTTCAGGTTCAGCCACTGCGCGGAGGCTCCGTGGGGCAAAAATGTGGTCCAAACAGCTCCCTTCTCAGGTACTTGTTCTCCAGTTTACTGTAGCCACACCCCCACCCCAGAAACCTCCTGCTCATGCCATTCATACCTTACAAGTTAAAAGGCTATGCCACTTAATTGCTGTGCCTCTTAAGTTTGTTTTTGAGACCGGATGTCACGTATCCAGGCTGACCTAAACTCGCTAAGTAGCCAAGAATGACCTTGAACTCTGATTCTTCTGCCTCCACCTCGAGTGCTATTATTACAGGAATGTGCCACCACGCTCCGTTTAGGCAGCCCTGGGAATCAAGTCCCTGAAGGATGATCGGGAACCATTGTGGTGCAGATGGCCAGGACCAATCAATTGCAATTCTTCAGCTGCAGAGGTAGGGACGGACACCAGCTCTACTGCTGTCCACATCACACCCAGGGCCTTATGGGAGATGGCTGGCTTTACCTGGCTCCCTGGGCCACTGCAGCCTCAATCCAGATGAGAGTGTGCTCATTCTGCCTCCCATTCCAGGAAGCTGGAGAGACTGAATTGGCAGCCACAAGGTACGGAGTCCACCTGCATCAGAGAGAGTGTGAGCCACCACATCTGGCTGGTTTACTTCTTCCTGAGGTAGAGCTTATGTTTGCCAAGTTGCACCTCTTTTAAGGTGGGCAGTTAAATGAATCTGGACAAAGTCCCTCATATCCATCATACCACGCAAGTATAGACTATTCCCATAGACTGTCAAATGTTCCTGCCCGTTTTCATGTATGCAGATTCTTAGGTTCCTTACTAGACCCAAAGCTCCTGAATCCAGGGTTTGGAGCCTATGGATCTTCCCGGGAGTAAACATACACCAACGCTGGCAGTTACATCCTCGGGCTCCTCAGACTCTGCAGCTCTTTTCCCCAGCCCAGATGGGCACACTGATGAGTGGCAGAGTTCATTACTTCCCCAGGACCCGCCCCCACGCCTTCTCCATGACCGCACACTACATCCGGGGTCCTACTCTCTGCCTGCCTGGGCTAGAGATCTTGCTTGAAGTATAACATCACTCTGATATTCGCAGACTTAGAGTTCTTCAGGGGGGTCCCATGCCCTGCAAGATCGAGGCTGAGAGAAGTTCAGAGCCTCCTGTCTCCCACAGGAAGCACTTCAACAGTACTTACAGCACGGGAGGTCTGTGAACGTCCCAGGTGGCCTCACGCCTGTAGGCATCTTAGACATGGTACCCTCCACTGGACTGACCCATCCCCTCCGCCACCCTCCTGTTCTCAGGTAAAATGTCACCTCTGTGAAGGCTTCCCAGATGTCCCCAGGTAGCACTGGCTACTCTCTGCTCTCACCCATGACTCGACTATGTGCCCATGTGTTTCTGCTCACTAGACTGTGAGGGATTTACAGTTTCAAATTCTTAAGTCTTTATCAGGGCTGGTAAGTCCCTGCCGGATCTGGTTTCTGCTTCCTCTCTGTCCTCTCTGCCCATCCCGACCTGGCCAGTTACCACGGCCTCCGACTGCGCCCAGTCTCACCAAACTTCTTCCTGATCCCAGGCTTTTGATCTTTAGTGCTCTTCGCCTGGAATACCCTCCACCTTGTTTTGCATGGGTGGTTCCCTCTGGACACCCACTGCTCAGATGTCATGCCTTGAGACTCCTTCCCTGGCCAGCCAATCAAAATACGCCTTTCTTCACCATTCTCTCTTACAATGCCACATTTCCTTCCTGCTAGGACTTATTACACGATACTGCTATTCATTAATTCAGCATTATTATTATTGATTTGTTTGTCAAGATTGGGTCTCCTGTACCCTGGGCTCTGTCGCCCTTCCCTGGTTTGGCTTGTTTTAGAACTGTGACTGGAACATACTCACACATCACAGGCACTCTTCTGTCTGGTTTCTCTGAGCTAGTGTCTTTTGAGGTTCTGCTTGCTTTCTGTTTCTGTAACAAAACACTGACCAATACCGACTCGGAGAGGAAGAGTTTATTTGACTTACATTTCCGTATCACAGTCCATCATTTTCAGTCCTTTTTTTTTTTTTTTAAAGAAAAAAAGTATTGGCGGGCAGTGGTGGTTCATGCCTTTAATCCCAGCACTCGGGAGGCAGAGGCAGGCGGATCTCTGTGAGTTCGAGGCCAGCCTGGTCTCCAAAGCGAGTTCCAGGAAAGGCACAAAGCTACACAGAGAAACCCTGTCTTGAAAAACCAAAAAAAAAAAAAAAAAAAAAAAAAAAAAAAGAAAAGAAAAGAAAAGAAAAGAAAAGAAAAAAAGTATTATTAATGCTTGTTTTCTTTGAGACAGGATCTCACTATACAGTGCTGGCTGGCCTGGAACTCACTCTGTAGACCAGGCTGGCTTCAAACTCACAGAGATCCCCCTGCCTCTGCCCCCTGGTTGCTAGGATTAGAGATATGTGCATTTGAAAGGCTGGTATTTCAGTCTTTCAAAGTTTAGCTATTCTAGCCAGGTGTGGTGGTGCACACCTTTAAACCCCAGCATTTGGGAGAGGCAGAAGCAGGGTGAGAACTCTCTGTGAGTTCCAGGTCAGCTAGAGCTACATAGTGAGACCCTGCCCGCCCCCAAAAAAACTTACCCATTCTAATTGATGCATGATATTACATCATTATCTCATTGGGATTTTAATGTACAAGTCTCTAACGACCAATGACGTCGAGAAGCTTTCCATGTATTTATTAGAAGTAGCTCTGAGGCACTTGTTAAACTCTTTCATCCATATTTTAATTCGGCTGTCTTAGTACTCTGAGTTATAAGGTTTCTTACTAACTAGAAATCTTTTGTGGAAAATTATATATTTGGGGCTGGAGAGATGACTCAGTGTTCAGAGCACCCACTGTATAAACACGAGGCTGAGTCCTGATCCCAGCACCCACATACAAACTGTCTGGTCCCTCACATACCTGTCATTTCAGCTTTGCAGGGGGCAGAGGTCAGAAGATTGCTGGGGCTTGCTGGCTGCCTGACTACGGAAAAAACAAAAACAAAACCCAAAAACCAACCCACAGAAGACCCAAGCTGCCACAGAGGATCTCTGTTAGTTACAGGCCAGACTAATCTAGTGAGACCATGTCTCAAAAATAAATAAGAATAAATAGAAAATTTTAAAAAATGAAAACATTGGGGGCTGGAGAGATGGCTCAGAGGTTAAGAGCATTGGCTGTTCTTCCAGAGGTTCTGAGTTCAATTCCCAGCAACCACATGGTGGCTCACAACTACCTCTAGTGAGATCTGTTGCTCTCTTCTGGCATAAAGGCATACATGCAGATAGAACTCTCATATACATAAAATAAATAAATAAATCTTAAAAAAAACCACCAAAACAAACAAACAAACAAACAAACAAACACCCCGGGAAATCCTGTCTCACAGGAATAAGGCAGAGCGCCTTCTTTGGGCCTCTGTGCACACTGGCACTTCTACACGCACTAGTCCACACACGCACAAATATATGCAAGCAGACAGTGCGGCTGCTTCTAGTACAACTGTGACCTACACGTTCACTCTTCTGTCTTCCTCTCTCTGCTAAGGATCAAACACAAGGTCTCACACATGCTACACAGCAGCTACTGAGCCAGGGCCCATGGTACTCCTTCAAAAGACCATCAGTTGTGGGGTCTGTTTTAAGCACTGTGTGAGGTCAGGATTGAATTGCAATGCTTTCCATATGGATAGTGAATAATTCTTTTAAAATTGTATTTGTTACTATGCCATGTGTGGGTTTGGTCTGTGTATGTATGATGTCGTGTGTGTGTGTGTGTGTGTGTGTGTGTGTGTGTGTGTGTGTGTGTGTATGTGTGTGTGTGTGTGTGTAGGTAGGTGTTTGTGTGTGTGGGTACTCTTGCCGAGGTACTCCTGTGGAGGTCAGAGGATAAGTCTGTGGCGTCATTTCTCACCTCCCACCTTTACATGAGATCTGGGGTCAAACGCAGGCCTTCAGGTTTACACAGCAAGCTCTAACCACTGAACTACCTGGTCGGGCCAGAGAGTCAATGATTCTACCACCATCTGTTAAAAAGTCAGTACCTGGTGGGGCCTGGTGGCTCAGATCTTTAATCCCAGCACTTGGGAGGCAGAGGCAGGTGAGTCTCTGCTGAGTTCAAGACCAATTGGTTCACATAAGTTCCAGGCCAGCCAGGACTACACAGTAAGACCCCCAACTCACAAAACCAAAAAAAAAAAAAAAGAAGTCAACACCTGGGGAGATCTATAGGGAGGAGGTGGGAAGTAAGGATAGATATGATCAAGATACATTGTATACATGTATAAATTTTTCAGAGAACAAATTAAAAATGTTATTTTTTTTTTTGAAGTACGACTTCACCTATAATTATTCAATTTTGCATCTTTGCATTATTATTGATCTCTCCCACTGGTCTTCTATATATTCGTTCTGGTCTAACCTGGGCTCTTCTTTATCTCTGCCACTTCCTTGCAGGCAGAGAAATCAAGGAAAGGGCTTGCTTGATGCCTTGTAGACGCAGTAGTCAGGATCACGGAGAGCAAGTGATCACCGCCGTGACGACTGGGTCCCGATCCCGCAGAAACACAGCGCAGAGCAGTACAGAGAGGACCTCCGAGTGTCCAGTGAGCGTCAGAGGAAGCCCTGCATTTCACCAGCTTCCAGTGTGGGCCAGCCCTCCAGGCTGCACGGCAGGAATCCAGAGCGGGCGCGAGAGAGGATGCAAGTCCTAAATGGGGCAGCCAGGCCAAGGAGCTCTACCAGTGGGAGGAAATGAGAGGCACAGGATGAGAGGAGGGTCACAGGGGTTTCCCAGACACATCCACCCCACAAGTACTAATGTTTTTTGTGCGCCACGTGACATCTTAAACACTGGAGATCCTTGTTAGAAAGCCAAGCTCTCTTCTTAAGGAGAGAGGAAAGAAAAAAGGGGAAGTCCAGTGATTATTATCACATTGGATGTGGCAATGGATGATTGTAACCTCAGGATGCAGTACACCGAGGCAGGAGAATCTGCAGCTTGGGGTTAGCTTGGGCTATATATACATAAGTTTCAGGCCAGTCGGAGCTACATAGCAAGACCCCCGTATCAATAACCAAACACACAAGAGAGGCCCTCCCCAGTGCAGCTGCGACTTTCACACTGCGGGGGTGATGCAAACAGTGTGACACACCATCTTAGGCCTGCTTCTTCCTCAGGTGACATGAAACTCGTGTCCACACAAAACCTACACACAAATGTAAGGGTGCTGGAGAGGTGGCTTGGTGGTTAAGAGTCTTGAAGCTCTGACAGAAGACCCTAGTTCGACTCCCAGCACCCACATTGGGCAGCTCACAACTGCCTGAAACTCCAACTTCCTGGATCCAAGTGCCCTCTTCTGGCCCCTATGAGCACCTGCACATATGTACACACACACACACACACACACACACACACACACACACATGAATGAACACATGTGAAAGTTAAATTAGGCCCATTTTCAACTAAGAAATATTGCCCTGATGTTAATTTTCTGGTTTGTCCTTATATTACAGCCATATACTATAACACTCTTGGGGGAAGCTGGCCAGAGGTTAGGAGCCTGCTGGTTCTACAACTCCACTGAGAATAATTATTTCAAAATTATAGACAAATACATTTACTGGTCCGTTTGAAAGTAACGAATAAGGGCTGGAGAGATGGCCCAGGGGTTAAGAGTGCTTGCTGCTATTGTAGAGGACCTGGGTTCAGTTCCCAGCCCTCAAATCAGAAAGTTTATAAATGAAACAGCCAGGTTTTATGCCTTTAATCCCAGCACTCAGGAGGCAGGGCCAGGTGGATTTCTGAGTTTCAGGCCAGCCTGAACTACAGAGGGAGTTTCAAGACAGCCTGGGCTACACAGAGAAACCCTGTCTGGAAAAACAAAAAGAAAGAAAGAAAAGAAAGAAGGAAGGAAGGAAGGAAGACCCCACCACATGAGTAAGAAACAATACCAGACTTGTAAAGATTTACACTTCCTTTATATTTACGTGTGTGTGTGTGTGTGTGTGTGTGTGTGTGTGTGTGTGTGTGTGTGAAGATGCCCTAGGGAGCTAGGAGAGGGTGTCAATCCTCTGGGCTGGAGTTAGAGGCAATCGTCAGCTTCCCGATGTGAGTGCTGGGAACTGAACCCAGGGCCTTGGCAAGGCAGCGAGCGCTCTGAACCACAGAGCCATCTCTCCAGCCCTTATAAATCACTTTCAAATGCTTCAGTAAATGTATGTCTCTATACAGAGATGTCATTTAAAAATATGACAGAATGCCACCAACTACTGAATCGAGGTGGTAGGCATACAGGTTCACTGTGTTAGTCTCTTAACTATATATTGGGGAATGTTCATAATAAAAAGTTAAAGGGAAAAAAAACTGAACCAATGAAACGCACATTAATGAGGAAGAATCTCCAGAGCACTGTGGCAGGTCAGAACGTTGGGGGCAAAAGGCTCCTTGAGGGTGGGGGACAGAGCTCGGTGACAGAACACTTGCCTAGCAGGGGCCAGGATTCAACCCTCGGTACCGGAAAAAACAAAATAACTAGACAGAAGCCTGGGCCCTGGGCAGCGAGTCCCAGAGGGCAAAAGCACCTGCCACCCAAGCCTGATGACCTGAGTCTGAGACCTGGAACCCACTGTGGAAGGTGCAAACTGGCTCCCGAAAGAAAGAGTCGTCCTCTGGTCTCACAGGCCCACCACTGCTCTAAAAAGGCTACCCACTGTAAGACTGCATTCAGACGAAGGAGAAGCTACAAGAAGAGGATGGGAGCAGTGGTGGTCAGTAGTTAGGGCTGAAGGGCAGATTAGTCCAAAGCACAGAGGAAGACTGGAGAGGCGATGACGTCATGATGGCGGCTACACAGCTGCTTTCGTGCATGCACAGGACCGTGAACTGGAAAGGCAACGGCATGCAAATTGTGCCTGTAAGAAAAGCAGAAAAGTGATAGAGAACATACCACGTGTAGCGGAGAAATCACTGAAAGACAAGTTGCTTGACGGCAAGAATCTCGCCATCTTGTTCCATGTCTTCTAGAACAGTGGGCACCTAGTAAACTCAGAAAAAATATTCGTCAGTATTCACAGCAAAGGGAGTTGTTACATCTTCCGTGTTTTTTCCCCAAACGAAATCGCTGTGTTCCGGGGGCCCTCTGGCTGTGAATCGCCGTGGAGGCCACCTTGACTCAGCTGGCGTTTAAAGGGTGCTTGTTGAACCTGTCTGTGGTTGGGCGTCTCATCCCGTGGGGTTTCATGTATTCCCCATCCTCTGGAATAGCGCTCTTCAGTGTCCTGTTGTCTCTGGGTGGAGGCCATTTATGGGGCCAGTAACAGCTTCAACAGATGGCACCCCGATGTGAACAAAGACCCCAGGCCAGGCTTCCCTTCTTCGGCGAACTGCAGGTCAAAGCCTTATTTTCTCCTACATGCTAGAGAGACAAGGGGTGTGTGTGTGTGTGTGTGTGTGTGTGTGTGTGTGTGTGAGTAGTGGGTGTGAGAGAGAGAGTGTGTGTGTATTGTTTTGAGATAGGGTCCTTACTATTTATTTAGCCCAACTGTCCTTGACCACTTAGCCTTCCACCTCAGTCTCCCAAGTGTCATATTACAGGTAAGTGCCATCACACCAAGCAAGACTGGCCTACTTTAAAGAGAAGAAAGGTGTTAGCAGCTCCCTTTGCATACTTGAAGTATGGGGAAAACACATTATTACATTGCTTTACAATACAACAGAGTTCGTTGTTTTTTAGGGACTCAGGGTCAGGTTCCTTCAGGAACTCTGTTATCTGCTATTCCCACATATCCTTTAGTGCGGTAGCTTACTGTACAGGTGGTGGCCTGTCGGACAGGTAAAGACCTAAGTGAGGAGAGGCAATGCACCTTTGGCTGCATCCCAGGGAGCTCAGACAGACAGCAACACCCCCACCCCTCACCCCATTACCTGCTCTGCAGAGCCCTTGGCCGCCTCTTCAGCATTCTTCAGGGACAGCTTTGTATGGAGTTGAGAGTCCCTGTGGCTGCCACAGAATAGGGATGTCTTTTCTACAGGGAGTGAGCGGTCCCGCCTAGGTCACGTGTGGGAGCAAGGGGAAAGACAGACTGCAAAAAACACCAGCTGCTCTTTCTGGCTTTTCCAAAAACACAGGCATTAGGGACCCAGATTTTTATCAGTCTGGTTCATTATGAAGGAGGCGGAGGGAGGGAGGGAGGAGCAGGCTGTGTGTGTGGAGGGAGGAAAGAGCTGCTGGGGTCTGGGGTCCAGTGACAATAAGGATGACGGGAACAAAATTAAGACGCTGTGTGCCAAGTACTGTGCTAATTATCCCAGATAACCTCTCTACTGCTACTGTCCTTCCCATCTCCAGAATTAGAACACAAAAATCACTGTGTGTGTGTGTGTGTGTGTGTGTGTGTGTATCTGAGGATCCAACCCAGGACCTTCACATGCTAGGCAAGTTTTCCACTGCTGGGCTACCCCTGCAACCCAACATCGTGTTTTCCTTCCATGCTTCCTTTCTTTCCTCTTTTGTCTAGTGGTCTAGACTCTGAATCTAGGAGCTCACCACAAGATAGGCAAGCTGTTAATCACTCAGCTATATCCCCGACCCTCTTTTTTAGGTTAAAAAAAAAAAAAAGGCAAAGAAAAGAAAAGAAAAATTGAGACAAGGTTTCCTTAAAATGTCCTGGTTGGTCTTGAACTTTCTATCCTCCTACCCTGGCTTTGGGAGGTAGGAGTTGGGCTTCCAGGCCCTGCCCCAATGATACATTTTTACATGCACAAACTGGGATATAAATACATTGAATGGGATCAGGCAGGGTATACAGTAAAGGAATAATAGTTACCTAAGGAGTGCTGGCCAAAAGCGGCAGCTCTAGTTTTTATTACATTGCATAATACCTTTTACATTGGAAATGTGTAACTATGTGTGAGCAATTAAAAAACAAACAAACAAAACCCACAAAACTGGGCGGTGCTAACGCCTGTGCACAAGGATCCGAGAACTAACCAGGCTGGATGGAGTCTGGTCGCAGACTGCAGATCCCAGGTCTTAGGCCTCACAGCCTTGCAGGATCCGCAGAGTCTGCCTCCTGCTGGTGCAGGACGGCCAGCTAACTCCCAAGAGCCACCGGCCACAAGCTGCCCCGCCCTGTGAGTTTCCTGGGGAGCAGGGCCAGCACGGCGTCTCGGCCTTTGGGGAGCCCAAGGACGAGTGGCCAACCCTGCAGCCCGCCCACTGTCGCCAAGAGGATTCCTGGCCAATCAGACCCTGGTGATGCCATACTCCAGGGATGAGAGTGGCAGGAAATCAAGGTCAAGGCCCCGGACACAATGAAGCCATTGTCGGTCCCCAGTCAGTTGACTTTCAAGCAGCGGTTCCCGATGCACCACCCTCGCTCCTTCTCTCCACCTCTGCCCCTGCCGGGAAGTCACCCAAACCTCCTGCGGGTTCATTAGCCTCTGCGCAAGGAGAGCGGCGCCCTGGATCCTCTACCCCAGGCGGCGGGGTCCAGCCGCCCTATGCAGTGCCCGCTCCAACCACCAGGTGGCGACACAACACCACATTCTGGGTTGGGGAGGGCGGCAAGGAGCCAGCTGCTCAAAGGCTTCAGGGTGTGGAGGACCCTGCCCTTCCTGTTTTATCCCAGAGCAACCCCCACCCCCAGAAAAAATCACGTTTGCCTTCTGTCGCCCTTTACTCTGAAGTCACAGTGATCTCTAGTCTCAGCTCTCTACTTGAGCAAATGGCAAAATGGCCGTGGGCTGCAGCATCCCCCACCCCCTCCAGGAGAGGAAACCGCGGGAAAGCCCCGGTTGTCTGCGGCCCCGGCAGGAGGTCCTGACTGCTTCTCCGGTCCAGACTAACCAACTGACTGATTAGCCTGTTGCATGAACGTATACATGTTATCCCTGGCCACTCACCCGTCTAAACCCTGTCTCTGATGTTCTCAATGTCTGCTCTCGTTTCCCTTCACATTATGGTTGTTTGCAATGGGACCTACGTTTGCCTAATTCCTACCACTACAGGTAGTTTAAGAACGGGCTCTGGGGGTGCTTTTTGCTCCAGTGTCCAGTGTACTGTAGGTATTCTGTAAATATCTGTCAACTTAATCAGTTAAGATGCCCTGTGGGGCAGTGAGGGTGGAGGTTGCCTTCAGGGTCAGAGAACTCGGCATGCATGAGTACACGTAGCCTGCCGGATAGCACCTCCAGTCCATCATCACCTTAGACTGCATGTCCCAGAGGCACAAAGATTTGGGATTAAGATATGCCCGCCCCGAGTTTCACCTCCACTCACTCACTGGATGTGTGCTAGAGATTTTTGCCGATAGGACCTTTCTTAGATTCAGCCTCCTCGGGTGTGAAATGGACACAGAAATGCTATTTCCAAGGGCCATTGTGAGGTGCTCAAAGCGCAGGGCTTGGGACCTAAGGACTTACAGACGCCAGTCTTTGTCCCCGGGGCTGCTCCTGAAGAAGGAACTGGTAATTCACGCTGCAACCTCGGAGCTCAAGGGCCGTGGGGGTGAGGAGCGGGTCTGCGGGGAGCAGGCTGTTTTGCTTTGGTTTCTGGTGTGAGTTGGTCCAGGAAGTCCGGATGGTGACAGGTCCACAGACAGGTCTTGCCCTCTGCTTGAGGACAGCTCTGTTTCTGCTGTAATCACTGCTGGGGCGGGGTGGGGGTGGGGTGCTTCCTGCGGCCTCTCCGCTTCCTTAGGACACGGGGCCTGGACCAGCCTCCATTTCCTTCACTCATTTAACATTCGGGTGGTATGTGATGTGCCGAGCCTTGGAGAGCATGGTGAGAAGGGCCACTGCAAACCTGCTCACAAAAATCATACAGCACGGGGGTAGGGTGACGATGCAAGCCGGAAAGGAACAGTAGTTTTAACTGCATTAGGGGGCAGAGTCTGGTCTGGGACATTCCCCGAGGGAGCGAGACAGAGCTGCCAGAGGAAGAAGGGCTATCCAAGAAAAAGTCCTTCCTGGGAACCACTATGACAACCCAGTGGAACTCAGCTTTCCTGGGCCTGGTGAGTGGTCATATGGGAGGAGGCAAAAAGCAAACACTCCCGAGGACGCAGGCTGCCAGGAACGCACTGCCCTTGCTGGGAGCCCCGCACACACCCACAGGATGTTAGGCCCCAGCTGGGCCCTGGGGAAGGAGTAAGAACTTTGAGGTGGCCAGGAAAAGCCTGTCACAGGTTCAAAAGGCAGGGTGGGGGGCTGAGCTGGGCACTTCTGGTTGTCGCTGCAGGGGTAGGGAGTCACCCAGTTGTGGGTATCCATCAGCACCAGCCAGAAGCACACAGGAGCAGCTGACAAGACAGTGAATCCGAGTCAGGGTACAGGGTAAGTATCCAGCTCTGCAGCTTGCAACCTAATCCAAGCCTGGGTCTCCTTGTCGTTCACAGCACCGATCTCGGTGTGTGTGTGTGTGTGTGTGTGTGTGTGTGTGTGTGTGTGTGTGTAGATGCACACCCAAATGTGAGTGTGCATGGAGGCCAAGGGTTGATTCTGCCTGTCTTCCTCAACTACTCTCCATCTTACTTTCTTTCTTTTCTTTTTGAAACAGGGTTTCCCCTGGCTGTCCTGGAACTTGCTCTGTAGAGCAGGCTGGCCTTGAACTCGGAGATCTGCCTGCCTCTGCCTCTTGAGTGCTGATATTAAAGACAGGTGCCACCACCACCTGGCTCCATTTTATTTCTTAAATCAAGGTCTCTCAGAGATATGGAGTTCACTAATTCTGCTAAGTTGGCTGGCCAGCAGCCCCAGGGATCCTCACGTCTCTGCTTTCTTTGGATTACAGATGCTTGGACTACAGGCATGTGCTGCCACACCTGGATTCCTTTGTGTGTGTGCGCTGGACACTGAATTCAGTCCCCCATGCCTGCATGTCAAGCACTTTACTGACTTGGGCATCTCCCTGGCCCACAGAATAGTTTTGAAGGTTTAGTGAAATAGCCTGGTATGTGGTGGACACTTGATAACAGTATTAGACAGTTTTTAGTGAGTGCTTTGAAAAACTTGTGGGTGATGATGTGCACATGAGTGCAGGTGCTCTTGCAGGTCCAGGGCATCAGGTCCCCCGGGAACTGGAGTTGTATCCTAGGTGGTTGTGAGTTGTCTGGTGTGAGTCCCCTGCAGGAGCAGTGCTCCCTCCTCCTCCTCCTCCTCCTCCTCCTCGGTGTCTCCGTCATCCACACTTTTGCCACCGTGTTCTACCAGTTCGGAGACCAGGAACCGGAGACTCTGAAAGGCCTAGAGTCCTACAACTAAAAGCAGAGGCATTGAGATTTGAACTCAAGTTCCTCTGGCCCTAAAATCTGGACTCCTTTTGGGAGGTGAGGGCAGATCAGCGGTTGCCTGGGAAGAAACTGAGTCCCATTAAGTCATATGTTTTTGTGGATGCCACCGATGGGTACAGATCTAGAGAAGGGTGGACCGTTCCATTCTTTTTTTCTCAAGCAAGTCTTCCTATGGCCCCAAGAGTTCCAGAAACGACAGAGGAAATCACCGGGCCAGGTGGACACCGAGTCCCAGGGCTGAAGCTGTCCTGGGGCACCCCAGACCCCTGAGCATGCCTCTTCACCAGCTTGTGCTGCAAATCGCTACACTGCAACGCCAGGCGTTTGTGGGACTCTCTCCCTCGGTTGGTCTGGGGCCCTTCCTCCCCACTTCTGAATGCAGTCATCCCAACTAACAAAAGCAACTATGGCTACTCCGCCACGCCCACGTGTCCTGTGATGCTGGCCAGGCTGTGCCCAGCCAGTCCCAGCGCCAAGTTGAGCTCAGCCTCTTCTCATGTGCCAGAGCAAGCTGGCTTTGCTTCCTACCCACCCCTCATGAAAACCTAAGTGGCTCTCATTTTTGAGACACTAGAATTAAACAGCCCTGGGGAGAGAATGAGGGTCTGGGAACAGCAGACTCTCAGGCAGCCACTGTGTTCTCTTCTCTAGCTCTGGACACTCCTAGGCTGGGGAAGGATGGGTGTTTTGCAATGCCAGAATGATGCCTGGGAAGCTTTGGTTTTGGGGGGGCAGGGCACGCGATGCTGGTCCCCTGGGAGAAGAGTTTGAGTGGCCATGTAAGTTCTGGGGTCAGGGAGGCCGAGTATGAATCTAGCTTCTGTTACCTATGAGGTGTATGACCTTGGCGAATCCCTTTACTTCCCTGAGCCTTGGGGTTACCCCATCTGTAAAGCAGGACTAAACTCTCACGAGGGTTGTGCGGGATTTAAAAAGGTAATGAATGAAAAATTGGAGAGCACAGCCGGGACACAGCAAGTATTAGTAAATGATATCCTAGGATAATGTCACTGAAGCGGCGGGGGCCCGCGGCGGCTGCTGCAGCGGCTGCTGCGGCTGCGGTTGCTGCTGCTGCTGCTGCTGCTGCTGCTGCTGCTGCTGGAGAAGGCTCTGAGATGTGTTTTTGTGGTGGTGGGGCGGTGGGATGTCCTGATCTAGACTTGAAGCTGACAGCTCACCTTTGGGCATCATACCGGAAGCTTAGAAATCTTCAGAGTCACTTTCTTAGTTCCTCCTACAGCCCTCCAGAAAGCGAGATGTCCTGGCTGGCCCGAGAAGTGGTATGGGGACTTTACCTTTGTCTCCACCGATGCCAGAGAGCCCCGCTTTCCTGTACCAGGGAAAGGCAGCTCTGGGGTAGGATGAGGATGACTGTGGAGGCTCCCTCCCGAATACAAGAAAGGGGCCATCTCTGTGGTTTAATTTGTCTGTCCAGCTGGCCCTCTGACCCCGCCTTTCGGGGCGTGGGCTGTTGCTCCCTAGTCGGGACCTGAGTCCTTCTCCCCTCCTGAGGAGGAGGGCAGCGGGACTGGACCTGGAGCAGGCCTGGGCTGCAGCACCTTTCCAGAAACAGCGGCTAAAGCAGGGCCTCCCGGAGCCGTGGTGACTCCGAAGTCCCGTTCGGTTCCGGACAGGATCTTTGTGTTCCTCCCCGACTTGGGGTCTTTGGCTCTATGCCCACCCACCCCTCCAGTTCTATCCAGTTCCCCTGAACCTGGAGAGAGGGGAAAGCCCTGGGCCCCCAGCTGTTGGAGGGTTTCCGAAGTCCCCACTGCGGTGGATCGATCGGCTGAGTTGCCCTGGGCGAACTCGCGAACTCGCAGCGGGCGGGCGGGCGCCAGGTCCGAAGGCTCCGGCCTCTGGAGCTGCCGATCAGAACGGGCGATTAGGCTGGAATGTTCCCGGGCTGGTTCGCAGTGAGGTCCGGGAGACCACGGGAGGTTCCGGCTGCCCCTGCCTCCTCAGGCTTGGAAACCCACAGGCCCTGTCCCTGGGCCTTGATTTCTTACCTGCTCATCTCTCTTCTTGTCTGTCTATGCCACCGACCCCACTTCGGCAGCCCCCAAAGGCTCGCCTACAAAGGGGCTCTTCTGCGGGGAACAAGCACCTACCACCCACGTCCCTCTCGTCCTGCTGATTACGCCTTCCCTCCGACTCCCTCAAGGCAGCTCCGAGGATCTCTTTCCCTCTCCCTCCCTCCTTCAAATGGCCGGGCTCTTCCCGGCATCTTTCACAAGTACCTGGGGCTTTCTTTTACTTCAAGTGGCCGTCATTATGCTGTCTCCAGAATACTTGTCTTGTCAAGGATCTGTTTCATCTCACAACTGCTACTGGCCAAGGATGGGGTGGGTCTCATCTTTGGTCCTAAGTGTGTAAGACTTCCAAGTGGTAGGTGCCCAAAGAGGTCCACGCAGTGAGTGGTGGCCAAACCTGGTAACTTTAAGAGCACACAGTTGAGCTGTGGATGTTGAGGGGAGGGGCAGGCACAGGGGAGACTCATTCCCTTCTGGAAGATATGAAGGCGAGGCCTCTTTCCCCCTCCATTCTCCTCATCCCTTTGTCTCAAGATGAAAGGTGACTCTAAGGAGCGAGAGTGGCCCCTCCTGCTTTCCCTTCCCTTTCCACGTTCACAGAGGAAATGGGGGCCTCTGGAGAGGGGAGGGCAGCTCTGAGGGGTTCCAGTTGCAGCAGCTCTGAACTCTCCATCTCCATGTCCAATCCCCCTCTCCGGGGCCACTCTTTGTGGTGCTGTGGGGGTGCCCTGTAACAAGTGGTTGTGGTATACAGGGGGAGTTACTGGGACTGGGGAGTCACCGTATGGCTGTGCTGACCTCCAGATTTAGAGGACGCCTCTGGTTTTGTGGATCCTCAGCCATCTTACTCTGCCTACCTGCTGGGTGCCAGGGGAGTTGGGGGGGTCACTAATTAGGCCCCAGGTGGGGGTGGCATCAGGTAGCCCAGGTGGCTGGGGAGTCAACCACCAAAACCATGGAATCTGAGAGTCATCACTGCTCTGCCCAACACCTGAAGGACCCAGGGAGACCATCACTGTGGAGACAGAGGGGGTGTGGGGACGGCAGAGGATGGCCACTGCACTCACTGCTGCTCTCCAGTGCCCCTCCCATGCCCAGGGACCTGGAGGTAGGATGGCAGAGGGCTGGAAAGCATCAACTCCAGAAGCAGATAAACCGTGTAAACTGGAGCAAGAGACTTCATTTCTTTGAGCCTCATTTCCTTCTTTTGGGTTTTAGTTTTTACAAAATTTTTTAAGACAGGGTTTCTCTGAATAGCCCTAGCTGTCCTGGAACTTGCTTTGTTGACCAGGTTGGCCTTGAATTCAGGGATCCACCTGCCTCTGCCTCCGGAGTGCTGGGATTAAAGGCGTGTGCCACACACCACCAGACTGAGCCTTATTTCCTAAGCTATGAATGTAACAACAGTAGACATCTCTCAGAGGCCTGTAAGGGTTAAATAAATAAGATTAAACAACTAATTAATTTAAAAGGATTAAACAAGAAGACTTATGCAATTAGCTCTGAGTATACACATTAAGTGAACAACTAATGGTAATATACTCTTTTAATCCATTTTTTGTTATGTTCCCAGCATCTACCCAGGATTCCTCAGTGCTGTCTAGACTAACAGTGAGTCTGTTTAACATCCACAGTACCTTACAGAGAAGCTCAATGTGCTTAAATAAGGGTAGCACCAGGACCACTGGGGGCCAAGGCAGGAGCCATTCCTGAAGGAGGGATGCCTGGGCTGTAATGAGAAAAGGAAGCAGAGTGAGTCTCAAGGCTGTCTCATCGAGGCCAGGCTGCTCCTGCACAGCCACTGTATGGTTATGGGTACTTGTATGTCTGCAGAGGGACCCAGCCTTTCCCAGGCAGGCCACCCTGGAGCTGTCTCCTAGACAGAATAAGAGACTATACACAAAGACTTAGGGCACTTGGCGATTCTGGCCACACTGCTGCTTCTTAAGGTCTGAGGCCTACGTCAAGTTCCTAGTACTCTACAGAACACCTTCCCATCCTCTAGCACACCATGGTGAGGAGCTCGCCCTTGCCCTTCTGAGGACTCTTGCATGCCTGCTCAGGGGGAGCAGAGGAATTCTCAGCTTTCTCCAAGCCAGTCTGTGGAGGGCTGGGCTATTGAGTGAGGGCCGCCTCTTGCACCTTGGTATTAGTGCTTAACACAGCTGCCTCAGCAGTGTGCTCCTTACCTGGGAGCAGGGCAAACCCATGCCACCAAGACCCAGGCCAGACTGTGGAGTAGGAGAGAAACACAAGCCAGGCAGATCTTGGGATGGCTGTGTTGCTGGAGGGGTCCCCAGCCTGGAGCTCTGCTGCCCAGGCTCTGCCACTATACTGAGGGATGGGGCTTGGAGACCTATCTTAGCCAGACCTTGAAAACCAGCCAGCCCGAGAGCCAGGGGAACGGGGACTAAAGGAGGAGGCAGTGTACAGATACCAGTGTTCACAGACCCACTGCTCCCGTCCTAGAAGTGCTTTTTAATGAAGAGTTCTAACCCTAAGTCTTCTGGATGGAGGACCAGATGAGTGATATGCCATCCTAAGTTGGCCAGGAAACCAGTAGGGCACTGCAGCCTCCAGAGGAGGACAGACACCAGGACAGGTTCTATCAGGGGTGGTGCCTGCCACCAAGACTGACTTCTTCTCTCCCCACCCTCATTGCATGTGCTCCAAGCAATCTGGAATTCTTTATCATTGTTTGTAGTTCTCCACTGATGTCTGCATCCACCACAGACTGGTAAACATACTGAGTGACGCCATTAGGACGTCAGGGGCTTTACTTGTCTTTAGTACTGTTTCAAAGCTGCTTGGGGGGGGCACGTCTCTTGTGGACATCCTGATGTGCAATGGAGTGCCCTTATTCAGGATCCTCCTGAAGGACCTGAGTATCTATCTGACCAGTCGTGACTCAGAACATAGGTTGATTTGGCTCTGCCCTGGCATTCCCAGGGTGAAACCCATTCTGAATGCTTGGGCATGAAACCAATGTCTATGTGAGACTCTAACTAAACCAACCCAACCCAAAACGTAGGTGACTGATCAGCAGGCAAGCCGAGAGGTGCTGCTTCAAGGGCTCCCTTTAGAATGAAACATCAACTTGACTTCATTTTTGGTAAGGAAGAATCTCTGCAACAACAGAAGTATAGAAATGCCTAGAAGGGATGAAGGTTAGTGTGGACATAGAGAGTGCTCCCCCAGCTCTGACTCTGGCAGTTTTCATAAGGATTGATTATGAAAACTGTGATTCCAGGAACAGAGTATTTCTCCATGAAAAGAACCTCTGATCAGGCTGTCTAACGCGGCCCTGGAGCTGTTGTGAGCTGCTGGGGTGTTAGGCTGCAGCCTCGAGACGACTCAAGGAGCAACCCTGGAATGTAACTGTAAACTCACCCCGCCCCGGGTTTTGTTTTCCTCTATAACCTAAAGCTGGACGTAGTTGGGTTGGGAGGCTACTGCGGCTCGGGTGGCCTGTGCCGCAGGAGGCCGCGCGCTCGTGGGCGGGGGTGGTGGTGGTGGTGGTGATGGGAAGTGGGGGGCTGCGGGCGGAGGCCCGCGCTAACAGGTGCGCGCGGCACCCGGGAGGGAGCTGCACAGCGGCCAGCGGCTGGCGCCGGGTCCGCCCCTCGCACCGGGCGAGACACTGGCCCGCGCGGCCTCTTCCCAGGGGCGAGAGGAGGAAGCGGGGAGGGAAGCCGCGTCTTTCTTCGCCCCTCCTGACATTCCAACGTCCTCGGTTGGCTGCGCCCCGGATGCGGCCTACTCGGCCGCCGGCTTCGAGGTGTGGGCGACCGCGCGGCTGGGCCCGGGCGACCAAGGGGGCCGGAGGGGCGGGAGACTGCGCCAAGAGCCCGCTCGGCAGCCGCACGCGCTGTGCCCGGATTTCCCGGGCGGTGTGACCGCATCCCATCCTGGGGTCTGGGAACCCCAAGCCATGAGGTGCGACCAAGGGCTGGGCTTGGATGGAGGTCGCGGAAGGCAGCGCCTTACCCCGCCGGGCCTCTCCCGGGCGGGCGCAATGCAGGCGCGCCCCGCCGCCCCGGAGCCCGCATTCGCCCCCTGGCGGCGCTGGGACACTCAGGGCGCGGCCGCCTCCGCGGCGGAATTGAGCTGTCCACAGCAGCACTGGGCGCCGCCCGAGGTCACGCCAGAATCTGGCACCGAGCTGGGGACCCGGGAGGCAAGCGGCCTTGGGGAGGAATAGGGGCAGATGATGGGACACAGCCATCATGAGGCTTGAGGTTTTCTCTGGGTCTATATGCTCCAAATCCTATGTAAGCCTCTCCACTGACGTGATAGAGGACACCTAGGGATCTCATCTTCCAGCAGTTTTTCCCCCTCCTCATCCAATCTCCTGCACTCACTACCTGACAAAGGACAGCCCCGGCCAGACCTCAACCCAGACCCGCCACACCCAGGAGAGCTCTGAGGAAGTGAGTGTCAGGACATTTCCTTAGGAGAGGCACAGCATTCCTTTGAGTGCCCCTGGGGAGAAAGGCATTGTCCAGGCTTTAATGAGAGTTAAAGCTTTCATCCTACGGGTGCTTCCAGTCTCTTAAGGCCGATACAATTGGGGGACAATAGACACAGTAGGGAGACGACACAATTGGGACGCAATAGACACAGGCCTGGCAGCAGGTGCCTGGGGGGAAGAACGGTGAGATGGATGGTGAACACCAGAGCTATCAGAATGTCCCAACTGCAGAGGATGTGCAATGAGAAACTGAGAATACTCTTGGCCTGTCTGGAGTGAAATGGACGGCTGACTGCGAAAGGGGGTGGCCAAACCCAGAGGCCCAATAAAGGTATGGTTGAGCCTTGAGAGATTTGAGGAGGAAGCCTCTCTAGGGGAGGCAGGCAAGCATGCTGGGAAGGCAGAGATGGGACGGCCGCCACGGAGCACCATGTACTGGGAAGTACCAGTCCTGGGCTTCTCTTAGAGTCTGGTGGACTCGAGGGTATCTGTCAGGAAGGAAGAAACCCTGGATGTGGGGCAGGAAAGCAGCTCCCCATGAGGTTCAAAGGCAAAAATGCTGCAAACCAATGATGCAGCCATTCCGGTTACAGGGCAGCAAGAAATGAAGACCAAGAAGCCTCCAGGGGAGGAAGCCAAAAGCCTGACTGAGGGGACCAGCAGGGGGCGCAGGAGTTTCCAAACCTTAGACCTATCAGAGCTGACCATCACCGACAGCCTGGCTATGCCAGTTTTTGTCCCATTACCCTTTCTATTTCCCCATCAAAGTCATTCAGATGGCTGGGCAGCTCCTATCCCATCAGCTTCTGATTTTGTAAAGAAAAAAAAAAAAAACTGGAATGTCACTTGCAGGCTTCACTATCTTCCTGTCCAAATCTGTGGGGGAAAGGTCTTGGGCTACTGCTGCCACGCTCCTGTCTTTGACTTCTAAGAGTCATCTTTTTGGCAGCTGGAGATAGGCAGACCACTGAGTCTCATTCAGTGGCATGTTTACTTACTTGGTCTTGGCTTCCAGAAAGGCCTGCCCGTGCCCCGGGCTGGGGCTGCTTCGTGGTACCCCTGGAACCTGACCTATGGCAGGCCCAGAAAGGTTAGGACTGAAAACCGCAGACACTTCCACGGGGGAGTATGGAGGCTCCAGAAGAGTCAAGAGCTGGCATTTCTAAACTAAGACCCATAAGGGCAGCTTCGAGCGTGGCACCCCCATGTCACCCAACCCTCAAGTCAGAGCAGGCTGTGGGGTATGTGTTGGGTACGGCAGTCCTGGGGCTGACAGGGGGGGAGGCAAGCACTGCTACCGGATCTTGCCACAGAGGTGGCTTTGTCAGGACACTCCGTGGGAGAGGCCCGGCTCCGTGGGAACCCAGTGAAGTACCATCTAGAAGAGGCAAGTCAAAGGCTTCAGGGTAGGGGTGGGGTGCGATTCTAGCACACACGGGAAGAGGGCGAAAGGAGAGGAGTGGGGCCCTGGCCTGATGGGACCACACAGTGCAGTGCTTTGTGGTCCAGGCCAGGTTTTCTTTCCTTTGTAATCGGGCCGTGGCTAAAGGAGACTTCATTCACTCCAGTGTTGCTTAAATTCCTCCAGCATTGGTCACTCCCTCCTGCCTTTTCCTAGAAAGGGCCAGGTGAGAAACAGGGAGACACTTGCCTCCCTTATTCCTGTGCGATGTTTAGTAAGTACAGCTAAGGGCGTGTGTGCCCTGCAGCTTCTGTTCCCATGACACTTCTGTCCCCCGAACAGGCCCAGACAGGGACATGGCCTTCCAGCGTCTCCCTCTGACACTCCTTTTTTAAAAAATTTATGAACACAGCCATCCATTTCTAAGTCTCCTGTATATCAGGCACTGTGGTTAGCATGATTACTGTAGTTAGGGATGTTAGGTACACGGCAATACTCATTTCTCACAGTGGCTCAGAAGCCTATCCAACCCTCCTCCTTGGCTGGCTCTTGTTCCCCATTCAAACCGGGTTCAAGGGGTTGAAGTCTGTTCCCTAAGCTGATATAGATAACACAACAGCAGCCCTGGCGTCATTCACTGTACGGTGACTCCGTAAATATTAATCGACTCTGAGGACAAGCTGCACTTTGACTAACCTCTGACTAATTAAATAAACCTACCATGTAAAGCAGCAGAGGGGACAGAGGTATTAGGTTCTGCTGAAGAGAAACTGGGCTGAGGGTCAGTCATAGCCCTGGCTTCCAAGCAGAAAATCTTGCTTTGTCTGCTCTGGCCTTCAATGTTTTGAAGCTAGAGCCAGAGTGGTGTCAGTGAGAAATCATGCCACTCTTCTGAGAAAGCCTGAAGAACTCAGAGGAAGTAGTCAGGGTTCAGATGCCTCTGAGGTACCACATGCTCGTGACATCATAAGTTCTCTAAGCTACAAGATATAACCTAGCGGCTTTCCCTCCTCTTACCCCGCCCCTATGGGATCATGTATCAATATTTCCGAGCTACCCAGGGGAGGCCTGAGACCCACCAGAGAGACATGGCGTGAACGTCCCTCCCTACCATGCCTGGACAGGTTATCCTGCTGAGGCTAGCAGGTGCCTCTCTGCGCTGTGCTTCCTCTCTTCTCCTGGAGGAAGAAAAATGTGCCACGGTGATGTTTCCCCAGGTCCGCTGAAAGTCAGACAAACAGGTGGGATGCCTGGAGCAGGCTACTTCATCTTTCCAGGCCTGGTCTCTCTGTCTCTCTCTCAAATTTATTTATTTACTATATGCACAGTGTTCAGCTTGTATGACAGAAGAGAGCACCAGATCTCATCATAGGTGATTATGAGCCACCATGTGGTTGCTGGGAATTGAACTCAGGACCCCTGGAAGAACAGTCAGTGCACTTACCCTCTGAGCCACCTCTCCAGCCCCCAACCTGGTCTCTTTTTTGTTTGATGGGGGATAGAAACATTACTCTTGCCAGGTGGCGGCAGCACATGCCTTTAATCCCAGCACTTAGGAGGCAGAGGCAGGAAGATCTCTGTGAGTTGGAGGCCAGTCTGGTCTACAAAGAGAGTTCCAGGACAGCTAGGGCTCTGCAGAGAGACTTTGTCTACAAAAACAAACCAACAAGCAAAAACTCCATACAAAAACAAAACCAACCAAACAAAAACAAGAAAGGAGGGTTGTTGATTCACAAAGATTCATGTGCTCACTGACCTGCACAAAGTGCCACTCTTTGGTATGAAGAAGATGGTAAGTAACAACTCTTATCTACAGGCTACTTTTGAAAAAAATTCTTATTTTATATGTATGCGTGTTTTGCTTACATGCATATCTGGATATCATATATGTGCCTGGTACCCAAGGAGGCTAGAAGAGGGTGTCAGATCCCCTAAAACTCGAGTTATAGAAGGTTATGAGTCACCATGTGGGTGCTGGGAATGGAACCTGGGTCCTCTGGAAGAGCAGCCAGTGCTGGGTGGTGGTGGAGCATTCCTTTAATCCCAGCATGTGGGAGGCAGAGGCAGGCAGATTCTGTGAGCTGGATGCCAGCCTGGTCTACAGAGCATGATCCAGGACAGCCAGGACCATTATATCGCGAAACCTTGTCTCGGAAAACAAAACAAAACAAACAAAAAAGGCCAGGTTTGACTGCAGAAGTCCTCAAAGTCTTGATTCTCCTGCCTCAGCACATCCAGTGCCTGGGTTACACTTAGCTTCTATAGTGGTTTTTAAAAAGATAGCTCTTTTTTTTTCTATACATGAAAATAGAGGGTATCATCTCAAAATGATGCCTAAAAAGACAAAATGTAGAAAGAAAATGAAGTAAGGCAAGGGCTAGGGGAAGGGCAGAGTGAGTATATAAGTTATTGAGAAAAAAATGTAAAGGTGAAGCAGAATGTGTCTCCCTGATGCGCCCTGGGTCCTGGTTCTCAGAGTTCCCAATCCTTCCTTCATGGGTGGTGTTCAGAGGATGGCTCAGGATAAAGACCACCTCCGAGGGCCTGTGGCTCATGGCAGGAAGCTCCTTACTCTTTCCCCTTTCAGGGAATGGGCACCTGTCAGCACTGGTGGGCCAGCAGGGGCCTTGCAGAGTCCCCTAAAGCTGCCAGGCAGCCCCAAGACAAACATTTACAGTTAACACTTTGGAAGGATCAAATGTGGTTCTCAAGCAGCTCAGACTTGCAAGCTCTGGAGAAGGCCCAGCTTTTGCTCCCTTTAACTACCAAACAAATTCTTGCGGGATGTTGCAATTACTTGTGACAATCCCTTTCCCTGCCGGGGACTTTGATTTCAGATTTAGACATGTAAAACTGGGTGGCTGACCGGGCCTTGAGCAACTTGGGGGCTGGGTGGCGACTGGCTGGGAAAGATCTTTGTAGCATGTTGCCTTTGGGAGAGGGGATCTCAGGGAATCAGGCGCTGAAGTAACTGCTTGTGTTACCAGGACTTTTCAGCCCTTGTGGCAGATTTCCCATCTCTGAATTGGTTCATTCTGGTGGGGAAAGGTTCCTTCTGCCTTTAAAAATACTTGTTTGGTTATTTATTTCTTTAGAAAGGGTCTTGCTATTTTGCCCACACTGGTCTCAAACTTGTGATCCTGCCTCAGCCTCAAAAGTGTTATGATTACCAATGCCACCATGCCTAGCTTCATTCTCTGGCTTTCAAAACAAAATGTTTAGGAGAATGTTTTTTTTTTTTGGTGACAATCCTAAGTTACGGCAATTTTCTAATTACTGTCGTGAATTCCACAGTGCTCACTTTTTAAAACTGTATTCCCTGGATAAGCAGCAGATGAAGATATCTCATGACCAAATGGATGGCCTAGTGGAAACCTGTGCTGACTTCGTCCCAGAGGAGCCTGGTACAGGGAGAGCCAAGAAGATGCAGAAACAGAGGGAACATGGCTAGGCAAAAGGTGCCTGTGTGGGGGGACTTTGTAGCTTTGGCAAATGGCCTGGGTCTTTGCTCTGCCATTGTACCTATGTTTAAAGTCCATTCACATCTTGGGTACTCTGACTCATGCTGGGCTCCTGTTTTCTATTACTTGGTGGCCACACCTGGTAGGAACGCCCGCACAACTGTAGTTTTTGCCTTTCCAGTAGTCCCGCTGACAGTGAGACAATGGCTGCTGTCCTAAAGAGGGATTTAAGTGGAGGGTCCAGAGCCTTCTTCCTTCACCCCAGGCCTTTGGCAGTTAGCCAGATGGAGCAGCTTTTTGTGGAGACAGAATTAGGGATCAACAATGGCTAGGAATTCTTAGAAACTCTGTGGGGCTCAGACTGGCAATGAGCCACAGCCGGTACCTGGAGGCAAACCTAGGTTCATGAGCTCTTGTCTTTAGGGTGGGCACTGCACAGTCACAGTCACAGTGTTTATTCCCCTAAGCACCCTGTAAGCACTCTTCTTTCAAGATCTGTTTCATCTCAGAGTTCAGGATGACACAGGACGATGTGAAGAGGGTAGGTCGGAAGGAAAAGCTGTGTTTCAAGTCAGCTAAGTTCCGGAAAAGCTTAGACTGGAGACAGTGTGTGAACCCAAGGCTGATGGAAAGGGAGACGCCGAGAATGACATGCAAAAGCAGAGAAAGAAAAACAACACAGGTCAATCTCTCTGGAGTTCTTTGAGCTTAGAAAGATTAAAAACCTAGCTGGGTGGTGGTGGTGGTGGTGGTGGTGGTGGTGGTGGTGGTGGTGCACGCCTTTAATCCCAGCACTCGGGAGGCAGAGCCAGGCGGATCTCTGTGAGTTCAAGGCCAGCCTGGTTTACAGAGTGAGTTCCAGGACAGGCACCAAAACCACACAGAGAAACCCTGTCTAAAAAAAATAAAAAACCAGAAACGCTGTCTCGAAAAACCAAAAATAAAATAAAATAAAATAAAATAAAATAAAAAAATAAAAAACCAAACCAACCAAACAAACAAAACCTTAGAATTTCGGAGCAAAAGCAAATGTTCAGCCAGCTCTGAGAGGAACGAGGGAGTGTATCCCTGGAGTCCCGGGCAAAGCACTACAAGGTTTGGTGGCTCAGGACACAGCCCAGGGAAGATGAGAGGCTCTAGGAGGTGGCCCAAGAGACAGGGTCTTCCCTGGAAGCCTCTGAGGACACAGCTAAGACATTCTGTCTCTGGATGAGAAGACTTCCTATTGTAAATGTGCCAACTTTCCCCCTGGCAATACATACAATCAGTAAAATTCCAACCAGAATCCCAAGAGGGTTTGTTCAATAAAACCTGATCAGCTATTTAGAAAGTATGCCTGAAGGCAGGGGCTCTTCTGCTAACTGACACTCTTGTGATTAGCTACACATTGTAGTAAATCAAACTTGTTTTCTAAAAAATAAACAACAACAAGAAAAGAACCTGAACAAATAGAAACAAAAACAAAGTATGCCTGGAATGAAAAAACACACAAAACTGATTAGTAAGTATAGGGGGAATGAAAAACAGCAAGATGGTTCTGGGAGAAAAAAAGAGAGAAATACGGTACCATCAAACCATATCCAAAAGCTACAATAATTAAAATGTTATGGTACTGGACCAGATAACAAAAAAAAGTTTAAAGCATCAAAGAGTCAAGAACTGGCCACATATAACTGTGGGAGTTCAGGTATGAAAGTAGTATTTGAAGGCCCTGGGAAAGGATGCTCAGGACAACACTAGTCAGCAAGCAAACCTCTGAGAGAGGTTATAAAAGTAAATCCCAGCTGAATTAAAGATCTAACATGGAGTCCAACTCTGAAAGAAGCACAAGAGAATACCTGGAAGTTGATAGGTTAGACTTTAAGAACCATAGAACACAAGGCCATAAAGGAAAGGACTAATGCATTTGAGTACATCAAAATGAAAAGCCTTTTGCAAATAACAATTACTAAAAGAAAAACAAAACCAATTTGGTCAGGACTGAGGGGTGGATCACCCTGAGAGGAAGCAGCCTGTGAGGACGGCCTTGAAGCTCTGTCTTCTTCCACCAGAGGTCGACTCACTGCACAAAGGGTCCGTCTCGCAGCCAGTGTCCTACCATCAAGAGCTAACTCAAGTTAGTGTTGTTGAGAGCTGCTCACCATCTGTGGGCTAAGTGGAGCAGGCTACGGAGAGGAGAAGGAAAGCATTTCTTTGTGGGAAGAGCAGGAGCAGTTTTACCCCTGCTTCCGATAGGAAGTTGGAGGAAGGGATGCCTCTGTAGCCATCACAGGCTCCAGTTCATGGGCTCATCTTTCAGAATGTATGGGACACAACAGGATGGTTCAAGTCTTCATTTGAAGAACTTGAGAGAAAGAGGCTTTGGGAAAGCATACAAAGGCAATGTCACCCTGTGTGGGTTTTGTCTCTAAGAGACCCCTTAGCTTTGCTTAGTTTTAAGATCATGGCCCCTCCTCCATTCCTTGTGGCACCCTGTTGGGGATTCTGAGACTCTTGGCTGAGCTGGGTACTTTGTATAGTCTGAGAGCTGAGTCTATGAGGCCTGTGTCTTACAGAGTTCACTTGACATCGTGTCTAGCGAACACTCAGACAAGGCTCGAAAAACAACAAAAATATCCCATGGGGCTTCTGCCAGCCAATGAACGCACTTTGTGGAGATCATGTCTGTTCTTGGAGTCAGGAACCACTGTGCTGTGCCATCTTCAGCTCCCATTTCTCACAGGCATTTGCCTCATTCAGCTAGGAGGACAATCACCTTCAACTCTTATGGATTTCACAGTATTCAATGCCAATGGGTAAACCGGGTTGAGTACCTGTACTGGGGGTTTGAAAGGAAGGGGGATGTTCTCAGCAAGGGAGTAGATGCAGTTTCATGAACAGATGCAGAACATGACCAGAGTTACAACAAGGAATTGAGTGCACTGAGAGAAATGGAGACAGTTATCAAGACTGGCCAGAAGTGGAGCATAGCCTCTATGGTGGATCACACTCCAAGAAGTACCAGGCAATCCCTCAGGCCCCAATTTAGCTTTCAGAGGTATGTTGTAGGATGATGAGGATGATGATGATGATGATTGTTGTTGTTGTTGTTATTTTTGAGACAGAGTTTCTATTTATGTTAGCCCTTGGCTGTCCTGGAATTCGGAGATCTGTCTGCCTCTGCCTCCCCAGTGCTGGGATCAAAGGCATGTGCCACCACCGCCGCCCAGCCGTATTGTAGGACTTCAAGAGAAATATAAGGAGTAAATAAATGCAGCTGGGGCTAAGACCAAGTGCTGTGGATGATTGTTTGATAAATAAAACACTGATTGGCCAGTAGCCAGGCAAGAAGTATAGGTGGGACTAACAGAGAGGAGAAAGGAAAGGACAGGAAGGCAGATGGGGAGACACCAGGGAGCATCATGTAGAGGCAAAAGGTAAAGCCACAGAACACATGACGACATATAGATTAACAAAAGTGGGCTTAGTATAAGAGTAAGGGCTAGACAATGGTAGGCCTGAGCTAATGGCCGAACAGTTTAAATAATGTAAGAGTCGGTGTGTATATTTTATAAATGGGCCCCGGGACTAGCGAGGCTTGGCGGGAGCTGGAGAGAAACTTTCCTGCTACAACCAAGACATCTGACTCCTCATGAAAAGATGTCACAGTAGTAAGGTAAAGAGTAGCCCTAGCTCCTAGGAAACTTAAAAAGCAGACTCAAGAGCTTAGAGTCACTGTCTCCCAAAGGAAAGGAAATAACTCCTTTCTATTATTATGCAAACACTGGCTGTGGACCAATCCTCTGCCAGGCATTCACATGGGGACAGTGTGAAGAGACTGTCATACCCCACTAGTACCACAACCAACATATCTACATAACAAAGTCACCCAACTCCACCTCCTACCTTGGAGCTGACATAACTTTAGTCCACTCTTGGGCAACAACAGACACAGCAGTGTCTGCTACTACTGTACCTACATTGTGGGGGAAATAGGAATAGTGAGCTTAAGAATCTCCAGTTTCCCATACAGACAAGAGAAGCTCCAGCTAGCCAGCAAAGGCCTACCAAGGAGAGTAGCTCTCCTCCCTTGCTGCCCCACCCACCATGTTTTCTGGCTTTTTTGGCTAAGAGTCCTGACCATCAGGAATGCTGAAAGACATTTTGTCATCCTGTGGTCAAGCAGGACCAGTGATTCTGAAATTACCTGAGCTGTGGCTTCCTTTGAGAGTTTTGTTTTTTAATTGAAAACTAAGCATCATTCTATCAGAAAAGTGTACACTGTCCATGTGGGTCCAACCGTGTGTAAAATTTCTAGAATATTTCAGGACTAGAATGTTCTTGGCCATGGTATATCCAGTTCCCCTCATTCCAAAGCCATTTCTGGGGCTGATTAGCTGCTATCTTAGATGTCCAACAGGTAAATTAATATTCAACACTGACCAGAAGAGGATATCAGATACCCTGGAGCTGGACCTACAGGTAGCTGCAAGCCACTCGATGATGTGGGTGCTGGGAACTGAATTCATGTCCTTTAGAAGAGCAGTAATCACACCTAACTGTTGAGCCATCTCTCCAGCCCCTTGTTTCCATTAATTTTTTTTAAAGCTAACAATAACAAAAATTAAGAGGACAATGATGATAGCAGAATTCATTTAACATCATTCTGTCAGGCATTGTGCTATAAGCCCTTGAAGTAAGCTATTTCACCTAAGTTCACCAATAACCAAAGGAGGTAGGCACCCCTGTATCCCACTTATAGATCAGGAAATTGCGATGAAGAGCTGTTAAGTAGAGTTGTGAAGCCACAGGACTAATGAGGGGTGTAGCCTGGCTTTGCACCTGGGTCTGATTTCAAATCTAGTACATTAAACTCCGTTTCCACTGCTCCTTCCCCAAAGATCAGGGTTCACACCAAGGCTTTGGAAATCTGCTAGGATGATCTGGTCTTCCAGGTCATGTCCCCTGTCCCTGTCCTCCATGGAGAAACCTGGTTCTCAGGAGATTACATTTTTATTTTGGAGAGTTAGCTGGCAAATTTCAAATTTTGTGTCTTAACTCTATATAAGATTTTGCTTTTTGAGTCCAATTCTATAGCTTTAAAATTATCAAGGAGCCTATATTTACTTTAAACTTAGCTGAGCCTAGCAGCCTCATTTCTACCTCAAGTTTAAAATCAGGAAGAAATTCCTACCCACCCACCCTCCTTTTTGAGACAGGGTCTTATATAGCCCAGGCTGGCCTTGGACTCACTATGTAGCTGAAGATGATCTCAAATTTCTGATCCTCCTGCCTCTAACTAAGTGCTGGAATTACAGGCTGTGCCATCACAGCCTGTTAAATGAAGACAATTCTTTTCTACTTTATTCCTAGAAAGTTGTTTTCATTTCCATTTTAGATACTTGGGGAGGGAGAAGAGCTAGCATTTGGAAATAGGGCAAATTGTCCCTCAACCAGCTAGTGTCTTCCCTTTGCTCAGTTAGTGGATCCCCAGGAAAGTGGGCATCCAACTCCCCAAAAGAAAGGCCCAGGAACTGTGTGCCAGCCTTGACTGGGTACTAGGGATGACATGGGAATCATATTCTCAGATCATCATATTTGACTCTGTCTCAAAACAAATGCTCCCTTAGGCTGTGGTGTGCAAGAACGGACCTCAGGAGGCCAGAGGGCAAGACTGGCTCCAGGAGCCCAGAAGGGATGGTTTAGGACGACAGTCGACTAGTGGGGACAATTTAGGCAGGAAAACAGATGAATTCCGTTTGTCGTCCGAACTGGGTACATGTCCACGTGAACAGGAGTGCTACAAATAGTGAAGTGGGATGACAGGCGAAACAGACAGTCTCAGGCAAAGTAAGACACTGTTAGTCATTGTGTTGTGATAGGCCAGAGCAGTGTTTCTCAACATGTTTTCCTAGATCACTAGCAGGATCATTACCTGAGAACTTGCTAAAAATGAAAATTCTCAGGGTTCACTTCAGACCTGCTGAATCAGAAACTCAAGGTAGGTCCAGCAGGACCTGTGAGGTATGGGTAATTGTGGTATATGGTGTATAAGTGGTGTATGCATGTACGGTGTGTGTGAGGTGTAGCGTGTGTGTGTGTGTGTGTGTGTGTGTGTGTGTGTGTGTGTGTCTGGTGTAGGTATGTGTGTGTGTGTCTAGTGTAGGTGTGTTTGTGTGGAGTGTGTGTATGTGAAGTGTGTGTCTGGTGTAGGTATGTGTGTGGAATATGTGTGTGTGTGTGTTGTGGTATAAGTGTGTGGTGTATGTGTCTATGTGGGGATGTGTAGAGTCTGTGTGTGTCTGGTGTAGGTATGTGTGTGGAGTGTGTATGTGTGCTGTGTAGGTGTGTGTGTGGCATCTGTGTAGTGTGTTTATGTATGTCTGTGGTGCTAGGGATCAAAGCCTAGGCCTCACACATGCTAGGCACTTTACCACTGACCTACATCTCCAGCTATTGTAGCAGATGTGCTTTAACAAGTCCTTCAGGAGACTCTGAGACAGTGTGAAGCTTGAGAACCACTGGGCTAAAGTGACAATGGTGTGGTCCAGGAGATGGGGCCAACGAGGAGGGAGAGTAGAGTCGAGAACAAGTTTTGGTTTTGACTTAAGCAATTAGTATATGGTAATGCTATTTATCGAAACAGAGAGAACTAAGATGGGAAGATAAATTGGCCCGTGATAGAATTTAAGCTTCTGCTTCTGATATTTGAAGTTAGCAAGTTCAAAAATAAGCCCCCCCCCTTTTTTTTTCTGGGCCTGATGGTTACACACCTTTAGTCTTAGCACTAGGGAGGCAGGGGCAGATGGATCTCTGTGAGTTCCAGGCCAGCCAAGGCTACACAGTGAGACCTTGTCTAACAACAAAATAAATACATATAAACTCTGGCCACTTCTTAGAACCAGCCACAGGGAGAAATTTCAGGATAATCAAGCCCCGCAGCCACACACACTTTTCAGTAAACCTCCTTAGGAGGTCCCAGTTATGGAGAAAAGGATTAACCCAATGCTGTGGAACAATCATTTTGTACACTGTGAGTATCTGTTCCTCTCATTGGTTTAACAAAGGGCTAAATGGCCAATAGCTAGTAGGCAGGTAGAGATTAGGTGGAATTTGTGGACAAAAAGATAGCGTGGGGATGAAGAAGGGCAGAGTCACCAGCCAGATGCAGAGGAAGCAGGAGATGAACATGCCATGCTGAAAAAAGGTACCGCCACATGGTAGACCATAGATAAGAAATATGGGTTGCTGAAAGAGCTAGTTAGTAACAAGCCTAAGCTATCACCCAAGCATTTATAATTAATAAAAAGTCTCCATGTAGGTTATTGGGGAGCCAGTGGTCCTGACGAAAAACTCTGCCTACACCCCAATGAGGCTGCTCTGAGTCATGAGTCATGGTTCAAGGACTTAAAAAAAAATTTAGCATGGGTTATGGAGAGATAGCTCAGTGGTTAAGAGTACTTGCTGTTCTTCCAAAGGACCCATGTTCGATTCCCAGCACCTACATGGTGGTTTAAACCAGCTGTAACTCCAGGTTTGAGGGAATCTGATGCCCTTTTCTGACCTCCACAAATAACAGGCACAGATAGTGTGCAGGCAAAACACTCATATAAAGTAAAAGTAAATAAACCAAAGGAAGGAAGGGAGAGAGGGAGGGAGGGAGGGAAAAAGACACTCAGCCTGGCTGCCAGTCCAGGTCACTGACTGCTCAAGTGCTTTCAGGAAAGAATCAAAGCAGGGGTCCTTGTCTTGGGAGTTTCTCTCTTGAGAGACCAAGACCTGCCACTGATAAAGCTCTAGCTGCAGTCCCCTTGCCCCTGGCCCTAGCCAGCTTGTTGCAGTGATTGTGATAGCTCTACTCTACGTTAACACTCAGCTCCCAGCTCCATGAGTGGTCAGTCACCTTATCTGACTCCAGACTCCTGGACTGATGGGCCATGCTTTTTTTTTTTTTTTTTTTTTTCCTTTTCTTTCATTTATTTTCAGACAATGTCTGTGTGAGCCAGGCTGGCCCCACAGTTATGAGCAGTCCTGCCTCATGCAGTTTCCCATGCTAGGATTACAGGAATGTGCCCCTATACCCAGCTTAGCATTTAAATTTGTTTTGTAATTAACTTTTTTGTGTATGAATGTTTTACATGTATGTATGTATGTATGTGTGTCATGTGTGTGCCTGGTGTTCATGGAGATAAAAAGAGGATGTTATTATATCCCTTGAAAGTGGAGTTACAGATGACTGCGAACCACCATGTAGATATGGGAACCAAACCTGGGTCTTCTAGAAGACCCAGCCAGCGCTCTTATCTGCTGAGCCATCTCTTCAGGCCCTATTTTTGTTGTTGTTGTAGTTTATCACCAATGGATTATAATTATTGCACATACAGAGATCAGCAAACCTGACCCCATGCTCTCTGTAGGGGACACATACTCTTGGCAACACTTGGCAGTATGGATGAACAGGGAGTATGCGATCATCCCATATCATGGTGGTACTGACAGCAGGTGGCAGCTAGGGTGGGGTGGGGTGGGTAAGCTTAAAGTTCCAGAGCTTAACTTGGACCTTGGGGTAGGTTCTATGAAGTTGCTGAGAAAGCACCAGTTTTTATCACATTCTTCTTCTTCTTTTTTTTTTTTTTTTAAAGATTTATTTATTATATATACAAGAGAGAGTGCCAGATACAGATGGTTGTGAGCCACCATGTGGGTGCTGGGAATTGAACTCAGGACCTCTGGAAGAGCAGTCGGTGCTCTTAACCTCTGAGCCATCTCTCCAGCCCCCAGTTTTTATCATATTCTTAAACCTAAGACTTCAAAAGTAAGCTTACGCCTTAGTGTGCATCACATCACCTGAATGACTCCAGTCATTTGGTATATGTGAAGTGGGGTCCAAGAATTTGTATTGCCACTGGGCGGTGGTGGTGCACATCTTTAATCCCAGCACTCAGGAGGCAGAGATAGGCGGATCTCAGTGAGTTCGAGGCCAGCCTGGTCTACAGAGCAAGTTCCAGAGAGCCAGAGCTACACAGAGAAACCCTGTCTTGAAAAGACAAAAGCAAAAGAATTTGTATTGCTAACAGTTTCCGAGGGACACTAATGCTCTTGATCTAGCCCTGCAATTTAAGAATCATTGATTTAAAGAATATGAAAATCATAGGGGTCCTAAGTTTAAATTATGATCTTCCTTTTTAGACAAGATTCTAACAGACACCACAGCCCTCTAAACCACCCCTAAGTCCCAAGGAATTTGAGATTTTATTTTTGGGAGAAGCCTCTGGAGAGAAAGATGCTGGACCTTGCCTTGGAGGTCAGGAAACATCTGGGAAATAGCATTTTAGAGGATGCAGGGAAACGCCTTCTGAAATTTAAAAAGCCAAGCAAAACTCTTGAATGGGAAATGATGAGGTTGGCTTTGGCTGATCCAATTACTGGGCCAACTGCTAGTGACCAAGGGGTTCTGGGAATCTGGGCAGACCAGAGCCTCTCTGGAGACTTACTGCTACTAACAACTGTTGGGCTTCTATGTGAATCCACAAGGGCCCAGATTGGAGGTCTGCTATAAGGAAGGTCAGGTGTCTGTCAGTGGGTGGGAGTGGGTAGAATCTGGGGGAAATGGAGAAGGAACACAATTCAACAAGACGATTCAGGAGCCTAATTCACCTAACGGGTGGTTGAGGTCAATGTGGTGAGAGTGCTGAGAGGAGGAGCAGTGCTTCAGGCGTGTTCACTGGAAGCAAGAGTGGCAGAGAGAGGCCCGGAAGGGCCATCTGCCAGCTTCCTCTAGACCTGCTCCAAGTTAAATCTCTCCTCCATGAAAGGGAGGGAGAATTCATTCATGAATCAAGCTGAGTCTAGAACAGGAAATGTGGCTCTGAACTATGCAGAAGAACCTCGTTTGTAAAGAGCACATTGGCTTTACTGCCTAGCTAAACAGGTGAGGTGAAGCACTGTCAAAATTGGAGAGATCTATAGATTAGTGGGGTATGTAGGCAAAACCACCATGGGAAGGCACTATAGTAGAGCGCCGAGACCACAGATGTGCTCTCATATCAACCTACCTGGACTTGGAATTCTGACAGTGGAACCCTGGGCAGATTAATCATCCCATGCCACAGTGAGTATCCTCACCTGTAAAATGGGGGGGGGGGAGTAGTAAGAGTGCTTGTACCTTAAAGGCACTGAAGTAAGAATGAAATGAAATAGCCTAGGTAAGACACTTACTTTATTTAGTACCTAATTTTAAACATTCAGTACTTAAAAACATAAAAGATAGTGGGGCTCAGAAAAATTCAGGACAGTGACTATACAGACACACTATCAGAGCTACTGCCAGAGACAAAAAGGACAGCTAGGTTGGAGCTGCTCCCAATCTCAGGCTGCCTAAGAGAATTGCTTTACCAGGACATCCCTGCTGGCTGTAACACAGGGATAGCCTGCTTGTACACACTGAGCATTCAGTCTCTTTTGTGACATTTCTCACTGACAATCTAAGTAGACACAGTCGGATGTGAACAAATCAAAGAGACTAAATTAGCATTGGTAGGAAAACTATACTAATGCTATTGGGAACATTTGGAGATTTGCAATATTAAGGTGGAATCCCATTTTCAGGGGAAATATACAGCTCCTGAAGTTCTCAAAGTGTGGAGGAGGTGCCGAAGTGATAGTAGTGGAGGTGTGTAGGCCCCCAGCAGAACTGGCAGTCAGATGCTACAGAGGGATTTCTTCCCTTTGATCCCTAATGAGCAGAAACTCCTCTAAAACCCAGTACCCTAGATCAAAAAGTCCTGTCATATCCCAGTACCCAAAGGTAGGTGTGTGTGGTGTGTGCACACGCGCGTGCAGGGGTCTTACTGCTTAGAAAGCAACTGTTACTGAAACTAAGAACAAACAGATTGCTAAATAAATAAATAAATCATGCAAAAGAACCAAAGTAAGTCATATATCATATGGTTAAATAAAAATTCACAGCCACTGGAAGGAGGTAGTGGGAAAAGACTGCCAATTTTATTACATTATTCTAGGTTCTTTTCTTAAGATGTTTCCGAGCCATCTAGGCCTTGACTTGCAGTTCATACCTATATCAAGTCTGGGAGCTCAACCCTGCAGGACTGCTGTAGGACCTTACCTCAGGTTCTTGCTCTTCCTGACTTCTGGCTTTTCAGTCCACGTACTTCCAGGGAGCCGGTTCTGCCTACAATCTTCACTAGAAGTTCCTGTTCCTCTTAGAAGAGGATCCAGGGATTTTACCTGATCCCATTCTTAACTACTTTTTTTTTTTTTTTAAGATTTATTTATTCATTTATTATGTATACAGCATGTATGACTGCAGGCCAGAAGAGGGCACCAGATCTCGTTACAGATGGTTGTGAGCCACCATGTGGTTGCTGGGAACTGAACTCAGGACCTCTGGAAGAGCAGTCAGTGCTCTTAACCTCTGAGCCATCTCTCCAGCCCCTGATCCCACTCTTGAAGAGAGAGGGGCATCTATTCTTCAGAAAGCACCCACCTGTTTTCTGTGTGTCTCCTAGAAGCCACAGGCACTGTAGCACTAGAGGAAACTAGTTTTTAAGCCAGGTCTGGTGACACAAGACTATAATCCCAACTACTCAGGAGACCCAGGCCGAGGATCAAAAGTTGAAGGTCTGTCTGTGCTATGGGGTGAGTTCAAGCTTAATATGGACAATTTACTGAGACCTTACCTCAAAACGTTTTTTTTTAAAAGGACTGGGATATAGCTTAGTGGTGAATGCTCGCTTAGCTTATGAAAGCCCCCAGGTTTAGTCCTCAGGACTACACACAGACACACAGACATACACGTTTCTTAGGTACCCTACCTATCTTTCCCAAATAGTGGCACCCTCAGCTTTAGATTCTGATAGTTTCATTATTTTTATCAGAGTTGTAGCTGTCACTTGTGGAACTTATTCCAACTCTTCTTCTCTACATTTTGTTAAGAAAAGAGTGAAACAGCAAATTTCCTTGGGACTCACCCAGAGAAGCCTGGAGCTGTGAACTGGGTCTATGGTCATGCATAAGTTTTTAAAACACAGCCCACCACCGAGAGGATTACACACAGTGTGATTTCTACCAGGAACAACTAACTCGGAGAACTTCTTGTTATAACTCGTCCTCTGATCTTGCTTGAAGATATGTGAAAATATTAAAATAAGGATAAAAAGCAAAAGGCACAAATAAAACTTCACACTCTACTTCCTAAAGCCAAGGAGATATACCCATAAGGCTCCTGAAGTCTTTGTTTGCTTGTTTTTTTTAAGAATTTTACTCAGAAGTAAAAACTGAGGTGGTTCTCCTTAGATAATCTAATCTTCTAGAACAGCGGTTCTTAACCTGTGGGTCCTGACCACCATGGGGGTCAACTTATCAGATATATACATTATAATGCATAAATAGCAGCAAAATTACAGTTATAAAGTGGCAATAAAGTAATTTTATGGTTGGGGGTCACCACAACATGACGGACTGTATTAAAGGGCTGCAGCATTAGGAAGGTTGAGAACCACTGCTCTAGAATGTTCCAATGGAAGTGTCCTGAAGATTCACTCCTGTGCTGTTTTTGTGGCTTCGTTTCTCTCTGCTAGTCTATTCCACCAAAAAAAAAAAAAAAAAAAAAAAAAAAAAAAAAAAGCAGTTTGAAAAGGGCCTTACTCTTCATCTTACATCACAGACTCTTGTACACTTCTCCAAACCAACTTCAAACACAAGATGACAGGAACAAAAAAAGGGTTTCCCAGGAAATGAGCAGGATTCATGGGCAAGTTCTCTCTTCTTTTCAGTGCAGCAGCATGGTTAACTATCACACTGCCAGATAATTTATTAAAAGTTGACCCAAGAAGCCACAGAGGAAGTCTATTCACAAAATAATCTTATAAAGAAATGTTTTAAAGTAAAATAGAAAATGGGGTTTTTCCATGTGAGAATATACATTTAATACCTGCAACAATTAATGATGATTTGCAGGTAAATGTCTACCTGCTACGAAGTCCTGGAGATGTCTCCATTGGCCCAAAACCAAACCGAAACAAAACAAACAGGCCACCCAGATCCCTCCCCCACAAAAGCATTGAAACAAAAGACTGATGATCTGTTTATGTAGTCACATGAAAAATAAACATCTTTATTTTTTGCCTACTTTATTTCATTTTTCAAATAAAATTTAAATCTGTACAAAGTATACTGTTACAGTATATATTTTGTAAGAATCAATGCCTAAAAGAATCACAATACTTCAATAAGCAGTACAGCAGACCTCGCTAGCTTCAGCTTTGATATTGAACAAACTCAAGCCGGCTGATGCACAACACGGTTGCTTGGTTTCCACATGGTGAGTTCCCAGCACTGAGATGGGAGAACATGACAGCAAATATGGTTATATTACAGCCCAACACACTGCGCTTCTTCATATGATAATAACTGCACATATTTAACACAGAATGCTCAAATTTACTTTTAAAATTGCATTTGCTTATTTTTAGTTGGCAAAATTCAGCATTTTTAAATGGGGTCCCCAAACAGTGCAAATTAATGATATTCTATTGTATATTGGCACAACTCCAATAAGGATTAACTTGTAAACTCAAAGAATATCAAGAACTTAGCCCTAGATTTTAACTAATATACACCTGGTCCATTTAACCAAAGTCATTTTGGAAAGATAGTAAAGAGCAACTCTATTTCTGAAAGGATATTGTTTTGACCATTCTTTAGAGAAGGTAATTTTTTAAATTGTCATTAAAACTTTTACTATAAAAATTTTACAAACTTGATTAGAAATTTCAAGATGATTCACAGCAGACAAATACAAACTGTTTCTATTCCAACAACACCAAGGCTTAGACTTTCAAGTGGAGCACAATCGTGTCAGCTGTGTTAACTGAAACTGGACAGTGACTAAGTTTATAAGTGGTGCTGGGTCTAGCAAGTGTAAATACACAGTATATTTCAATGAAAAGAATTGTCTTCTTTATACTTTATTTGTTTTCCCATAAGGAAACATTAATGTTTACATTCTTTAATAAAGTTAATCTTACATCAGAATATAACTTAATACTGTCAGCAACAGGGACCACACACAGTAAATAAGAAGCACATTTAAAATAAGTCTGATTTCACATAGATTAACATTTGTTGGTTAATAAAATATCGACAGTATTACAATCTTACAATATTTACAGTAAGAAAAATCTAGAGTAATATATACCTTTCACAGCAGGATTCCTTTTTAAGTTTTTCCAGTTTGGGATTGTGTGTACACAAAAAGCTCAAAATAAAGCAACTCTGCATGTAATCTTAAAGTAACGGCTACAGGGGGACTCTATCACGGCCATTGAAAATAATGGTGACTTATCACGGAGTCTGTGGCATCTGAGAACCCAGTTAATTTACCAAAGTCTTGCTCAAACCAGCCTTAGTTATCCATATTAAACCAGCTAGTTACCCAGATTAAAACAACCTTAGTTACCCAGATTAAAGCTGCAGAACTCCGGCCTTCCCCAGCTGCTGAAAACCCAACAGACTTTCTTATCATGCTATAAGCAAAGAGGGGAAACTGGTTTCAGCTCATTCCTTATGGCTGGAAGCTTCCAACCAGCGCATATTTCCTAACATATGCTGAAAGAGGGCTGGTTTCATTCCCAAGCATCACAAGAGTCCACCCTCCAAGTACAGGGCATCCTGATGATATCAAGCTCACTCACTCTTCAACTCTTGTGCATTAAGATAAGGCATGAACTTGGCCCATATAATACCAGTATCTTGGAGACTTGGGATTGGGGCAAAGGAACAGACTTGTGTAGTTTGTACTGAGAGCAACAGGAAAAATGGGAAGTGATGCACATTTCCAATTAGAATGACAAGAAGACCCACATCCCTAAACTGGAATTTGGCCAGGGCATCAGAGTTAGCACCCCCTCTCTGAGTACCACAAACAACTAGGATGTGTGCTCTGGGCCTCCTCTTGGAGAGCATCTACAGTAAGTAATGCAGTGTGGGACATTAGTTCAGTGATGACTCCCAAGGAAGCAGATATAATTCTTGAATCTGGAGCTGTCTACAGCACCTGAGGTCAATCCTCAGAGCTGTGACCCGTCCCAATTCTGCTTCCTTCACAATATCTGATGGGCACAGAGCACTCAGGGATACGGCTGCTGGCTACTTTGGACTCTAGATCTTACAGGTAATCAACAGGTATCTGGGATTGAATTAGCAAACTGTACCATGACTCCTTAAACAGACACTGTCAGGTTTGAACTCATGTCAAGCATGAATCTCCACTGTCAGGTCAGAATTCAAAGTAGGAGTGTTCCCACATCAGTCAAGGTTATTTTGTCAAAACCTTAGAGGAGTTGGACAGTTTTTCAGTTTGCAAGTGATTGGTTACTTATTTCAGTCAAGCTGGATTGGCAAACTAGACTGAACTATTTAGTTTTGTGTTTTTGATTCTTACGTTGTGCTAACCCAAAGCTGTTGCATTTGGGCTAAATACACTGACAGAGAAAATTCAAACAAAAGTTTCAGCAAACTTCTGCGGCATTTTCTTTTTGGAAGTCAATGCAAGATCGAAAGGTATTTCTACCCAACAAAGTCTGTTTAAGTGTTGAATGTTACTTCCTTTTGGTCCTATACAGAATGCTATGACTTCTATATAGGTCTGAACGCTGCCCCGTGTAGATTCCTTCTGTATATCTAAAAATATATACTTTTCAGTAGTTCAATACATGGTTAATCTTCCCACAGAGGAAGATTTTTGTAATCACATGTTGCAAAGTAGAAAAACATCTCCTTTCTAAGAAAGGAAATACACTTTTCTATTGTACACTTTTGAATAAGCCCAAAGGCATGCACCAAAAATCATTTTTAAACTAATACATGCACTAAAATGGCGTGGAGTTAGACTTAAAGTGCTGCTTCTTGATTTTTGAATTTGAAGACATTTGTCAGTTGTTGAGTCAAAGTCCTCCCCCACCCCCACCCCATGGTACCAAGAGAGAAAAGTAAAAAGTATGCATAAATCTTTTAGACTATTCTTTACATGGGGAAAAGATGGATATATCAACTATCCTATATGTAAACTGGACTCCCAGTTTTAAATAAACTCAGTATTTACTGGTAAAAATTGTCAAAGCTAATACACCCAAACAAATGTTACTAGTAAATAATGTTCTACATAGAGAATAATTTACTTTGGTTTTATGCACCTTCTCAAAAATAATACTAGTGTCCCATACTTCACCAAACTGATGTGTTCCAGCAAAGTTGTAAGGCAACTTATTTTTCTCTAGTGCCATCTTTTTTTCCCAACAGACAAAACTAAAATCTTTTGGTGAGGAAGGGGTTAAGATATGGCTAACCCCTTGGCATCCTGAGCGTTGTGGTTTATCAAACTCTACCCTGCAAAAGTTGTCAGGCATCTGGACCCCTACCTTGAACCAGGAATGGCTCCCTTATCTAGAGATAACCTGACTCCTTATAAATAGCTCTCAGAACTTTACTTCTCTTCCCCTTCTGCCTGGATGTTATAAAGTCTAACAAAGCTAGTTGCAATATCACATTTCGCTAGTAGGGGCCACCATGTGATAATAATTCAATCTGAAATGTTTTAAGCCAATAGCTCCTAATTTTATCAATTAATTTGCATTACAATTTTCTATACAGTTTGCTCAGAGCAAAAATTCCTAACTTGGATTTCAGAAGATAAGTGATGACCCTGAGGTTGTAGCAAAATTATCTGTATTACGTGCATTTTTTTTTTTTTCTGGGGAGAGGGTCCATCACTTTTATCAGATTTTTCAAAGGTATCTGCGACCTCCCCCCCCCACAAAAAAAAAGCATTACAGGGACTTAAGAGGGATACCCGTAATTTATTGTATAATAGGATTAAGAAATGGAGGCAGACAACAAAAATGGCCTGGGGTTGCTGATCTTTCCCTTTATTCATATTTGGGAAATAAGTGCTTCAAAGTAGGAAAAGGAATTAAGCTGGTTAAACTCCACTAAAAAAAAAAAAGCCACTTGCTACAATTTTCTCACTTCCATATGCAGTAAATTTAGCCTCCAAGAAAAGGTATAAAGACTAAATCTTTTCTTTTCCTAAGGAAATTCACAGATATAATGCTGAATGTCATCCACATTTAAAGAGCTAAAGCCATCAAATGTAGGTAACTCTAATGATGTGAGCCTTTAACTTGTGGTTTTGCATACAGAATTATCTTGAGTCAAATCCAAATTCATTAACTTTCATTTCCAAAATTGGTCCATATTTAGACAACTACCTGGCACAATTCCTATACATAACCTTAAAATCTGGACTACAGTTAAACTTTCTACTTAAATTAAAAACAAAGCTACAGGCTCCACAATGGAATCTAGCCACATACATTCACACCATGATGTAGACAACATTCTCATTTCAAATACATCACTGAATTAACAGAATCTGCAAACAGTATGAACCACAATGACCAGCAGAACATGGGAAGAACATGTCACGATCAACATCCCTATCCAGAACACATTCAGAATAACCAGATTTGAAAAGAGGCCTCTTACTTGCTGGTTTTAAGTGTGAGGTGTGTAAAAAGCTACAGGGAAAGAAATAGAAAATGAGATTACTAAGTAACTTATAAAAACAATTCCAGCCAAAAATACATCTCTCTGTTCCATTGAGAAAATTCAATGTTTCTTTTTTTTGCAGTTCTGAATACAGCATCACACATTTCACAGGTACACTCTTTGTTCTCTGTGCAGAGCACATCAAGAAAGCTAAGACTGCCTCTGGTTAAATCAAAGTCTCATATCCTTTGCTGTCCCCATCTCTCAAAAAGTAAGTCAATCTTAAATTCTCAAAAGGAAGAGTCACTTCATGTAATACCAGTTATGTGACACAAACCACGAAGAAACTATATGACCTTTATGGAAAGCTACACAAAAGAGGGAACTGTCATCTGTTTTACTTCCAGTTTCTTAAGCATGTACCCAGTAAGACTCATATCATTTGCTAAATGAAACATACCAACACTCCAAAGCCAGGCCAGACCAGGCTCGGAAGTTGGATCTCAAAGACACAATTTCATATACATAGACATATTTCCTATTCTAAGCTTTTACTTTTCTTAAACAGTTTAATAAAGCTCACATTCATAAAGAATTTTATTGGCAAATAAAAGATTTATATTAAAAATTTTATCAAAACAAATTTTACGGTTACATAGCTAACATTAACAAATATTTTCTTGGCCTTATAAAGCATATGTAATTGCATATGAGTTTAACTTTGGGTGGGATATTGAAAACAATTTTTGCAAGAAATTAGAAAAGACTAGAAACAAAAGTGAAAGTGACTAGTCTTTAATTTCCAAAAAAATCAAGTGCAAAGATAAATAGTGCAATAATGAAAACCATAAATTTATAGGCCACTTTACAGAGTCTTTTCTGCTTTTGCACTTTTCTACATCATTATCAAACCCTAAAAACTGTATGCAGCATAGAAATGGGCTATCATTTATCTCCATTGCCTAGACTCAAGGAAACCTCTCAGACTTGTCTCAGTCATTTAAAGCACTGGTTCTTCATTTCCTTTAAACAATTCCTAAGGGAGGAGCTATTTAAGAAGGCTCTGCACAGACTTAAACTATAGTATGTTAACTATAATTTAAAATCTGACACACAATAAAATGTGAAAATTATACTAAGTGCCAACTCTGCAAAATAAACTATGTAAAAATAATCCCACTACTGTTAATGAACTTGACACTTGAGAAAAAAAAATACCTTCCAAGTATAGACCAAAACTTCCTTTTGACTATTTTAAAAACAAATTATTGCAGGAATGTATAGGGATCTGATTAAAATGAAACTTGAAAGTAATGTGTCAAAATTACCTGGAATAAACCCATAGTAAATTTACAGTCAATCTGAATCTGAACTATTAACTTTAAAAACAAATATTTACCTTAAATAATTTAAAACACTTCTCGGATTACAAAATAGATAACTAATCATTGTCAACTCACTTTACACAGAACAAGAACCTGGGAGATATATTAAATTATAATTAACACCCATCTACACTATCTTTAGGGAATTCTACAATTTTAAAGTAAGAAAACAAACAGAAACATGAGTTCAGGGGATATGCTGTCTAATTCTAGAAATACGTTACCAAGGGCTTCTTAAGAGCCACAATGTTAGATGGTTGATAGGACTACAAATGTAAAGGAAATAGAAAAGATACTTAAAATAGCAATTCAGTGATTGTATCTGCTTTACTATCTTCCAAAAAAACGTATGTGGACCAAAGGCTAAAGAGTCAGTAAAAGAAGGACCTTTGGGTGTTGATCTTGTGGACTAGAAGGATAATCTTGAATTGTAAACATAAGCTACACTGTGACAAGAGTCCAAGATAATAGTATATGATAAATGTCACTGACAACTTGAAAATGGCAAATGAAAAAGGTTGAACTGTTTTTTTTCCCAAAATAGTAAGTTCCTAACACCAATCTGCCTTGACCAGAAAAGCTGCCATTTCACAATTGTGCTACTTGAATTTGTTCAGAGAAGCAGACATACTATAAACCCTCAAACCATCATCATACACATCAAAACAGATTTGTAGAACCTATCATCACAACTAGCTACAGACGGACAGTTTTCTCTTAGCTGACAACGGACACACTGACAGCTCCTTAGTGAAGCTCAACCTCATTTTCTTAGTCAACAACTATCATTCAGAGTTCATCTTAGTACTTCTTCCTACTGCCAATAAAAATCCCTCCTACTTTACTCCCAATCATTCTCTCCTTTCTCTCTCACACCCCCATTCACAAACAAACAGCTTTACCCTTTCTGCTCTCCAATTTCCACACCAGTGAGTCTCAGTTCTCAGTAACTTAAACACATGCTTCTTACACTCTTCATTTCACAGATTTCCTAACAAGCACTCATTTAGATGCTCTTCAAATTGCCAAGTTAAGACTATGGGGAAAACAGTAGTCATGGAAAAAAAAAAGTCCAAATTACCTCAAAATACAGAAATCTTTCTTGATCATCAGTTAGCTATGTTCAAAGGAAAGAGTCATCACTTCTTCTGAAGGAGGGATGCTTGGGTGCCATGACTAGGAGCATAAAGAAAGGAGAATGGAGGAGCCAAAGTATCAGACTTACTTGGCAAGGAGGTCAAGAGCTACCAACAACTTAATTGCACTGCCAACTGTCAGTCCATTTCAGCAGAATCCGACATAATGTCAACGAGTTAAATCATTACCTGATTGTTATTACAGTCTGAGCTAGTCACGTGAGTAGATGTCACCTGTCTAGTAACTTTTAACTGCCTCTTAAATCCTCCTAGAAGCCTTTTGCATTAAGACATGTTAGACCAAAATATATACCAGCAAGAATATCACAATTACAAAACAGAGTGTGATCTTTAACCTTATAGGCCTTCTGAATTACTAAAGTGGAACCTAAACCAAGAAAATTAAAACTCATTAGTTTAATTTTCCCTCCATGAAATGCTAAAAATATGCAAATTAATAATAAAAATGAAGTATGTATTCATGGAAGCACAAAAATATTATGATTCCAAGAACAATAAAATGTTTCTGGCCTGTAAAAAGTAGTTTTATTTTACACAAAAGATCACTACATTTCTACACCTACTAACAAGACAATTTTCCACAAAAGCTAGACAACAGAGGAAAGGAGGGAAAGGGAAGGAGGGAGGAAATACCGAATGTAATGGAAGGAGACACAAAACCTAACATGAAGGCAGAAATGAAAGAATAACTATATAGTTCTTACAAGAAAAAAAACGTCAACAAGAGGCTACTTTCCACAGTCCACTTTTCTGAAGACATAAGATGCCTAGATCCTTTAATATCAAAATCTGGTACTCAGTTTGTAGATGGAAGATGGCAAACAGCTTAGAGCCAGCCACATTTCTTATTTCATCTGGTTGCTCTTGAATCTTAAAATTCTAACTAATGCTAGTTTAGATCACCATTACATAGCCCATAATAATGGAATTTCTGCTCAAAAAGAGCTAGTTGGATGGCCTAGGCCTTAAATTTAGGTTTGGTTTTAGGATCAAATAGCTTCATAAATCTTTAAATCAGCTTTTCTTAAAAAATGCACTGCAAACTCTGCAGAGCTATGGTGATTAGTGCTGCTGGATAAACAGTCATCTTAAGTAGTGGTCACTTTCGTTTTATAGAGTACGTTACTATGAATGGCCTAAATTTGGCTTACAATGTTTCAACAATGTTTTGAAATTTGATAAAAGTTTAAAACAAACTTATAAAACTGGTAAATTTGCTTAAGCAATTAAAAAGATCTCTCCCTTAGTTTTATTCTCATGACAAAACATGAGCTCCCTCTGAATTACTGATATTCAGATTTAGAGATAACAACCATGAATGTTACACTCTGTAATCACCCACTGTTTCAAATCTAAAGTGCTCAAGATGCCTTTGTCTTAGCTTTCTTTCACATAATAAACAAAATCTTATCCTGATATCCAAGAAACAACAAAAAAGGAGAAAAATGATTTCCTATCTGTTTTTATGGGGAATAAAATACTAAAAGTACACTTACGTATTTAAAAAAAAAAAACTGGAGTTATGAAAGCTACCCAAGTAATTTCAGGAAGCCCATTCTAAAATCATCTGGAAATATGAGTGTATAACACGAAGGAAAAAAAAAAAAAAACTAATGAAAATACTGGAGAAGAGAGGGTAAGCCATGTAAAGACAAAAATAATTCCATGCCCATGGTGGGGTCACCATGGCTGGCCGAATATCCCAAAATGTCATGAGAGAAAAATGTGTTTAAAAAGTTTCAACATTGCCAAAACACAAGATTTTAAAGCGCAAAAACAAAACGGAGATAACTTCTCCAAACATTAAGTTCCATTTAAAAAAACCAGGAAGAAGATGATGATTTTACACCTTTTCTAACACACTAAATCTTACTATGCTCTGAAGTGCTTGGGCCACCAAATCCACCCAGGTTATTTATTCTCAACAGATTTATCTTCCCCACCCCCTTCCACCCAAATTTAGCTCCATTCTCCTGCAGCAAAAGGTACAAATTCCTACATTGGTAATAACAAGAAATGAAAACAGTGAGTACAACTGATAGAGATCCATTGATTTTTATTACAAATGTACTTGATCACTTGGCTTCAAAAAGTTTAAAATCAATACCCTAATATCTGTATGCCAGTACAAAGCAAACTGTTTTACAAATTAAATACCTAAAAATTTGACAAAAATATTAAAATTTGATGAAAAACAATTATAAAAATTCTTAATCTCTCTCTTCAAAAAAAGGAGGCAGTCTTCCCAGACCTATCATACAATGTTAATAGTATTCAGCATTAGGTAGCTAAATTATATTTATGTCAGCATTAAAAAAAAAAAACCTCTTAAATTATTAGATTTTATTTGTATATGCTTCAGTTAAGTTTGTGAATGCCATCTGATTGCAATATAATCAACTCTTTAATTGAATTCTAATTTACACTTATTTAATAATTTGCATAGCTTGAAAGGGATAAAGGTTATTCTACGACTAATGAACATAGACTATTATAGTGCTGTTTCTCAAGGCAATAAGTATTTGCTCCCAAATGAAATTATCTGTCTCCTTTCAGCAGGGGTTAAAATCACTAGCAGCTTTCTCTATTACCTGAAAAAAAAATCAAACAAATAGTTATCCATCTTTAGATGCAAAGGTCTAAAACCAAAAATTGATAAGACTTTCCATTTTGAGTCAAATTTTAACCCCTGCATGGGACTAGAAAGTGAGACTTTCAAGGTTTTTTAAATTTTCCATTGGTTTTGGTTTCTACTTTCCATGGCTTTTGAGAAGCTGGAAAACAGTTTGTCTTTCCTGAATTTGTCTTTTTTTCTCATTTGGCAAATGTTCATCTACCTCCAATGTGTGTCTAGTAGAGGAAAAGCCAACATGGCTTTCTTATGAACTTCCTTTGTTGTCAAAGGCATGTATGATGATTTCTACAGTTCTGGTTAGTTAACTTTAGCTCCCTCTGTGGCTGGATGACTGCTGCTTCTAACATCTGCATGATAAATAGGAGGCACAAATAAAAGGTAGCTTTAAAAATAAGATTTGGTGATTTAAGGGGAGAAAAACCCACAAATACCATCACCACTACCACCATCACCACCACCACCAACCAAACACACACACACACACACACACACACACACACACACACACACACACAGGCACTCTTCAAATCTGGTGGCTGATCTCTGGATCAAATTACTTGACAGTGTCTCTCATTTTAAAGAACATCAATATCTCAATGCATTTCAAGTTTTCTTTTTTTTACTTAGGCAAATAACATAGTTTAACCAAGCTCTTGGACCTTAATTGTAAGACAAAGCAGATCAATAAAAATAAGGCATACTTGTCATGAATTAAGTTCTGTTTGCTTGTTTTTGGCACATTTGATCATACTGTCTTCTATGAATAACACATATGGTCAAATATACCCCCCCACTTTTTTTTCAGCACAAACTGGGCTACCTACTAGTAAAATAAAAACAAGAAGAGACTCTAACATAATACACTGAAATATAGAACCTTGGTGTAGTACCGAGCACCTGGGAGGGGAAATGTAGAGGAAGGATGAAATAGGAGGAGAAGGGGAGGTCAGGAGGTCAATGGGGAGAGAAAGTGAGATGCTTTAAACAAAAAGAGCATCTTTACAGTCACTCAGTTTTCTCTATGACCACTTTTTAAGTCTTAAAAGATCTGCATGTGGATTTCTTTTTAAACCCACTGATCATAAATCAGACAATGGATTCAAAGTCCTAGTAAGATTGTGTTTAACTGTCATAGTGTAAAGACAACAGCACAGTACATGTGCTTCTCAATCCAGTAGGATTCCAAGCAGAATCTGAAGTCTATAGGAAGAAAGGTTTCACTTTAGGCGGCTGACCCTAAAGCAAACCTTATGAAAGAACTTGCATCTCAAAGAAAGGACACTTTGCCTAAGTTTGCTGTGTTTGTTGACTTGCACTACTGACTGCTGGCTACTACGAAACACTGATCTAGGAGTACTCCAACAACTCGTAGCACAAGGCTTAACTTTAAGAAGCTATAGTAAACAAGAGACAAAATCAAAGCAATTCTCTTTCCTAATTAGAAACAGCACAGAGAATGCAATCTTTTCCATATCACAGTTAAAGTACAGTGAACAAAACAGCTCAACAAACCTTAAGACAAAAAGTGCAGGTTATTAATGTTTACATGCAGTTGATAAGCATTCCAAATGTCACATTATGCACTGTAAAAGCTCAACTTTACTATATGAAAATAATAAAAAATGCACCTTGGGGGGAGGGGAAAGCAATTTAATAATTTCCAGTGATTTTGTAAGTAAAGAAACTCCTAACTATTGTACGGTCACCTCATATTTAACATTGTATGAATATGAAAAGCAAACAATGGGAAAATGCACAGTACAATGAAAATAGCTTGTTATTCAACACATACAGTAGATCTCAAAAACAAAGACAACACAACCAGAAAGCTTAAAAATATCAAATCAAAACCTAAAGAGCCAGCAGGGAAAAAAAAAATCCTTCAAAAAAGACAACTGTTCTGCCTTCCTAGGCGGATGCTTTCCAATGGGAAAGGTACTGACACCTTCCCAGTCCTACAGGTGGTTTCTTCTACATACAGCAGGTAGATCTAGATGGCTGGATTTGCCAAGAAACAATTGCATGTCCAGAACTCTCTCTGTCAAGACAAGATCCAAGATCCTCTTTTTTTCTTTTTTCTTTTTTTACCAAAATACTTTCTACAGAATTCCAAACCAAAATGTACTGTATTTAAGGCATCTTTTTTATAACATTTTCTCTTCACTCAAAGATGATAGTCATGCAGCAGTTTAATGATAAAAAATATATTAATATTTTACTATACAGCAGCAAGAAGTTAGTTGTCAATTAAAAGCACACGAACATCTCTAACTGAAAACCTGTAAAAGACTGTCGTTACAAACAATTTCCGTGGAGGACACCGCTTGGTAAAGCGCTCTCCTAAGCCTGCATCTTCATACCTACACTTTGAATATGAGTGATAATAAGAGAACATACTTGTGACAGAAGGCTTGTACACTTGGGGAACACAAATACACTTACATATAATGTAGCCAGTAATAACTAGCACCACAGCTACATGGAAATCCTTTACATACACCAACTTGGCTTTCACTTTGAAATGAAACTCAGAATCCATGGCTCAGTAGGATAACTATAATGGTGTTGCTTTGCTTTCAAACAGGTCTACATAAGTTAATAGCACTGGCAAAAATCAAAGGATAGCTTCAGACCTATTACAAGTTTAGGAGACAGTGCTAGTGACCACAAATAGACTCACTACCTGATATCCAAGTACAGGTTCACTGGAAATTGCTGCACGTTAGTTAGGTTTTTAAAATCTTTCTACACATAATAAAAAATATATATTATGAACAATACAAGTACATCTCATATACACAATAATAACAAAACACCTACTCAGTCAAAGCAAACAGATGCAGAAAAATATTATGGGAAATTTCCTTTTTCTTTCTCTTTTTTCTTTTACTATTTGAATAACTTTGGTTCCAACCATAAAAATCACAACTTAGCAAATTTCATTTAAATGCCTTTTTTAATAATTTCTTCATGTTCACAGAAGTTTCACTGACCATTTTTTATATGTTTAAGGTCCAGATGCAATGCATATTGTATAAAAGAGAGCACTTATTGTTTACCTTGCATGAATTAAACCTACGTACCTTGAACTCTACAAACTTCTGCATAACATTTAGACAAAGCTCAGACACACAGCATGCCTAGCCCTCATATATATACACATCTCTAATCACAGGTATATAGGATGTCAAATATACTATAATAACCTCCATGTAAGGTTTGAAATTTGGTAACAAAATGAGAAAAACTAAAAATATTATTTTACGTGTTCTAAAATATCTCTTTTTTTTTGTGCTAAAGTCAAATGTTAGCTCAACATGAAAAGGACTTTTTATATAATTCAGCAATATTATAATCTTGACCATTTTGCAAACACTTTTAATAATAATAGCTTAAACGTGTACAAAAGTTCTTGGTTAATTAGGGAAATAAACACTCAGTTCTTTATATTTTTTAATCAAGTAGGAAACACAGTTCATATAATGTTATTACTTTTTGTATATTTTTTTGTTTTTTGTTTTTAGCAGCTGCTTACTGTTTTACATGGTGGATAAAGTGGACAACATCCAGCGATGGGTGGCAAGTCAAGAAGAGAAACTGTCAGTTGGTGGAGGTTCTGTGGGTGGTGCTCCCTTGGAGTTTAAGTTTGTTTTTTTTTTTTTAACTTTTTAACTTTTTATTTTCTCTCTTTACAGTATATTTCTCTCTGTGTGTGGTTGTGTGTGTGTGTGTGTGTGTGTGTGTGTACACACACGTACGTGTATGTGCGCGCGCGTGTGTGTCTGTGTGTGTGTGTGTATCTGTGTGTGTGTTTCATTCAGTTTGATCAATCTTCTTCCCCTTCTTCCTCACCCTGCAGTAGCAGGGTGGCAGCGGTGGTCTCCTCCTGCTGCTGCTGCTGCTGCTGGTGGAGCTGCTCACAAGCGGCCCGCTTCTCCCTCTGCTTCTCTTGAATCTTCTTCATCTCCTCGGAGTACTTGCAGAAGGTGTGTCCGAACTTGGCCCACACCTTGTAGGGCACGGTGATGGAGTTGCGGTAGGTGGGCTTCACCTCGCTGACTCGCATAAACACGCCGTACTTGTTGGAGCCCACATCGAAGAAGAAGCGCTTGTTGTCCACAGTCAAGGAGGTGCCCTCGGGCAGCTCGGCCGGCTCCTCCTCCACTCCATAGTCGTCGATGAGCTTGGCCAGAGCGTCACGGAACTCGATGAGCCCCTGTGCGGGCAGCGCGATGGTCTGGCCCTGCGTGGAGCCCAGGCCGGGCCCCCGGTTGACTGTCTGGCGGATGCGCAGGAAGCGGCCGCGCTGGTTCTCCTTGAGATCCATGTAGTACTTGCGGTTTTCGCGCACCAGGAACTCGCTCTTGAGCGCCCGGCGTGGTTCGTCCTGTGCCTGGGCCAGGTCGGGCGGCTGGCTGGGGCCCAGCTGCGCGTAGTGCTCGATGAAGTCGCCCAGGTAGTCGCGGAACTCCACGGCCACAGACATGGAGAGGGTGAGGCGGCTCTTGTTGCCGCCAGCGCCCACCTCTGCGATCTTGAGGAAGCGGCCCTTGGCGTTCTGCTTCACGTCCAGGTAGAAGCGCTTGTTCTGGATGTCCACCCGCTTGGAGGCCAGCTCCTGCGTCTCGTGCTGCAGCCCCCCCGGGGCCCCGCCGCCGCCGCCACTGCCGCCGCCGCCCCCGCCGCCACCACCGCCCCCGCCGGAGCCTGAGCCCGAGCCCGGGTGCCCTAGGGAGCCGCCCGAGCCCAGCGCCGCACCACCCTGCTCGCTGCCGCTGTCTCGGTCCGCCATGATGCTGCGCTCCGCCGCCGCGCCGCCGCCTGCCGCTCCGCCCGCCGCCTCAGTCGCCTCAGCCGCCGCTGCTTTCCCTCCCCGGCTCCGCCTGCTGCCGCCGCAACCCCCACAGCCAGTCAGCCACTCTCGCGAGATCTGCGGGAGAGACGAGACAGACGAGACCCGGTAACAGGGCACTGACTCCCCAGTACAGTAGCAGGACGCCCTACTGTACGCGCCCACCGCCCGCCGGCACGTGACTGCGCCCCTTCCCCAGGCCAGCCACCCTGCCCGCCTGCCCGCCAGGCGGCGCCCACCCGCCGGCCCTCGCCCTACACCCCTCTCTGGAGGGGGGAGCGGGAGCGCCGCGTCGCAGTTCTGCTGCCACCGCAGCCTCTGCCGCCGCCACCGCCGCCGCCGTAGCTACCCGTTGGCCAGACCCTAAGCAGCCTTGACTCGGGGAGTCGGGGGTTTGGGGGGGCTATGCCGTATTAAGCACAGAGATCAGGCCTGCCTCTTGCTTTCCAGTGACCCCAAAGAGAAGATGTGGGGGAGGGGCCTGCGTAGCACAGCAGAGTAGGATGCAGAGGGTACACCGAGTCACGGCCTCCCTTTCCCCTGTGGGCCTGACCCAGACCCAAACCCAGACAGGGTCGCCCAACACCCGGCAGGGCTGTCTCCTACCGCAGAGCTGTGGCTGAAGAGGCAGGCGAGGAAAACGAGGTGCTGCGGTGGTAAACCCTTAGCTGCAGAGGGGGCTGCTGGGGACGAGGACCAGGCGCCGGCAGCAGTGGCGCGGAGCAGCAGACACCTAGCCCGTCCCTCCCCTCTCCCTCCCCTCGCTCCCGCCGCTCCCCCTCCCCGCGCACGGCAGCGGCTCTGGCCTCAGATGATCCCGCTCCCCCCTCCCCCCAACCGCAGCCCCGCACAGTCGGGCGGGCGCACTCACCAGCGGGGGGAGCTGGGCTGAGGACAGTAGCCGCACCAGGGCCGGGGTGCCCGCAGTGCCTATTCCCGTAGGCTATGCCCTCACTCCCAAACCATAATAGAAAAGAAACCCACACTCACCCCCAAACCTGCAACCAGACCCCTTTGGGACCACGACTGCTTGGCTTTCTCCCCCCTCCTCCTTCTGAGATTTGGGAAGGGGGGCACCCTGCTTAGGGCTCAGCCCAGCCTGGGTTGTCGGCCAGCTCTGCAGATGAACCAGGCCCTGCCGAGCATTCAGACCCCAGCCCACTCCTCTTTGGAAGGACCCAGAATGGAGGAGAAAACCCAATCAGGCTTTCGGAAATTCATGAACTAAAAATGTCAGGAATTTCCTGGGAAACGCAGTTCCTTACAGGATTCATTAAAGCAGGTTCGCTTACCCCTTTACTCTTCCGCCCAAAATCTCCCAAGTATCAAAAAGAGCCCCCCACCCCCAGTAAAATATTAAAAGATCTTGGATTTTGCGCAGACAGGTTACTGACCATTAATTAACCAATCAGTCTTTGGATGGTGACAGCTAAAGGGGATCTTCTGTGGCCATAGAAAGGGGCCCAAGAATAAAGAGGGGCTCAGAAATAGAAATTTTCTTCTTAAACTATAATCCATAATCTAGGGCTTATTTTCCAACACCCAGACAGATAGTGAATGCTCTTACTCCCTTCACTGCAGAATGCAGCCCTGGCAGCTGTGGCAAAGCCAAGGCCTATTTCCTAAGGACCCTTGCCAATGACCCCAAACTCCACATTACTGGAGAGGATACAGATCATGCAGCCTTATCCTTGGCTTGTTCAACATAGATTGCTGCCTCTGCCCTAGTACTATGCCTATTCATCTGTGGGTTCCCCTCCTACTGAACTTCTCCTTTCCTTTCACAATGAGGAGACACCTTCCCCACTTAGCTGCAGAAAACGATAACTTATATGGTTGCCCAACGGGGAAAGAATTAAAGTAAGAACAGTCTAGGTACAGATCCCTTTCTAGTCCTGAGCCCGCAAAGCCCCTTAATATGGCCTTTTATTCTGGAGGCAAATCTGTCTGCTGGGTATATATGTTTTCTGCATCTCTGCCTTTCCCATCCTCTGTCCCCAGCAAGAGCCCCATTTTAGTTAGTGTTAGCCACGTTCACTACTTCCCACTAATGAGGAAGAAACAGGGCAAAGAACCCTGGCCACCAAAGAGCAAACCAGGGAATCCTGCGAACCAGCCTGAGAAACATGCACCTGCATTCAGTGATATCTGAAAGAGCTCCCTGAAGAGGAAGCTCACTCCGAAACAGAAACCTTTGCTATGGGCCTCACAAAGAATTTCTCCTTAATTTAGAAGCAATCACTTATATATAGGCCTTTTCAGTGCTGAGTTTTCTGCACTCTCTCCTCCATCCCCAAGTCTGTTGGGTTAAGGGAAACAGGAACTTTCAGAGGACTTCCTACCATAAAAACAAATTCCTGAAGACACAGAGGTGCCTACAGGCTCCCCAACTTGCTCCTTGTAACAGTCAGGACCCTGGATAGACCCCGACAACTCCAGAAACCTAACCACTGAGTGACAGGTATCGGCATAGAATGGAGCGGTCTTCGGCTTTCATGTGTAAACTGAGGGAAAGGTCCAGTGAGTCCGGATCTACAGGGGCACCTGCCCTTCTTCAAGAGTTTACAAAGAACCAAACCGTACCCCCTAATGAGAGTTCAAGACAGCGAGGCCAAAGAGATTTTGATAGCCGCCCGCCAGCAGCCAGTCCCTACATTCTTCCAGGCTTGGGGTTCCATATTGCCTTCCGGACCAACTTCACAGTTCAAATTTCTTGCTGTTCCAAACATTTATTTCCAGGGGTTCTGAAGCAGTTTGAATTTGTGAGTGCCCTGATTTTCTGGGGAAACGGGGGAGGGGGTATCACCAGGAACTGACTTCTTCCTCAGACAAGAGGCAAGTGATAAGGTTTCTAAGTAGAATACAAATTAAATATCATTTGCACACTTAAAGTGGGAATTTTGAGTGAAGACCAGCACACGACTGAGATGTCTGAGTAATTATATGCTGGCTTTGTACTAGTCATTGTATATGTAATTTCTACCTGTACACGCCAGCAGCTCTTCTTTATATCTAAAAAGTAAACAAGACTGAAGTTTCCTCCACAAACAATTCAAGTTAGTTAGGAAGCATATTTTTACTACTTCACCAAGAGCGTCAATTTCAGGATAAGCCTGGAAATGTGGGTTTTTTTTCTCAGACTAAAAAGTAAAAGGTGACTTTCCTTAGGCTACAGGTATGGCATTTGTCTTAAAAGGCAGCCAGGAAGGAATGAATATTAACTTACAGGATAGTCCTAAAATGTTTAGAACTTTAAGTAGAATTTAAAAATTATATCTGCATCCTGGCTTTGAAGATCTTTAAGAAAATTGTGGATTTAAAGAGAGTTTTAGCCATTTGTTAACTACCTAAATATATTAAATTGATAAATGAAAAACCTGTTCTAAGTGTTTAGCTCTTTGAATCCATTATTTCAATACACATAGCTGTTAAGACTACTAACCTTACAATTTCATTACAATGTAGGAAACACTAAAAAGAAACGAAATATAATGTGCAGCAAAATATCCATATTAATGAAAAATCATCAAAAAGAAATATTCCCATTTCACTCAAAATTTGCTTACATTTACCTGATAAGGATTTCTAGGTCCTTTGAGCCCCCTTTATTAACACTATATACACATTTTTAAGAGACTCAAGATTTAAAAAAATTTAATCACTATATATTTAACAAACTTACCCACACAAAAAAAAATTTTTTTGCATAAGGACACAGATTCTGAGATAGACCAAGAAGGAAAAAACCCTTCAATTTTCCTCTGCCTCAACTACAGGTGATTCTGATGAAATAATGTAATTCATCTTTTATTTTTACAGACAAAAATAACACAGTTATAAAATAAACTTGAGGAGAGGCTATTTACCTCTGGGTAGTAAACTCTTGATTGTAGAGTTCCCAACAGAAACAACACGTTAATACTTTACAAAGCTCAAATCCCTCCTTCCCCCAAAAGAGAACATTGGAACTTTATTCAAGTGCTACTTGGGCTAAACCAGACAATTATCTTCAATACTTAAATCATTAAAAACAACTAGAATGTTAGGCTACAAATGTTAAAAGCAGAATTCCCCCATTTCTTTATGGCTCCTACTAAGGGAATTAAGGGACACTCACATGTAAACCTGAACATTAGCATCATAATCATCTCACAGTACTAGCATTTCACGAATCCTTTTAAAGCAGCTTTCAATAGCCTACCTATTCTCGAAAATTAGCTTTCTTTGACACTGTATGAGTGTTTAGAATTAAAGATATGAACTAAATATTCAAATTCAGAAAAGAACTATTTAGTAATCTATAATCTTCGAATTTCCAAAAGGTTTTCATTTTAAACATCTGCAGAAGAGTTAAATTTAGCACACATTCTAAATTCCATAAAAAATTCACAGAACCCGACATTTTATGGACCCCAAAGGTCCAAACAAAACCGATTCAAATGTCAAAAGCTCTCTCTTAGTCTGATACTTAAATGATCTTACTAGTGCTGTACTCAAGGAACTGAAATCACAACTTTTGCCATACTCTAGTCAACACTCCATTTTTCAAAGCCGCAATTCCCTTAAGTCTTTTGGGCGAGGACAAAGGGGGGTCTTAAAGTACACCAAAATTTTCTTTTCCCCTCTGGCAGTCTACCAAAAGATGCCAAACCAAATCCAGCCTATTGTAAATCTCCCTTCCAAGGACATGGGACGGTAACATCGACACCGCTGCTAAAAGATGCCTTAAAGCCCCTAGCTGGACAGAAACGTAACGGGCCCAGATCAGCAGAGCCTCAGAGACAACGGAAATGAAGGTGGCGTTTTTCGGGGGAGGGGGGACGACAGCCAACAGCTCCATTACACCTTGCTGGTCTCTCGGGGGGCCTCTACCAAAGTTCAAGCTTATGGTAGATACATTTGTAGGGCGCCTTCTCCTACATCACAAGCCCTACTGTCGGTCTAGCTACCCTCTAGCTTCACATCCTCACCCCCCCCCGTCGTCGTTTCCCCCTCTCCCCCCCCCGACAAAAGCGGGGTTGGGTATTGAGCACGCAGACCTAGCACCCGGGCTCTTGCTATGGCCACCCATCCTTGGGCCTGGCTTCATGTGCGATGTCAGCACGGATCTGTTTTTGCCCTTAAAAAACAACCAACAACGCACCTTGGGCGTGTGTAATTGGGGGGGGGGGTTTGGAGCAGGAGAGGGGTTGGTAGTGGAATCTAATTTATAGATCCCTCCTTCCTCTTCCCACCTTCAAGGGATGCTGCACTGGGAGTGTCGGCCACGTTTAGCGCACTGTCCCAGGCCTCGGGGCCACGGTGGTCTGTGGGAATGGGGCTCTGAGATGGAAGAAAAAAAAAAAAAAGCCCGCATCATTGATGGTCTCCAGTGTCTGCGGGGGGAGAACTGTTTTTTGTTGTTGTTGTTGTTGTTGTTTTTTTAAAGGGGGAAATGCTATGATGTTCCTTCTCGGAAGTGGGAGGGGGGTTCATGCGTTCGCTCCGCCAGGCCCAGGGTTGGTGGTGGTGGGGGGGGGTGGCGCTGCTGCACTGCCCGGGTCTGCAATGGCACTCTTAATTATTCCTGGGCCGAGAGGACAGTTTCAGACGACAGGGTGGGCGGCACCCCGAGGGTGACAGTGACAGCAAGCAAGGTCGCGAGGGGCTTACCGGGGCGGGCGGGCTGGCGGGCGCTGTCCTGCCGCAGGTGAGGGAGGGCGCAGGCTGGAGGGAGGCCGGCGCGCGCGAGGCGGGCGCGAGGAGGAGGAGGAGGAGGAGGGAGGAGGAGGAGGAGGGAGAAGGAGGAGGGAGGGGGGGCAGGCGCGCGCGCACACCTGTTCTGGACGGCGCGCGAGCCGAACGGCGGCGCCTCACTCGGGCTCTCCGGGCTGAGCCGCGAGGAGGGCGGGCTGCGGGCGGGGGCGGGCCGCGAGGGGAGGGGAGGGGAGGAGGAGGGCGGAGGCGGCGGCGGCCGCGCGCGCGGCGGGCTCCGGCCTGGCTCTCGCTCCGGCTCTGGCTCCCGCGCCGGCAGGCCGGGCTGACACCCCGCTCCTCCCGCTCTCACTCACGGGGGGTCCCCCCTTCGGCTCGTTCTCTCTCTCCTTCTCCTTCCCCAGCGGGCTCCGCTCGCCGCCGCCGCGCCGCCGCCACGGCGAGTCGTGGCAGCCAGACGTCGGCGCGTAACCCCGGCGCTCCGTGCGTGACTCCCGGCGACGTCAGCGCGCGCCCCGCGCGCCCCCCCCCTCCCGTGGCTCGCGCTCGCGGCTCCGTGGCGGCCGCGGGAGCCGGGCGCGCTCCCCGCCTCTGCCTCGCACGCGTGAGCGCGCCCTCGCCGCGGATGGCGCGTCGACACCGCAGCCCAGGCCCCAGGGCGCGTCCGGGACCGGGCCCCGGGGGTCGCTCCCTCCCCATCCCGCTCCCGGGACGCCCCCTCTCTCTCCCTCCCCCGGGGACTCATCCCTCGCCGGCGTTCTCGAGGCCCAGGCGGGGCTCGGGCCGGGGTGGAAGCCCGAAGGGCCTGCGCCAGCTCCGCGTTAGGGCCTCGGCGTCACTGCGGCTGCCGCCGCCACCTCGTCACACGCCCCCTCCCTCCCTCCCTCCACCCGGCTCAGGGGCAGCGAGCCTTTCATCTCCCGGGAGGGTCTCACCTTGGCCTTCAGACGCCCGCCAAGAGGGGCTGGAGGGGCGGAATTAGGCACCGCAGAGAGGCTAGATCAGGCTCTAGCTCCAGGAACCATTGACAGGAAGTGTGGGGTTTCTGCCCAGCCTCCCACGCAGCAGTGTAGGTGAAGCTGGGCCCCTTGGAGGGAATGTGACTAAGGACAAAACCCTGATAAATATTATTTATGCGTCCTTGGGCAGAGAGAGAGAGAGAGTAAAGGGGACGAGTTAATTTTCATAAATTGCTATGCAAGGGTGAAACCCAGGACTATACAATTGTCTTTTAAGGGTGTTTATGAAATCTTACCAACTTGGAGAAGATATTTGGTGCGCCCAACATCCCAGTCCTCAACACTAAGTACATAGAATTAGCATAGATCAGCTAATGATGATCCGCAGAATAAATGACAAACTGCTTTCACCATCTTTATTTAAATAGATCTCCAAGAGAAGTCACCCTATTGTTTAGGAAAATAAAGAGGCGAATAAAAAAAGCAATTCAAAGGAAATGACCCATTACTCCTCAGCCCATATCAAACATTTTCTCGCCTCTACAGTCAATGAACATTTTGTTCCTTTTTAAAGTACGAGAATAACTAACTTAAACAACTAAAATAACTGACCAGATTTAATGAAGTTATTTTGAATATACACGACAAATGCCCTGTCCTTAGGCAATAGAACTTTAAATTTCATTAATCTTCAAGAATTATATCTAGTGAAACCTATGAGAAAAGTAGAAATTATGCGTGATACATCCTGTTTTATAGATGAGAACTTTCGAGTTGGAAAAGTTAGTTAGCTGTCCAGAGTTTTAAGGACTTTCATCCATGAAGGAGAAAGCTTAAGTCATTCTGTCCACTACCCTCCACTGTTGTCTACAAAGTATCTTTCAAAGTACCCTTTTTATTATGTTTTATTATGTTGTAGATAGCGGTTAGGGGCTGAAAAAGATCAAAGGGAAGGCTTAAAAGGTTTGAATTTGAGATTTGTGCTATAGAACATGATACTCAGTAATACATTGTGAAACAATTGAACTCACACTTAGAAAAGCAACAAAATGTTTATTAATCTCTGGTTAGAGGCCAGAAAAAGAGAAGGGCTGAAGAGTGATGGATCATTTCCTTTGGGTTGCTTTTTTTATTCACCTCATCTTTAGGTGGCAGCACCACTATACAAATGTCTTCTAAACATAGTCTTCTGTGTCCTGACATCCTGAAGTATTTTATTCTAAATGTTTCCAATGTGGAAATTAGAAGCTGGTGAAAAATATGAAATCAGAGCTAAGAATTAGAGTGCTTGGGAAGTCTAGAGAAGGCCACAGAAACTAATAAACTTCATGGAGTTATTGAAGGAAAAGCCTAGAACTTTAAGAGATACATCAAGTGATACATCAAGGCAAGTGAATGTGCCTTTTTATTAGAAGTAATATTTCTAATATTTCATTTTATCAAGTATATTTTAAAGTTGCAATCTATGTAGATGTTGGTTTTCTAACTGCATTTTTTCTTCTTAAATACACAGTCTCACTATGTAACTCTGGCTGAACTAGAACTTACTATGTAGACAAGGCTGGCTTTGAACTCAGAGGTCCTCTTGCTCTGCCTCTTAAGTGCTGTTTTCTGACTGCAAGTTTTGATTTAAATACAATTTATTTTCAGTTATCCACTATTGGGCTTAAGAAGTTCCCCAAACAGTGCTTTATTGTTGCCCCTCGTTGAAGAAACTCTTCCTGGCTTTTTTTCTGGCTTCCCTATATCATTCATGTACAAAGTAATCTTCCATCACTCAAACTTAGAGAAGTGAGAATACTGGCTGAAATAGATGTAAAGTGGGAGGGATTTACGAGTGATTCTATAGCTTAACCTCTCCCACATTTTTTATTTTTTGAGACAGAGTCTCATGTAGCCTAAACTGGTCTCAAACCCACTATCCCCCATATTTTTTTGAAGATAATAAATTGTGATGTGCAGAAAATTTTTAGATCAAGTGTTGTCTAAATATGTTTGCCATAATTAATTTTGTTGATATATAGTAGTTCTCTCTTTATCCCTTACCAAAGCAACCCAATAAAATTGAATTCACGTGCGTTTCAAAATAGCCTGCATTAGATTTGCTGTGTACACACAGCCACCAAGGGCTATAGAGGCATGACAACCAAGAGTGGGAAATCCAATTATTTCTGGAGAGAGGATAAAGTGTTGATAAAGTCCTTCTTGATGATAGCTTCCATCTTTCTCAAGTCAAACTTGGAGGAGGAGTCTCGAGTGAATTGGTAGTTCTCAAACTCAGCAGTATTATGTTAGGATTTTAAAACACTCCACTGCCAGCGATCATGCAGCCTGGGGCTTTTGTTCCAAACTTCTGCCAACACTATTTTGGCAGTAGAATGTTCTGTTGAACAAAGTTTGCACGTGTTTAGGGTGTGAAGTGGTTCCTCAGGCTTTTATCTGGTTTCATTCCAGTTTAGGGACTTGAAGACAAGGGTCAGAAGCATGAGACTGAGTTCATGTGTGTCTTGAAAGAGACGAAACAATTTTGAATTTTCACTCAGACTATGATCAGCTTTTTCTTTGTCGTTGTGAGAGTTACTGAGTTGTACTTTTTTAGTTACTTCGTAAATATTAACATGATATTGAGCCAGTTCTCATCAGCAGATAAACAAGTTCCTCTCTATGGAAAGTTGGGGGTATCTTTCTTCATTCTCCTACCTATAATACCACCAAAATGGGTTTATTCAGATGAAACTCACTAGTTAATGTGCAGCCTCAGAGCAATGGAACCAGTATCAAATGTTATATACCTATGAGCCTCTGATTTTTTTGGACTCAGTTGTCTGGTTTCAGATATTCAACCTACTTCGTTCCTTCCTGGAATCATTGCTTAGTGGAACATGGCACAAATGTATGTGCTAATTTGCTAAGGGGTCCCTCTTCTTGGAAGCATATAATCTATTTTCATTAATTTTTTACACTTTTTTTTTTTTTAAGACAATGCTTCACTATGTAGCCTTGGCTGGCCCAAAATTTGATATGCGGACCAGGCTGTCCTTGAACTCAGAGATCCACTTACCTCTGCCTCTCAAATGCTGGGATTAAAGCATGCACCACCATGCTTAGCTATTTTTTTCAAGTTAAAAGAAAAATTCCAGGGCTGGAGAGGGATTTCAATGATTAAGAGCACTTTCTGCTCTTGCAGAGGATTTGAGTTCAGGTTCCAGCACTCATGCTCTGGCTCACAATCATTTGTAATAGCAGTTCCAAGGGATCTGGTGCTGCTTCTGACCTCCTTGGACTCCTTTGTGTATGTGGTGCCATATATACACATGCACATAAAGAAGTCTTTGCTGAATCTAGGTGTGATAGCTTTAGCCGTCAAAGGCTATTGGAGTAGAAAATTAAAGGTAAAATTTATTGACTTTTTTTTTTTTTGAGACAAAGTCTCACTGTATAGCTTTGGCTAGCCTGGATCGTGCTACATAATCCAAGATGGCCTTGAACTCACAGAGATTCACCTGCCTCTGCTCCTGAGTGCTGTAATTAAAAGTAGGTGCCACTAGGCCTTGCTGAAAGTAACAGATACTAAAGCAATACAATTGTCTCATCCTTACTATAATCAATGGAAAGTCAGTTTCTAGGCTACAGGTACAGTAATTTGAAAGTGCTGGACGTCCTGGATACTTTTCCCAAGGGGGTAAAACTTCTTTGTAATTTTTCTGAAGTTACATTGTGTGTGTGTGCATGCACACCCATGGCACAGGTTTAGATGTCAGAGGACAACTCGTGAGAACTAGTTCTCTCTTCCACTTTGTGAGTTCTAGGGATCAAAAACAAGTTGTCAGACTCGGCAGCCTTTATCTGCTGAGCCTTCTCACTGGCCCCAAGAGGGTGTAACTTCTTCTTTATAGCTTTTCATTTCCTTCTCTTTAAATTCAATTTAATTTTGTGTTTTGGAAGGTTTTGTTATTGTTGTTTTTGTTTTTTTGAGACATGGCCTTGCTATATAGACCTGGCTGGCCTGGAACTCACAATGTAGGTCAGGCTGGCCTCCAACTCAGAGCAATCCACCTGCCTCTGCCTCACCAGTCCTACGATCAAAGGTATATGTCATCATGTACAGCCTTAAAGTAATACAAAGACAGACAAAAACAAATTCATATATTAAAATCAACATATGGATGAGCTGAGATATGGACAGGAAAGCTAGGCCTTTCCAAAGCGTAACTCTGTGTATTCAAAGTTGCTGACATTTTACAGTGACTGAAATTCCTCTGCTGCCTCCTTTAGAACATTAATCGGCCACTGTGCTGCCTGGATCAAGACTAAATACTTGTGGCTCACCTCTGAGTCTAGCCCAGGCCATTTTACAACCTAATCCAGTAGCACTTTGTGACCAGATGTGACCAGGGGGAGGCAAAGCAATAATTCAAATTCAAATACAAAGTAAGTTCAGTATCTTTTGTGTTGTAATCATCGTTTTTATCTTTTTTTGTTCGGGAGGTTGAACATGGGGTCTTACGAGTGTTCTACTACCAAGCTATGTACCCAGACTGTTACCTTTTATTTTCCTGTGAGTGCACTTTAATTCACGCTTTCCTATGCAGAGGACAGCTTTCGGTGTCATCCTTAGTAACACCATCCACCTCCTCTGCGCCAGGGCCTCTCATTTGCCTGGAGCTCACCAACTAGGCTACGGTGACTTTGGTCAGCAAGCCCCAGGATGGTCCTGTCTCTGCCCACCCCCAGTATAGGATTCCGAGCGTGTACCAGGCACTCAGCATTTTTTTATACGGGTTCTGTGAGGAGTGGATGAAGTCTTGAGGAATATGTATTGTTGACAGGCATGGCCATGTTAAGGACACCAATGCCGGAGACCCATGGGAACTGGCAAAGCCTCCCTTTGGTCCCCATGCTGAGGATGCTTGACAGTGTGTGCAAAAACTAGCGACTCCAGCTTCTTCCTCCCCTGTCTGCAACCTGAGGCTTTATTACAGAGACCTCCCACTGAGACTAGCTAATCCCTCCTGTTGTGTTGTGCATAATAAAAGGACTGAGTTCCCAGGCTGTGTAGTAGGTGCCCTCTATCAGAGCACGTTTAACCCACTGGATTCCAGCTTTTATGTACGTGTGTCTGTCATTCCTTTATTCCTGCATCATCATCCCAGTCAGGCTTCCAGGACCAAGCTATGCGGGAGGCAGCAGGGTTCTGGGTATCAAACTGTTGTTCCCTGTGTTTGCAAGGCACTACCTCTCCAACCCTCCCCATTTTTTTTATACTTTCATAATTTCATATTACACAATGTGCTTTGACAGCATTCTCCCCATTATCTTCTCCTCATGACCTTCTCCTCACTGAACCCCTTCCTCCCACAAAGGTCCCTCCTTTTATGTCTTTTTCCCCCCATTTAATTAAAGTCACTTGAGCAAGAATGCTTTACGAGTGGCCCCACCACTAAGGAATATGACTTCCCCTCCCCCAACAACCATTAGCTGCCCACAGGCCCTCTCAGGGAGAGATGGGCCTTATGAGCCCCCCACTCCACCCCATGATGAGATGTTGACAGGCCACTTGTCATCTCCAGAAGAAAGTGTTTCAAAAACAGTCCTTCCCATCTTCTGGCTCTTACATTCTTTTTGCCCCATCTTCCATGATGTTTCCTGAGCTTTGGAGGAGGTGATGTAGATGGCCCCTTTAGGGCTGAGCAGTCAACAGTCACTCATTCTTAGCACTGTGACCAGTTATAGTTCTCTGCATTAATCATTGCCCGTTGCAAACAAGTCTCTAACCAAGTCTGAGAGCATTAATTTATGGGCATAAACATAAATATGTAGAAGGCAGTTTGACTCCATGTTCATGAGTAGGTAACTTCCCACCTGTGGGTTTTTGACCAGGTTTTTAATACCAGGAATGAATTCCCCCTGTGCTGTGGCCTCAAGTCTAATGACAAAGTTGGGGGTTACCCCCGAATCAGCCATGCCACTACTGTACCAGAAAGCACATTTTGCCTGGCAGGCTGGTATTGTAGCTTGCAGGTTCACAGCTGAGTAAGATCAGTGGTGACCTTTACCCCCCTGGAGCCCGCAGAGCGTCTTTGGGAGCTAAGAAAGCCAAGCACTAGGGAGGAGGCTTCTAGCTTGATTTCTTTATGTCCTGAAGCTAAAATGTGTGGTGCCTTCTGCGGCAGGGTTTATCATGCACTTCTTTCTGGTGAGCATGCAAGAGCAACATTAATTGTCTATATTGTTTGAGGAGTCTCGAGGGCCTCACTGGCCAAATTCATAAGGTGATATTCCAAACCTGGTACTAGAATTTTCACTTAATAACCCATGACTTTCACAAGCAGCTTTATCCACTATGTGAGGTAACTCGGTGCCTCCCTTCAGACTCTTTTCATATATATATATGTATTTCACATATATGTATATGTATTTATGTATATATGCATATATATTTAAAATAAATTAATATATAATTTTTATAAGGCCTCATTATGTAGTTCCAGCTGGCCTGGAAGTCATTCAGACCAGGCTGGCTTCAAACTCACAGAGATTTTCCTGCTTCTGCCTCCCGAGTGCCGGTATTATTATTGTTGTTGTTGTTGTTATCACCAGTGCATGTGTGTATGTGTGTGTATGTGCACCCACAGCAGGTCAGAGGGCAAGTGACTGGAGTTGGTTCTCTTCTTCTACCATGTGGATCCCAGGGACTGAACTCAGATCGCCAGACTTGGTGGCAGGCCCCTTTACCCCCATCCCCACCTAGATATTTGCACTGCTAGTATCCTCCCTCTCTACTTTAAAATCGCGTGCTCCTCTAGCTGCTTGCCTTTAAGGTCTCCCCTCCCACCCCCAAGCACCCCTTTCTACCTTCCTGGCCTCTTCAGGCTCTCTATGTTGGGCATACAAATCTAAAAATGTGAAGCCAGGGTCTGCATTTGAAAGAGAACATGCAGGGTTGTGTCTCAGGGCCTAGGTTACTTTGCTCAGTATAATATTTTCCAGTTCCATTCATTTTTCAGAAAATTTCGTAATTTTTTTCTTTAGAGCTGAATAAAGTTTCATTGTATGTGTCCCATATATGTATCTCATTTTCTTTCTTTAAATTTTTATTTTTTTTCCAGGCAGTGGTGGCACACACCTTTAATCCCAGAATTCGGTAGGCAGAGGTAGGCGGATCTCTGAGTTTGAGGCCAGCCCGGTCTACACTGGGAGTTCCAGGACAGCCAGGGCTACACAGAGAAACACTGTCTTGAAAAACCAATATATATATAATATGTACATTATATATTATTTATTATTTTTTCATTACATGTATGTGAATGTGTCTATGTACAGATATGCACACTTCTGAATATAGGTGCCTGCAGAGTCCAGAAGAGTGATGGATCCCTAGGAGCTGGAGTTACAGATAGTTTGAGCCCCCCAAGTGGGTGATTGAAACCAAACCCAGGTCCACTGTAAGAGTAGGATGTGTTCTTAACCACTGAACCACCTCTTCAGCACCCAATTTAAAAAATTTAAAATTATATTTATTCCTGTGTGTATGCATACAACTTGCAAGATTTGATTTTCTCTTTCTACCATGTGGGCCCTGGGAATCAAACTCAGTTTGTCAGGTGGTCAGTGTCACTGAGCTATCTTGCCAGCCCTTTTCTCTTTTTTAAAGCTTTCTTGAGTCAGTCTCACTAAGTTGCCCAGGCTGGCCTTAAGCAGCAGCACAGGCAGGCCTTGAACTTGTGATCTACCTTATTCTTGCATAGCTGGATTATAGGTCTGCACCACCAGACTAGACTCTTTTAACCTTTTGCTTTGAGACAGGATCTCATGTGAGTACCCAGGCTGGTGTTACACTTGCTATGCAGTCAAAGATGGCCTTGAACTCCTCCTGGTCTTCTGATCCTCCTGCTTCTACCTCCGAGGTACTGGGATTACTGGCATCCAACACCGGTGTATGGCTTCTTTTTATTTTTGAGTACACCTTTTCTTCTTGTCTGCTGAAGTAGTCAAACAAAATTAATTATTAAATGCAAATACAGTGATTAATTTTTATTTCCTAGATATAAATCAATATTACTTAACTGTGTGTAGGATGATATGTTTTTAATTGCTATTTTGTAGTCCTGTCACTAGACATGTTACAGTACAGCTGATATTTAGATTATATATATTATGCATGTGTGTACATATATATATATTTAATAATTTAAGTTTTTTTTATTTTATGTGTATGTCTGTGCACTACTTGTGTGTCTGGTGCCTTCAGAGGGCATAAGTTCCCCTAGAACTGGAGTTACAGACAGTTTTACCAACCATGTGAGTGCTGAGAATTGAATCCAGGCCCTCTGGAAAAGCAACCAGTTCTCTTAACCACTGCGCCATCTCTCCATGCCCCCTTCCCTTTTCTGAAACCACTCTGAACTTCATTCTGGAAAGCAGGTATAATACATACTTACTTATAATATCAGGTCCAATTCTTGGAACCCTTTGGTGTTTATCAGCCAGGCTTGTCATCTTGAGTCAGTTATCAAACAGTATGTATCAAATGCTTATTAATAAGACATCATTCTAGATTCTCAAACCAAACAAAATCTCTGATATCATGGAGCTTTCAATCTATATAAGACAACTAATAAACATATAAATATTATAATATCTGTAGATATTATAGACAATGCTAGACAATGGTAAATACTAAGAAGAAAAAGAAAATAGATGAGGAGAAAGAGTGTCCACATGATTGTGTGTGAATGTGTGTGTGCACCTCCTACCTTATATTTTAAATCAAAGAAGCTGCTCTAAAGAGGAAGCACTTGAACAAGAGATCAAAATAGAGCATGTGGGAGATGTCCTAGGCATTATGAACAATTTGTATTACATACAGGTATAAGCCAAATAACATCCTTTATTTTAATAATGTATATACTAGTTTTCCCTTGAGAGACAAAGGTTTTTAGGAGCTTCTGAATACTTCTTATGTTTGCCAAACTCATTCATTTAATATCACCATTACTCTATCAGGATGATTCTATTATTTAATACAATAAGATTTATAATTTGCTACAGTTACAGATTCACAGTTCTTTATCTGTGGTTCCAAAATCCAAGAAAAAAAATTTTTAATTTGGTGATAAAATCA